>NW_020799110.1:26957364-26975636 GCF_003259725.1 Athene cunicularia
CTCATAATTATCTGGCCTCAGGGCAGGTTTCTGCACACTGCTATTGTTAGAGAAGTGCCACCTGGCCAAAACCGAAATCAGGCAGACATTCAGAAAGCATTGTGCCACGATCACACTGGCCTGGATGCTCCAAGGATAGTTAAAACTCTCAAAACCCAAGAGGATCTCTTCCCCTGCCTCACTCATAGAGGGGGTGAGACCCCTAACAAAAGCCCAGGCAGCAAACAGGTACCGGCCCACCCCCACAAGCAGTGATACGAGCACATTATAAGCAGTCAGTAGCTAGTATAGCAAAACAAGACCCTTGAGACATTTTCCACCGCCAACAAACACCAGCACTGGGAACACACAGTGGATATAAGGATTAATCCAGCCCCACCACGCAAACAAGTGGGCCAGCATTGCAAATATGTCTTATCAAACAATACAAATGAAAAAAGAAAAATTGCACCTAACAAATTGCTCTAACACACTCTGGTCAGGGTCAGTCCCTTTTTGATCCTTATCTCAACCCTTTCATGCCCCACGTTGGGCACCAGAAAGGCTGTGGTGTTTTAGACCCTCCTGGGACCTGAGACCACGTTGCCATTGTCCCTCCCCCACCCTCGGACTGGACTGGGCAGGGAGTGAGATACAAGCCCCGGAGTTGAGATAAGGAAAAAATTAATAAAACAGTGTAACAAATAATAAACCAAACAACAACAATATTAATAACAACAAATAGTAATAACAATGAGCAAGACAAGAAATATACGAAGATATACCACAAGGATAGAGCAGCAAAGAGGAGCGACAACGAACAAAAGCTGTCCCTGCTCTTCCTTAAGTTTGGCGCCCGGACCTGACATCAGCATGATATTGAATAACCTGGCTAGAGCTCCCTCCTCACTGCTGGAGAAACTTAACCCTATCCTAGCTGAACCAGGACAACCTCAGCACACATGTTCCCAAGACCTAGCTGTCTGCATAATGACAGGAGACATATCTTCAAACAGGAATTCAATATTCTCCTTTACATGAATTATTCACTATGTGAATCTACAAAGCACGAGAGACCTTTGGATTCCATGACCTAATTGCTACATTAAATTATTCCAGCATTTGGTACTTTTTCAATGAAATTCATTACAGTAAGTTACCCAAGAGATATCATCCTCTAAATTATGGGAGTTTCTTCTCTCAGATATATATTAACTTTTCAATAGGTACCCTAGCTTTGTGGAGGCTGGGAGATGACATGTCATTCTATATAGCTCACTTTTAAATCCTTTTTTTCTCAGGATATTGGTCAAGAAACCTTCTGAGAGAAAAATAATGAACTTTCTAATTTCACAGACTAAGGAATGATTAAAGGGATATCAGTGATCTGTGGGGTAACTGAGCAAATCCCTTGTTTAGAATTGCTCTGCCACTATGTATATGCAAAATATTGTAGGTGTTATGTGTACCAGGCAGATTTTAAAATAGGTGTAGATTTTTCATTCTTCCCATTTGGTTCAGTAAAAAGATAATTTGCCTCATAATGAGTTACAATAACAGCTGGCTGCAAAACACCAGTTTGGTTTCAGAAAAGTTTTTTCAGGTTTTGACATTTTCTTCTACATAGGGAAGATATTTGGCTTTACTTTTATGTTTCCCAAACAGAGCTATACTGGGATGTCATCTCTGGAATTGAAACCTTGGATTTCAATTAGAAGACTGTACATACATATCCAGCTAGGCTGGTAGAGCTGGTTTGGGAATGGGCAAATATGTCTGTTCTGCCTGCTATGCTGAGAGTAAGTTTTAAATGAGAATTTATCCAGATACATCGAAGACTTTAATATTAGGGCCAGTGCAATGAGAATATCTCACTTTCATACTTAGACCTAGCCCCAACCACCCTTTCTTAATAAAATGTTTATTAATGTCTCTGAAATATTTAGGCTTTCACATAACATTTTTAGTCAAAACAATTCTGATAATCTGTAGTTACTTCATCCATGTGTGACAGCATGTACAGCACAAAAGGAAAGCTAGATCCTGCTTTCTAAAATTAGTACATCTGTTGCTCAAGGTAAAGGTTTAAAAGCAGGCATTACATTCAGTTGGTTGTACTTTGTCAGGCTGAGAACTCATATTTGACTCCAGAATTCAACAACACGGCAATATTAGTAAAGTCTTGGAATCTTCTATGCCAGTTTTTAATTACCTATCGTTATATAAATCCTGCTGTTCTTTCATTTTATAATGGAGATCAAAGGAATTTCTTCACTGCTGAGGGTAATTTTTGTGTCAATTCATTTCTTAGGTCCTCAGAGTATTTGAGGGTTTTCTTCCTATAATTTTCACTAATAGAAGGGGTTTTTGGACCAGTTCTCCTTCAGTTGCACATACTGAGGCTCAAGAAGACAGATTCAAAGCCCACTGAACGAATTGTGACTTGAAATGCTCCATTCCCAGTTCTCTGCTTCGTGAGGCAGTGAATATTGTAACATCAAAGGAATGAAGCAGATATGTCTTACAGCTCAACTGTATCAAAAGTGGTCAGAGGCCTTGCTTTAGGGATATTAAAGGATCATTCCAGCTGACCTCTGAAGGAAGCCTAGAAGATAGAGAACCCAACCATGCTTGTTCCTTGTGATACCTTCCTGAAATGAAATACTCTTCTAAACCATTTGAGAGAAGAGTTGCCCTCTCTTAAATAGATATCTGAAGAACAATAAAGCAATCTAGTAGCTGCATTGTTCAGAGAAAATGGCTGGTGCATTATGCTTATGGAATTATAAAATTGCCTCAAAATTTTAAAAATTGTTTGTCATATTTTTTTGAAGAATATGTGAAAGGATTGAATCTACCTGAACCTCTGACTTTGTAGTGCATAGAAGAGCCTGTAAAATGCATTGTAAATCCACAAAAAAGATTTGTGGCTGGTACACATGAGTTTAAAAAGAGAAAAAGCAAAGGAAGCATATGTGCAAGTATTTATGATGCTCAGAACTGCTTGTATTCTTCTGAGATTGTTGTGGATTTTCTTCCTCTCATTCTATTTTGCTGACAATATATCTTTAGACATAAAAAGTTACTAGATCTTTTTTTTTTTTTTTTTTTTTTTTTTTTTTTTTTTTTTTTTTTTTTTTTTTTCTTTTAGAGTGGAGTTGCATGTATGATTTATTACAATATTGTATGGTAAAGGATTGTGTAAACACAGAACTGTATCCTTATATATAATTTTGCTTATAATTTAACAAACACCAAAAAATATCTTCTCTCGTAAGATCATCAGGTATCATTAATGGTATGAGCTATTTTGTTGAAATGTTAACAGCTGCGAAATACAATGATACATCAGTAACCGCCTTTGTGTTCAACCTGCCATTGAATTAAGAGAGAACTTATTCATGATGGATAGCAGGCCATAGAAAGTCTAGAAGCTTATGAATTTCTGGGAGGCAAGCATCATGGAAGGCTGGATCTTGGTTACCATTTCAGAATTTCCACCTGTCCATCACCTGTAGTCTTTAAGCCACAAAGGGATCACTCTGGCAGAAGAGTTTCTGATTATGGATCCAGATCACAATATTTTATGTGGTTAAAGTGTGGAATCTCACTTTATTAAGCCAGGGTGTAGTCTCTTTATTTTATTTTATTTTTAGTTTGTAAAACTGATAGCTCTTCCTTTCTCCCTCTCTTTTTAAATTCACCTCTGACTTTAAAATGACTTCCTGTATCAACCATCTGCATCTTCCTACAGCTTGGTGTGGGTTTTTTTTTTTTTTTTTTCTGAATAGGCACTTTAGTTCTACATACTGAATGTCTGTAATATCTCTCCTAGAGAATGCAAATATTGTCCATCTTGCTCTACGATGAATTTTACTTCCAGAAAATACATTTTAATGCAGCTTTTTTGTAGTGGAATAATAACAGTTAATGTAATATGGCCTCTGAATATTTCTGTAGAATCATATGAAAAGAGACTGAAATTGAAAGGAAGACAATGCAATAAATTACAATCTCCAAGGCCTAGTCTTCAGTTTAGCTGAGCCAATCTCTTTGTATACCCTTGGGGTCTGTGGGAAAGACCTGGAGCGAAGTTGTGAAAGTTCAAATTCCTGTGTAGTCTAGAGGAGCCTCAAGGTTGTTATAGTGCTCTGCCTACTTTTTCTTGGCCCAAGGGATTTGAATATATACATCTTTTCTCTAAAGAAGCCACCTGTTCTATAGCATCCTACCGATGCCTTGTAGCTTGCTCTTCAGCTGATAATGTTTGCTTGTTTTTGTGAGCTGCTGTATAGACTGTAGGAGCAACACAGTCTATGGAATGGGTAGTACTTTGGACACTAGCTGAGCTGGTTGTATGGTCCCCGTGGCTTCCAAAGCGCTGTATCAGGGATAAGAATTTGGCCTGTATTTCCCTATTTCCCTATGTATTGTATAATACTCCCTTGTACTTACTAGACTTTTTTTTTTTTTTTTTTCGTGGAAGGTGCAGTGCCTGATCCCATTTCTTCAGTGACTGACAAAGCTTTTTAGTATTACACACTCTAGCTCATCCCATTCATTTTACTAGAGTTGACTATACAGCATAAAGTTAAGAGCTTGCTTCAGTCTCTATTTTCATTAGTATGTGGGCCTACAAAGGAAGGAGACTGCTGGTGACAAATCTGCAAGCAAATCAAATAAATTTTAAAGAGGGATTGAAAGATGCTTTGTTTTCATTTCTATAATAGTTATGGTTATGAGAATTATTATTTTATATGATCAAAGTAAAGACTAAATAAAATTATTATCACAAGTACTGCATTACTATAGTGCCTTCTGGCAGTTATCATATTTATGTTCTAGGTTTGTTGTGCTATTTGGTGACAATGCCACTTGGGACCAGTCTGTCTCACTCTTGGATGAGTTTATAGATTCATAGTAAATAAGCCAGAAGGGACTATTAGATCATCTTGATCATCACAGGCCATTAAAACTTCACCCAGTCATCCATGTAACATTTGCTCTTAAGGCTGTATATAACAGATCTATGACCTTTCTGAATTTCATAGGAGAAAATGGAGTGGCTTAATGGGGATTGCTGGAGCACTCTGGCACTCAGAATTGCTTATTAATTTAGTTTGCAAAAGACTGTTTGTTGTGCCAGTAGAGAAAAATTGAAAACTTCCTGCTAAGATGGGCCTTCAGCTTCATGTTAGTGTATAACTAGTCTCATTGTGAGACTAATGATTGTTTTGCAGAGAAATCACTCTATAACTTTTGGGGTTATAAAGTGGGTATGTTTATTCAGCGCTGGGCGCATGGGGGATCGCTCCACCACAAGCATGCGCGCCGTCTGCAGCTCCCATCCGTCTTATATGTTACAAAATAGTGCATATTCATAAAACGCCTATACATATACATAGTCTACCCCCGCCTCCCCTTGCTTCTCATGGCAATCAGGTCTCCTCCTCTTGCGCCTGCGCAATGAGCTCTCCAAGCTCGGGGTTGGGGTCGCAATCTCCTGGGGAGGGGTCGTAAAGATGAAGTACCTCTTCTTCCTCGCTGATGAACTTTTCACCCTGTCGCTCTGCGCAGCCTCAGTTGTACTCTGGCTTTCTTCCAGGCCAATGTTTTGGGGTAGTCTGTTCTTCAAAGACTAGGGGGGACTTCTCTTTGGGCTAGGAGTTAATCACCTAGCAACGTTATCAGTACTTAGTATGTCTTTTTCGAACAGTCCCATACGGCTCCCCTTGTTTTTGTGCAGGCCTTGCACCATCAATCTAAGATTGTTTAGACTCCCTGTCTCAATGATTATCAGTATAATTTATTAAAATGAGCTACTTGTATCCATAATTTGTAACCTACTGGATGACTCAGTTCAAACTCCCAACAGTATTAATTAAAAATTGCCTCCTCTAGTAAATAAATCACACTTTACCAGTCTATTCAGAGGGATCAGGTTTTCCTCCATAGTTCAGACTCAAGCCAGATAGCAGTTATGCTAACTGTGAGAATTTAGGAATGACTGAATTCCCTGATGCCTCACCTTTACTACCATAAACTGATCTGATCTACTTGCTTGCCCTCATGAGGAATAAGTGATCTTTTCTGCCTAACAAGTTTAGCTGGGAGGTGGCAACACACTCAAGGGCTTCGTAAGCCCAGGTTCTATGGAACGGCTAGCCTTGAGGCTAGTGTGGAGTGCTGGGCCATAGTCTGCGCAGACATTGGCCATAAAGTTGTGTGCCAGCCTGGACATTGGAGTTGTGAGGAGAGGACTGAAAGAAGGCTAAGGAGAAAACCAATGAGTTTCTTCGTAGTTTGGAGCAGAACAGTTATTTAAGGCTTCTGGAGTTCATGGCAGTGTGAATGGAGGAGACTTCTGAGCTACTTGGTTGTGCAGTTTGGTCAAGTGGTCTATGGAAGAGATGACAGGACCTATTAGAATAGCATCTACTGGTGTGGAATATGGTAAGCAGACCTTGGTATGAGACATCAGAATCCCAGGAGCTGGACCACTGATGTTCTAACAAACTTCAGGGAGATCTAGTTATTCCAACTGTAATGAAAATGGACGTACAGGCAGCTGCAGTCACCTGTGAGTGTCTCAACTGGAGCTTCTAACCATCACAGGCATGACTGTGCCCATGAATGCAGCACACTTAGATAACTGCAGTGCAGCAGCTAACTGAGCTCTACTCCAGATTTCTGAGCACAGCTGACAGCAGTTTCTGTCATTCAATACCTTGCAGAGAATGGAAGAGAGCTGAACTGCTGATGATCCATACAGGTAGCAGTGAAAGAGTAGAAAAATGTGAAACAGTAGTAATACACTGTCTCCTGCCTGGACAGCACACTCGCTGCCTGATGGTAAGATAAAAGTACTTAAAGAATTCTAAGATGAGCACAAGAAAATAATCTTGTTTGGCAATTGGAGATAATCTTATTTTTGGAAATCTCAGGATATCTTCTTGAGGGCATGTAGGTGGCTTAAGATGACTTAGTAAAAGGAAAGAAAGATCTGGAGCAGTAGATATAACCTGCTTGAATCCATAGTTACTCAAGAATGGCTAGAAAATTAGGCCAATGTAAGGTAGATGTCTCTTTGCAGGAACTAGCTGGCATAGTGTAGTGACAGTTTTTCCAAAGAAAGAGCTTCTGTAGGAAGAAATTCTTTAATCACCCAAGTACTTTAGCAATTTTATGGTTATATTGTATAACATATTTAATATAATAAAGTGTATTACCTCTGCATAGTTGGGTCATGGGGAATGTTGAGCAGCTTATATCTTCCTTTTGGGAGAACGGAAAGGTGGGATACCACAGTGACAGTACAGTCCTCTGTTGCAATTAGAGGATCAGGGCTGAATTTACCTGAGGTGGTCCTCAGGAAGTAGCTGCTGACAGTGGGTAGAGGCTTAATGCAGGAGGCAGCAGTAGAAATCTGAAATGCAGAAGCTTAGAAGAAAGGAGGAAGTAAACAAAAGTGTGAACTGCACTGCATGGCACTGTTGGGAAAAGAATGAGAAGGTGACTACCATCACTGAGAGTATGACAAGAGAAGAGAGAATGGGGAGAAACACAGTTGCTCTTCAGTAAGTCTGAAACAAGAAATTGACAGGGGTGCTTGTCTATTGTGAAACTTGGATCTGTCATGATTTTGTAAACAGCTATGTATTTTCTTTCTGTCAGGTGAATGGAGCACAGATATAAATGCCAAAACTCTTAGGACTTGTGCTGTGAAAATGAGTTGGTGGGCTTAATCCTGGTTTTGGAGTTTGAAACTGTGAAGATGATGAGAGAGAAAAAAAAAATCACATAATTTTCAACAATGTCCTGAGCTGTTTTTTTGTCCCACAGTATGTGATAGTAGTGGAGATCTTAAAAAATGCTATGAAGTAAAAGGGAAGGATTTTAAGAATACTCTAGGTATTACTTTTTAAACCTTTTGAACAATACCTCAGTGTCAAGACATGGAAAGTGTTGCATGTGATCTGCAGCAAAAAGTTACGGGTCTTTTGCAGCAAAGGTTTTGCCACTTTAGAAGGTGGACAGCAAGTAAAGCTGAAAATTAAAGGGCCTTAAAAAACAGTATGATACTAAAAGTGTTTGTGGATTTTTCTCCCTGACCCTTTAAAACAAGGAAAAGTCTGGTGTTCTTAAAGTTCTTATGGTGAGTGAAATATTAAAAAAAAATCCAAAACAAAACAAAAAAAACCTAACCCAAAATAAAGTCACAAAAAACCTCACCAGGAGCAAAACCCAAATCAGAAACCATCACAAGTTTGATGCAATTCAGAATGGCAGCTAGCTTTATCTGGCTGGATTGTTGACCAGGTCTTTGCAAACAAGAGTTCAATAGTGAAAAGAAATCCTATATAGTCTGCATGCAGAATATGCTCTGCCTTCTGCATATCTATACAGTTTTATTGCCAACAAAAATGGCAAGAATAAGTAGTGGCTTAAATGAGCAGAATGCTATGCCCTGAAAGAAAATCACTTGCATGATGCCACTAAAGCAAGACATTTTGTATATAAAGCTGAGGATGCATTTAAATGATTAAAAATTTTCCTGTTGGTGGCCTTCAATTACACAAGTAATCAATTTAGCTGCCATAATGTAGTGTCTAATATGATGCAAAGTTGATGTGACTGCTCCATTATATATAATACAGCTAAATTGTACCAGGGAGTATATTCAAGAAAATTACCTCTCACATGATACATTTTAATGCAGATGCACTTAGAGTTATATTGGAAAAAGGTGAACTTACTGAGCGTCTTCATAAGTTAATATATATCTGAGAGAAGAAACTCCCATAATTTAGAGGATGATATCTCTTGGGTAACTTACTGTAATGAATTTCATTGAAAAAGTACCAAATGCTGGAATAATTTAATGTAGCAATTAGGTCATGGAATCCAAAGGTCTCTCGTGCTTTGTAGATTCACATAGTGAATAATTCATGTAAAGGAGAATATTGAATTCCTGTTTGAAGATATGTCTCCTGTCATTATGCAGACAGCTAGGTCTTGGGAACATGTGTGCTGAGGTTGTCCTGGTTCAGCTAGGATAGGGTTAAGTTTCTCCAGCAGTGAGGAGGGAGCTCTAGCCAGGTTATTCAATATCATGCTGATGTCAGGTCCGGGCGCCAAACTTAAGGAAGAGCAGGGACAGCTTTTGTTCGTTGTCGCTCCTCTTTGCTGCTCTATCCTTGTGGTATATCTTCGTATATTTCTTGTCTTGCTCATTGTTATTACTATTTGTTGTTATTAATATTGTTGTTGTTTGGTTTATTATTTGTTACACTGTTTTATTAATTTTTTCCTTATCTCAACTCCGGGGCTTGTATCTCACTCCCTGCCCAGTCCAGTCCGAGGGTGGGGGAGGGACAATGGCAACGTGGTCTCAGGTCCCAGGAGGGTCTAAAACACCACAGCCTTTCTGGTGCCCAACGTGGGGCATGAAAGGGTTGAGATAAGGATCAAAAAGGGACTGACCCTGACCAGAGTGTGTTAGAGCAATTTGTTAGGTGCAATTTTTCTTTTTTCATTTGTATTGTTTGATAAGACATATTTGCAATGCTGGCCCACTTGTTTGCGTGGTGGGGCTGGATTAATCCTTATATCCACTGTGTGTTCCCAGTGCTGGTGTTTGTTGGCGGTGGAAAATGTCTCAAGGGTCTTGTTTTGCTATACTAGCTACTGACTGCTTATAATGTGCTCGTATCACTGCTTGTGGGGGTGGGCCGGTACCTGTTTGCTGCCTGGGCTTTTGTTAGGGGTCTCACCCCCTCTATGAGTGAGGCAGGGGAAGAGATCCTCTTGGGTTTTGAGAGTTTTAACTATCCTTGGAGCATCCAGGCCAGTGTGATCGTGGCACAATGCTTTCTGAATGTCTGCCTGATTTCGGTTTTGGCCAGGTGGCACTTCTCTAACAATAGCAGTGTGCAGAAACCTGCCCTGAGGCCAGATAATTATGAGTGGCAAGGGGTGTGGGGAAAGATGGGCAAATGCCTGGGTCAGTGGTCACCCTCAACATTTTGGAATTTCACTCCTGAACAAATGTAGAGCCCTGGTAAACTGGCAGAGTGCTTAGAAAACATGTGTTGCCAATTTAACAAATCCCAGGAGACACAATGTGCTGTGGTGTGCTGCGGAATTGCCCATGCCTGCTCTGTCCTCTTTAACACCACTCCCTGCCCTCAAGGGGAAAAAAGGCCTGCAGGATCTGAGAATGAACTTACTGTTAAAGTATCTGGGCCAGGGAAACAGGCAGAGCCAGCATCAGTCGCCTCCACCAGCACAGCAGCTGAACCAGAGAGACAGTCACTGCTGGTATCAGTTGCCCCAATACAGAAAACAAAATATACCAGAAAGACAGCTTGCAAAGTGGGGGATGGGGATAAACCAGGCCCAGTACGGGAACATGAGGAAGGACCAGAGGTCATCACCCAATCTTTATCCCCAACTGAGTTGCGAAATATGCGGAAGGATTTCAGCTTCCTCCCAAGCAAGCAGATTTTCACCTGGCTGCTCCAATGCTGGGATAGTGGAAATGGTGTTTTGGAATTGGAGGAGAGAGAAGCCAAGCAGCTGGGATCTTTGGCCAAGGAGGCTGTCATTGACAGGGCAATAAGGAAATAGACTCAAACCATCAGCCTTTGAAGGCGAATCCTGCTCATTGTAAAGGAGTGGTACCCATACAAGGATGATGTTCTATGTAGGTTGGGCAAGTGGACCAACATGGAGAAAGGCATTCAGAATCTCAGGGAACTGGCTGTGTTTGATATGGTTTTGTCCTGGTTCATCTAGGATAGGGTTAAGTTTCCCCAGCAGAGAGAGAGGTGGAAGGGATCTCCAGCTAGGTTATTCATACCATGCTGACATTAGGTCTGGCGCGGGAATTTTTTTTTACTTCTTCCTTGGTAGTCTTGGTACCAAGGAGCTGTTCCGTGGCCATTTTTGGTATTTCTCTGTATATCGTTTGTCTTGCTTACTATTAATGCTGTTTATTGTTGTTATCATTGTTGTTGTTCAGATTGTTTCTCACACTGTTCTATTAAATTTCTTCTTATTTTAACCTGGGGTTTGTGCCTAAATTCAGCCCGACTGGCTGAGGGTGGGGGAGGGAAAAAAGCAATGTGCTCTCCGGTCCCGGCAGGGCTTAAACCACCACAGCCTTTTTATGGTGATCTGAATGATGAGCAGTCACCCATGGACACAGATCAGGCTCCTTGCACACAACTGATGTCGTGGAAGTACCTGAAAAGTGCACCAGAAGCACACTCGAAAGCATTGGCAATAGTGTCCTGGTGGACAGACACCCACACTCAAACAGTGTATGGAGTGGTTGGCCAGCTCCGGCAATATGAGGGAAATCTCCCTTCATCTTATCATGCCTGGGTTTCAGCTGTAAAGGAGCTGTCTCAGAGGGTCCAGAAAATGGAAGAGGACATGTCCTACATTCCAGCTGCATGGGCCGATGTCTCAGTCATTAGAAGTAAACATATTCCCACCCAAGAGAAGGACAGTAGATGGTACAGAGCTCCCGGGGCACCCTGTTGTTTTTCCTCCCAGACCATGGAGAAAGCATGAGGAGGTGGGATGGACACCCTAGCTGCACGAGTACAGCAGCTGAAAGGCAAGATCATCATGAAGGGGGAATCATCCAAGGAAAACACAGCCCCAGTGTCAAAGTTGGAAATGCCCCAGGCAGAATATAACGGCCAAAATTAGGCCTGTCATTCTTGAGGGGACCAGTGTATCATTCTTGAAGGAGTCATTCTTTCAAGAAGTGAGTGATGATAAGCATGATTAGAGGGGCCCTGCCTCCAGTCAGGTGGAGGAAAGGGATAATCGGATTTACTGGACAGTGTGGATCCGATGGCCTGGCACATCAGACCCACAAGAGTATAAGGCTTTGGTGGACACTGGAGCACAGTGCAACCTGATGCCATCTAGCTACAGTGGGGTTGAATCCATCTGCATCTCCAGAGTAACAGGGGGATCCCAAGAGCTGACACTATTGGAAGCTGAAGTGAGCCTGACTGGGAAGGACTGGCATAAGCACCCCATTGTGACTGGCCCAAATGCCCCGTGCATCCTGGGCATAGACTATCTCAGGAGAGGGTACTTCAGAGACCCAAAAGGGTACTGGTGAGCTTTTGGTGTAGCTGCCCTGGAGGAGATTGAACAGTTGTCCACCTTACCCGGCCTCTCAGAGGATCCCTCAGTCGTGGGGTGGCTTAAGGTTGAGGAGCAACGAATGCCGATTGCTACCAGGATGGTGCACCGGCGGCAGTACTGCACCAACCAAGATTCCCTGGCCCCCATCCATCAGCTGATCCGTCAACTAGAAAGCCAGAAGGTGATCAGCAAAACTCACTCACCCTTCAACAGCCCTCTATGGCCAGTGAGAAAACCTAATGGCGAATGGAGGCTAACTGTGGACTACTGTGGCCTGAATGAAGTTATGCCAGCAATGAGTGCTGCAGCGCCGGACATGCTAGAGCTCCAGTATGAACTGGAGTTGAAGGCAGCCAAGTGTTACGCCATGACTGAAATTGCTAATGTGTTCTCCTCCATTCCAATTGCACCAGAGTGCAGGCCACAGTTTGCTTGCACTTGGAGGGCATCAGGTACACCTGGAACCGATTACCTCAGGGGTGGAACCACAGCTCCACCATTTACCATGGACTGGTCCATACTGCACTGGAGAAAGTTGGGGCTCCAGAACACCTGTAGTATATTGATGACATCATTTTATGGGGGGACACAGCTGAGGAAGTCTTTCAGAAAGGGAAGAAGATAATTTAAATCCTCCTAAAGGCAGGCTTTGCCATTGAGCAGAAGAAAGTTAAGAGGCCTGCAAGGGAAATTCAATTCCTAGGAATAAAATGGCAAGATGGGTGTTGTCACTTCCCAATGGAGGTGATAAACAAGGTAACAGCCATGGCCCCACCAACCTCTAAAAAGGAGACTCAGTCTTTCCCGCGTGCTATGGGGTTCTGGAGGATACACATTCCTAACTACAGTGTGCTGGTTTCAGCCCTGCCAGGACCGGAGAGCACGTTGCTGTTGCCCCTCCCCCACTCTCAGCCAGTTGGGCTGGAAGTTAGGCACAAACCCCCGGGTTACAAGAAGAAGAAATTTAACACAACAGTGTGATAAACAATCTGAATGACAACAGTGGCAATTATAAAAACAATAAACAGAAATAACAGTGAACAAGACAGAAGATATATAGAGAAATACTGCAAATGGTCACGAAGAGATCCACTCCACCAAAAAGCCAAAGAGAAATTAAAAAATAGTTCCCGCCTGGACCTGACGTCAGCATGGTTTGAATAACCCGGCTGGAGATCCCTTCCCCCTCTCTCTGCTGGGGAACCTTAACCCTATCCTAGCTGAATCAGGACATAATCCACCCATTTATACCAACTACATTATGTCCAGATGCCACTTAGCAGTGAAAAATAACAAAATAACAATTTACAAAGGCACAGCATAATTCATGGCATGTTCTCACCCAGAATCAAGTCCCCCTGTGGTACACATCGGACGTCTCCATTGTCCTGCAGCACCAACCAGGTGCACCCAGGTCCTTGGGTAAAAGCAATCCCGTGGATGGGTTTGCCTTTACCTTTGCCTGGTACAGGACTAAACCAGACCATTTTTCCCAATATATTCCTCATGAGCACCACAGGAACTTTATCCCCATCTACAGCACTTGGGGGTTTTGACTGAGCCAGACCAGCTTGACTGGCAGATCGTCTTGTGTTGACTAGCCAGGTGGCCTTTGCTAGATGCATGTCCCAGTCTTTGAAGGTGCCACCTCCCAGTGCTTTCAATGTGGTTTTTAACAGTCCATTATAGCGCTCTATCTTCCCAGAGGCTGGTGCGTGGTAAGGGATATGGTAGACCCACTGGATGCCGTTTTCTTCTGCCCAGCCATTTATGAGAGTCTATCGGAAGTGGGTCCCGTTGTCTGACTCAATTCTCTCTGGGATGCTGTGTCACCACAGGACTTGAGTTTCAAGGCCCTGGATGGTATTTTGGGCAGTGGTGTGGGGTGCTGGGTAAGCTTCCAGCCATCCAGTGGTTACTTCTACCATTCTGAGCACGTAGCATTTCCTGTGGCGGGTCTGTGACAGTGTGATATAGTCGATCTGCCAGGCCTTTCCATATCTATATTTCAGCCATCACTCTCCATTTCACTGGGGCTTCACCCGCTTGGCATGTTTGATTGCAGCACATGTCTCACATTCGTGGATGACCTCTGCAATGGTGTCAATAGTGAGGTCCACTCCTCGATCTCGAGCCCACCTGTATGTTGCATCTCTACCTTGGTGGCCCAAGGTCTCATGGGCCCACCTAACTATGAACAGTTCACCTTTGCACTGCCAATCCAAGTCCACCTGAGCCACTCTAATCTTAGCAGCTTGGTCTGCCTGCTGGTTCTGTCGACGTTCATCAGTGGCCAGACTCTTGGGTACATGGGTATCCACATGGCGCACCTTCAGAATGAGATTTTCCACATGGGCTTCAATGTCCTGCCATCCTTCAGCAGCCCAGATGGTTTTACCCTTACATTGCCAGTTGTTCTTCCATTGCAACAACCATTTCCACGAGTCAGTCTAGAGATAGAGCCTGGGCCACTTTTCCTGCTCAGCAATATCCAAGGCAAGCTGGACGTCTTTCACCTCTGCAAACTGGCTCGAATTATCCTGTCCCTCAGCAGCTTCAGTGACCTGTCGTGTGGGACTCCATACAGCAGCCTTCCATCGTCGATGTTTTCCCAAAATGTGACAAGACCCATCAGTGAACAGAGCATATCGCTTCTCCTCATCCGGCAGCTCGTTATACTGTGGGGCCTCCTTAGCACGTGTCATGTCCTGTTCTGGTGACATCCCAGAATATTTGCTCTCTGGTCAGCTTGTGATCACCTCCAATATTCCTGGGCAGCTGGGGTTCCCTATTCGAGCCCGTTGTGTTATCAATGCAACCCATTTACTCCACGTGGCATCTGTTGCATGATGTGTGGAGGAAGCCTTTCCTTTGAACATCCACCCCAGCACCGGCAGTCCACTTCTGAGGCAGCCCGAATTCCTTCGTACGCTGCCGGTATCTCCTTCTCAGTTGGTGTATAATTAGCTTCAGAGCCTTTGTATCCCCGGATCCAAAAGCCTAGAGGTCAGCCTCTGGTATGCCCAGGTGCGCTCTGTCAGAGGCTCCAGGTAGGGCCATTCTCCCCAGCTGCGGTGTAGAGCATGTTCTTAACCTCCTGCCCTTCTTGGACTGGCCCGAGGGCTACTACCTGGGCAATCTACTGTTTAATTTGTTCAAAGGATTGTTGTTGCTCAGGGCCCCATTCAAAATCGTTCTTCTTATGGGTTACGTGGTAGAGAGGGCTCAACAATCAGGCTGTAGTTCAGGATGTGCATCCTCCAGAACCCCACAGCACCCAGGAAAGACTGAGTGTCCTTTTTAGAGGTTGGTGGGGCCATGGCTATGATCTTGTTTATCACCTCCATTGCGATGTCTTGATGCCCATCTTGCTGGTTTGTTTGTAGAAACTGAATTTCCCTTGCAGGCCCCTTTATTTTACTTAATGGAAAAGCCAGCCTTCAGTAGTATTTAAATTATCTTCTTCCCTTTCTGAAAGACTTCCTCAGCTGTGTCCCCCCATAGAATGATGTCATCAATATACTACAGGTGTTCTGGAGCCCCAACTTTCTCCAGTGCAGTATGGACCAGTCCATGGCAAATGGTGGAGCTGTGGTGCCACCCCTGATTTAATCAGTTCCAGGTGTACCGGATGCCTCTCCAAGTGAAAGCAAACTGCACTCTGGCACTATCAGAATGGAGAAGAACATGTTAGCAATGTCAGTTGTGGCTTACCACGTGGCCTCCTTCAACTCCAGTTCATACTGGAGCTCTAGCATGTCCGGTGCTGCAGCACTCATTGCTGGCATAAGTTCATTCAGGCCACGGTAGTCCACAGTTAGCCATTCACCATTATGCTTTCTCACTGGCCATAGAGGGCTGTTGAAGGGTGAGTGAGTTTTGCTGATCACCTTCTGGCTTTCTAGTTGATGGATCAGCTGATGCATGGGGACCAGGGAATCTCGGTTGGTGCGGTGCTGCCGCCGTTGCACCATCCTGGTAGCAATCGGCACTCGCTGCTCCTCAACCTTCAGCCACCCCACCACTGAGGGATCCTCTGAGAGGCCAGGTAAGGTGGACAACTGTTAAACCTCCTCCAGGGCAGCTACACCAAAAGCCCACTGGTACCCTTTTGGGTCTTTAAGGTAACTTCTCCTGAGATAGTCCATGCCCAGGATGCATGGGGCATCTGGGCCAGTCACAATGCGGTGCTTATGCCAGTGCTTCCCAGACAGGCTTACTTCAGCTTCCAATAGGGTCAGCTGTTGGGATCACCCTGTCACTCCGGAGATGCAGATGGATTCAACCCCACTGTAGCTCGATGGCATCAGGTTGCACTGTGCGCCAGTGTCCACAAAAGCCTTATACTCTTGTGGGACTGACGTGCCAGGCCATCGGATCCACACTGTCCAGTAAATCCAATTATCCCTTTCCTCCACCTGGCTGGAGGCAGGGCCCCTCTAATCCTGCCTAGCATCACTCAGTTGAAAGAATGATTTACTGTTCCCCTCAAGAGGGTCAGACATTATGTTGGCCATTCTATTCTGCCTGGGGTATTTCTGACTGGACACTGGAGCTGCACTTTTCTTGGAGGACTCCCCTTTTGTGATGATCTTGCCTTTCAGCTGCTCTACTCATGCAGCTAGTGCTGCAGTGGGCTGTCCATCCCACCTCCTCATGTTTTCTCCATGGTTGTGGAGGAAAAACCACAGGGTGCCTCGTGGTGTGTACCTTCTGCTGCCTCTCCCTTGGGTGGGGAAACTTTTACTTCTAATGGCTGAGACATCAGCCCATGCAGGTCGAGTGCAGGACATGTCCTCTTCCATTTTCTGGACCCTCTGAGACAATTCCTCCACAGCTGAGACCCAGGAATGTGGAGATGAAGGGAGATTTCCCTCATATTGCCGGAGTTTGCCAACCACTCTGTTCACTGTTAGAGTGTGGGTGTTTGTCCACCAGGACACTACTGCCAATGCTTTCAAGTGTGCTTCTGGTGTGCTCTTCAGGAACTTTCGCCACATCAGGTGTTTGCAAGGGGCCTGATCTGGGTCCATGGGTGACTGTTCTTTATTCAGATCACCATAGATCATCTCAAACACAGCCAGTTCCCTGAAGCTCTGGATGCCTTTCTCAATGCTGGTCCATTTGCTTAGCTGACATAGTATACCATCCTTGTAGGGGTGCCTCTCCCTTACACTGAACAGGAGTCGATTCCAAATGCTGAGAGTTTGAGCCTGTTTCCGTATTTCCCTATCAATGCCAGCATCCTTGGCCAAAGTTCCCAGCTGCTTGGCCTCTCTCCCCTCCATCTCAAAAGCACTGGCTCCATTGTGCCAGCATCGGAGCAGCCAGGTGCAAATCTCCTCTCCTCCCAGATGGCCGAAATCTCTCCGCGTATCTCGCAGCTCAGTCGGGGATAGAGATCGGATGATCACTTCTGGCCCTTCCTCCTGTTCCCGTGATGGACCTGGCTCATCCTCATCCCTCACTCTGCCAACTGACTTTCTGGTATATTTTGTTTTCTGTATCAGGGTGACTAACACTGGCACTAGCTGGCTCTCTGGCTCAGTTGCTGTGCTGGTGGAGGTGACTGAGACTGGCTCTGCCTGTCCCCCTGGTCCAGATACTGTTTCAGGTTTGGTAGCCTTTTCTTCCCCTTGAGGTCAGTGGATGGTATTAAAGAGGACACTGTAGGCATGGGCAAGTCCCCAACATGTTGCAGCAATTTGTGTCTCCTGGGTTTTGCCAGCTCGGTAACACACCCATTCTAAGCACTCCATCAGCTTTTCAAGGCTCTGCATGTGTTCGGGATTGAAATTCCAAAGCATTGGAAGTGCCCACCATCTCAGGCCTTTGCCCAACTTTTCCCACATCCCTTGCCACTCCCTATTATCTGACCTCAGGGCAGGCTTCCGGGCACTGCTATTTTTAGAGAAGTGCCGCATGGCCAAAACTAAAATCAGGCAGGCATTCAGAAGGCATTGTGCCACAGTCACACTGGCCTTCAGGCTCCAAGGATAATTGAAACTCCCATAAACCAAGAGGATCTCTTCCCCTGGCTCACCCATAGACGGGGTGAGACCCCTAACAAAAGCCCAAATGGCAAACAGTTACCGGCCCACCCCCCCACCGATACAAAGGCC
>NW_020799110.1:26975686-27012294 GCF_003259725.1 Athene cunicularia
CCCCACCCCCCACCGATACAAAGGCATTATAAGCAGTGAATAGCCCTTATAACAACATAAGACACTTTATAATATTTTCCATCGATAACAAACTCCACCACAGGGATAATACACTGGATATAAGAGTAATCCAGCCCCACCATGCAAGCAAGTGACCCAGCATTGCAAACCTTTCCTTATCAAGCAAATACAAATACAAACAGAAAATTTACACCCAACAGATTTCTGTATCACACTCTGGTCAGGGTCTGTCCCTTTTTATTCTTATTTCAGCCCTCTTGTACCCCACGTTGGGCACCAATAATGGCTCTTGTGGTTTAAGCCCTGCCGGGACCGGCAAGCACTGGAGAGCACATTGCTGTTGCCCCTCCCCCACCCTCAGCCAGTCGGGCTGGAAGTTAGACACAAATCCCCGGGTTAAAATAAGAAGAAATTTAGTACAACATTGTGATAAACAATCTGAACAACAATAGTGGCAATTATAACAACAATAAACAGCAATAACAGTGAACAAGACAAAAGATATACAGAGAAATACTGCAAATGGTCACAGAAAAGCTCCCTGCCATCAAAAACCCAAAGAGAAATTAAAAAATAGTTCCCGCCTGGATCTGACGTCAGCATGGCATGAAAAACCTGGCTGGACATCCCTTCCCCCTCTCTCTCTGCTGGGGAAACTTAACCTTATTCTAGCTGAACGAGGACATACAGCCTGATTGTGAGCCCTCTCTACCACGTAACCTGTAAGAAGAACAATTTTGTGCTGATAACACAACGGGCTCAAATAGGGAACCCCAGCTGCCCAGGAATATTGGAGGTGATCACAAGCTGACCAGAGAGCAAATATTCTGGGATGTCACTAAAGCAGGAGGTGACATGTGCTAAGGAGGCCCCACCATATAATGAGCTGCCAGATGAGGAGAAGCAATTTGCTGGGTCTTGTCGCATTGTGAGAAAACATCGATGATGGAAGGATGCTGTATGGAGTCCCCCACACTGGGTCACTGAAGCTGCTGAGTGACAGGGTGAATCGAGCCAGTTTGCAGAGGTGGAAGCTACCCAACTTGCTTTGGATATCACTTAGCAAGAGAAGTGGCTGAGGCTCTATCTCTACACTGACTCCTGAGCAGTGGTGAATACCCTATGGAAATGGTTGTTGCAATGGAAGAACAACTGGCAATGTAAGTGTAAAACCGTCTGGGCTGCTGAAGGATGGCAGGACATTGCAGCCCGTGTGGAAAATCTCGTTCTGAAGGTGCGCCATGTGGATACCCGTGTACCCAAGAGTCAGGCCACTGATGAACATCGACAGAACCAGCAGGCGGACTGAGCTGCTAAGATTAGAATGGCTCACGTGGTCTTGGACAGGCAGCGCAAAGGTGAACTGTTCATAGCTCGGTGGGCCCATGAGACCTTGGGCCACCAAGGTAGAGATGCAACATACAGGTGGGCTTGAGATTGAGGAGTGGACCTCACCATTGACACCATTGCAGAGGTCATCCATGAATGTGAGACGTGTACTGCAATCAAAGAAGCCAAGTGGGTGAAGCCCCAGCAGAATGGAGAGCAATGGCTGAAATATACATATAGAGAGGCCTGGGAGATCGACCACATTACACTGCCACAGGCCTGCCAAGGGAAGCACCATGTGCTCACAATGGTGGAAGTAACCACTGGATGGTTGGGAACTTACTCAGTGTCCCATTCCACTACCCATAACACCATCCTGGGCCTTGAAAACCAAGTCCTTTGGTGACACGGCACCCCAGAGAGAATTGAATCAGATAATTGGGACTCACTTCTGAAACAACCTCATAGATGTCTGGGCAGAAGAACAAGGCATCGAGTGGGTCTACCATATCCCCTACCACACACCAGCCTCTGGGAAGATGGAGTGCTACAATGGACTGTTAAAACTACACTGAAAGCAGTGGGAGGTGGAACCTTCAAACAGTGAGACGTGTCTGGCAAAGGCCACCTGGTTAGAGGATCTGCCAATTGAGCTGGCCTGTCTCAGTCAAAACCTCCACGTGCTGCATATGGGGATAAAGTTCCTGTGCTACACATGAGGAATGTGTTGGGAAAAATGGTCTGGTTTAGTCCTGCGCCAGGCAAAGGTAAAGGCAAACCCATCCGCAGGACTGCTTTTGCTCAAGGACCTGGGTGCACCTGGTTGGTGATGCAGGACAATGGAGAGGTCCGATGCGTACCCCAGGGGGACTTGATTTTAGGTGAGAACATACTGTGAATTATACTGTGCCTTTGTTAATTGCAGGTGGTTTTTTTTTTGTTTTGTTTTGTTTTGGTTTGGTTTTTTTTTGTTAACTGCCGAATGGCAGCTGGACATGACGCAGATGGTATAGAATAAAGGGGTGGATTATGTCCTGGTTCAGCTAGGATAGGGCTACGTTTCCCCAGCAGTGGGGAGGGAGCTCTAGCCGGGTTATTCATACCATGCTGACATCAGGTCAATATGTCACACCATGCTGCCCAAGTGTGGGAGGAGCAGGTACAACTTTTGTTCATCATCATTCCCTTTTGTTGCTCTATCCTTGTGGTGTATCTTCGTATATTTCTTGTCTTGTTCATTGTTATTAGTTTTTATTGTTATCATTATTGCTGTTGTTGTTGTTGTTCAGTTTATTATTTTTTACACTGTTGTATTAAATTTTTCCTTATCTCAACCCCGGGGTTTGTATCTCACTCCTTGCCCCATCTGGTCCAAGGGTGGGGGAGGGACAACGGCAATGTTGGCCTAAACCACCACAGAGGGGCCTGGGAGGAAGAGCAGGCTACATCAGTATTGTTTAGGTAGCTCTCTGTACTTGGAGTTTTGTCCTAGGTTAACAGTTCATTGTAAAATATCAGACAGAGATCAATAAAAAGGAAGAGTGTGTAGCGTCTTCAGAAAATCTTATCACTCAGGAGTTGAAAGACAACTTCTTTGGAGAGTCATGGATGGCCTCCCTCAGCTATGGAGATTTCTGCTGAGAAACAGATGGCCTCATGTATTTTGCAGTGTGCAGTGTAAGCACATGCTGCGTTTAATACAGCAAGGTTTAACATCAGGATCTGACATGAGCAATGACGTGTAAATAGGAGAGCAGGGAGCAGTGCATTCTGCATATCTTTATGAACTAAGAAATTCCTCAGAGACTGTTGCCAGTGGGCCTTTAAATCTATATTAAGGCTGTATCCCTACAGACACTCAGTGAGCTGTAATTGCTTCCTAAGTAGAGCCTGCTGCCTGCCAACCAACTACACCCTATTCGTAGCAGAGGATCCAATCTGAAGAGCTTGATTACTGTTTTGTGAGTAAGATATACACCAATTAAATTAGCATTAAATCCAAGTGAGAGGACAGTGGAGTACCGAGAGCTCTGGTTTAGTTAACTGCAGTGTGTGAGTGTTTCACCTTCCTTTTCTGCCCCTCCCCTGCAAAGTGTTTCTCTATAGGGCTTGGCTTATAGGACACCAGTTGTTGCTGGTAAGCCTATGTACCATGTTTTCTAGGATGAACTCTCTCAAGGAACCTTGAGGTTTTTTTGTTTGGTTTACTAGCTTTCACTCTGAATTATTTTAATGTTGGATGTTTTGTTCTCCATTTGAAAAATTATGATGGGACTTGCCAGGTCTTTGATGTATCTTGCCATTGTGAATGTATTAATTTCAATAAATATCACGTATGTAATGTTCTAGTTTGGGTTGCATTACATGGTCTGTTACTTTAGAAGTATTAAAATTAAAACAAATCTAATTTTAAAGACAAATTTGTGTTAGCCTCAGACCTTTGTAATGTAGGTCAGAACTTCAAATATCTACTACAACTTGCAAAAAAAATTGGAGTGCTGCCCTTTCTAGCCAGCTTCCCAAATCTCTGAAAAATTGTCTGAACAATGAAGGCATTACAGACCCCAGTGTAATTGTGTGCACAACAGCTGTAGCACAGAAGACAAAGGGATAGACCTAGACTAATCTTGCTGTGTAGGATTGCCACACTGCCAGCCAAAAATAATCACTGATGTGATGACTTCTGAAAGAAAATAATGTTGCAGAGTACAGAATTAACCTTGGGAGAGTGAAGTAATGTTAGATTGTCCTATTATCTGCAGCCCTGGACTTCAAATACTAATTTCTCTGGGTTAATTCCTATCCTTTTCTTTCCCTACTGTCAGTGCTATCCGTATTTGGGATTGTCTAATTTCTGCAAGGGCCTGAGGAGTAACAGTTTTTAATTTTGAGAAAAAACCCATCTATCTGATGATACTCCTGCCACTGTAAATCGTCATTGAACCATTAAAATCCCAAGGTATCATCACTTCACTTAGAGCTATGTGACTGACAGCATGATAAGACATCTTTCCTCATCAATTGATTTGTAGTTCTTCTGATGCATTTCATTTCAGATGGGGTTTTATCTATTTCATATCTATTTTGCTATACAGACCTCAAGGTTTTTTTTGGGGGGGTTTTGTTTTTGTTTTTGTTTTCTAAATTACGAAGAGTCTTGTAGAAATACCAGTCTTGAACCAGTACAGAGATGGTAACAAACACACACAGACAGTCCATGCTCCAAAGCACTTCATAGTCAGATTTCCTGATACTAGCCCTGTATGGAAAAGGAAGGTCTGGAAAAACATACCCTTATTCTTGCTCTGTGTGATGCTTTAATGGAATAGCAGCTTCAGTGAAATGATCGTTCTGATTTAGCTGCAATTGTGCTGTTGAGGAGCTCATTTTAGCCCTTAGAGGGAGCCACAGGCTTGACTATGGAATTGGAAGAAAACCAGGTTTTGTTACATCCATCTGTGATAGAGGAGGTCGGGAGGGGATGATTCTCAATTGTTTTTGTTTTTTTTCTAGTTTTTAATTGACAGCAGTGTGCAAATAAGACACAAGACTAGTTTGTTGTGGTGAGTGCCCTAATGTATTTGCTTTTCTAGTGACAGATCTGTAGGGTTTAGAAGGCCTCAAACAAATTTTCATTTTACCTTTCCTGTTTCACCTGGTCAGCTCCCTTCTACACTATTCAATTCCAGATTCCACTGTTCTTTTGATACTGACACAGCAGCACTTGAAAAATTCAGATACTGGACACTGCTTCCCCTTAAAAAATGAAAAATGTAGAAAAAAAAAGAAAAAAAAAAAAGAGGCATAAACGACACAATATTGTTTAGGCTAAGGAGTTCATAGTCTGGAAAATTTTTTTTTTTTTTTTTTTTTTTTTTTTAAATACTAATCCTTTCTTTAAGGAGAGAGGTGCATTACCCCCCTCTCTTCCTCTCAAATATGTAGATTATAGCAGAATATTTTTGTGTAAATGACAAGGCTAAGGTATCTTATATGGATGTGTCATAAAATCCAAATGAAAATGCTGTTCTGCTAGTTCAGCATTTATCAGCATTGCCAGTGAGCTATTCAGTTCAGTGAGTGGAGGATGCATATGCTCAGAGTAAAATGGATGAGGAGATTTGCAGGCCTTGACCATTAAGCACTTCCCCTTTTCTTAGAAATGAAATATTTTTCTGTACCATTTCCTTTCCCTTCCCCTTACCCAGCAAGATGAATTCTAGTGGCAGTGCTGAGGACTGCTTAGCCAGAAAGATGTTATGCCAGAGATGGGACAGAGTGTGTCTAGTCCCAGAAGATCCTGTTAAAAATTAAAGGAAACTCCAGACTTAAACATTAAACAGCTCTGAGCTCCTTGCAGAGACTGCTACTAATTAGTTGTATGGTAGTTGTTGTAATGTAAATACTGGCAACAAAGAACTACGTTAATAGTAATTTTTATTTTGTATATAGGCTGTTGAGGGGCAATGTCTTTCTGTAATGATTTTAGCTTAGTTAGGACTGTTGAATTAAGGGTAACCATATAGAAGAGCAATGGAGAGATCATTGTTCTTCTAAGCTATTTAAAATACTTCCCAGAAAGTCTGGGAAGATGGTGAATGACCACAGTCAGGAAGCAGACACCCTTACTTCAAATTTCCCTGCTCTTCTGAGACATTAGTCCGTATCTCAATCAGGTCTGGGAAAGGAAGGGAAGAGAGAATTTTTATTTTGCAATACAAAGTTTTACTTTGTGTGTTGTCTGAGTTACCTCCTGTTCCTCAGCTTTTTGACTCCCCGAGCACCCCTGCCGCAGAGCGGCTGCCTGTGGCTGAGCCCGGCACTGCGCTTTCGGCACACCCCCACCCCCCGGCAAAAGCGGCAGGTTTTTCACAGAGAAGGTGCTGACGCTGTCATGCAGCAGTGACTTTATATGTTCTTAATGGTGTTTTCGTATTTGTAATGTTTGTCATTTTATGTTGTGAATAATAAGTGTCAGGAGCTGCTTTGTGTAGTTGTGTAATTGCGTGTGTGTGTGAGACGCGGCCCACTGCAGCTGCGGAGTTCTCCGGCCAAGGAAGCGGCCGACGAAGAACTACAGGGTCCTAGTGCCCTCCCGCTGGGTCATCGGTGCTGCGGTTTGTTTGAGCTCAGTGTTCTAAGTGTTACATGTGAAATACCTCCTCTAGCAGGAGGCAGTAATTCTGTGTTAATTGTTGTCTTGAATTTAGGTGCATACTCTGCGGGGAGAGTGCACCTCTGTACCATCTGCCTAATGAAAATATTGTCAAAAGATCATCTACAACCTTACAGGTGTTGTTTGTTTTACCAGGGGTCATCAATGCTAGTTATGAAGAGAAAAATCAAAATTATGGTCTGTACCCCTGTGTTCAGTAACAAAGAAGTCAAAAATTGTTCAGCCTCTTAATTTTACTGCAGCTCCCCCTAATACTATGCCAAAAAGCCGCAATGACTCAGGATTTGAATCAGCAAGCACCCCTTAAATATTTTTGGACTCAAACAGTGACACAAGGTTGACTTCTGGTAAAATTTACTCTCCTTAAAGCTAAAAAAATCTGTTGAGCTGACAAACATTTTAGATACTGGTGCAGATGTGACCATAATATCTGTGAGCAGACTGGCTGTTAGCTCCGGTAACTCAAATGCTTTTCAGGGTTGGTGGTCATGCTGTAGCAATTTAAAGCAAGGATCTCATTCATGTAAGGGGCCCAAAAAAACAGGTAGCAAATATTCATCCATTTATATTAGAAAATCCTATTACATTTTGAGGTCATGACTGTGTAGCTCAATGGAGAACTCAAATTGGATCAAATTTGTCTTAATCACCACTGTAGCACAACCCACCCTGAAACTAACCTTGTAAACCGAATCACCTGTGTGACTTGGTCAGTAGCCCTTGCCAAGAAAAAAGTCATGCCACCTTAATGATTTAATACAGAGACAATTAAGTTTATTATTTTAAGGAAAAGTGGTAAATAGTGACTTTTACATGATCTCCAACATATTAATGATACCGTGGAGGATAAAAATATTTTGCAACCATGAATGCCCTCCCCAACAATGATTACCCAAAACTTGCATCTTATAGTAATTGATCTAAAGGATTGATTTCTTTTATCATTCTCTTGCATCCAAATGATGTACCTAAAATTACTTTTTCTATTCCCACTATTAATATTAGTGAACCTGCAAAACAATACCACTGCGTTATTTTACCATAAGATGTAAAAATCACACCAGGTCCCCCAAGCTGTTATATATTGTTATATGGATGACATCCTTATAGCAACAAAAACACAGGAGATCATGGAAAAGGCTCTTCCTTTAACCAAACACTCACTATCTCAAATGGTGTTGCAAATACCACTTCAAAAGGTACACATATCATCACCACGCAGTACCTGAGCTGAAGAATTTGTGAACAGACTATTGTCCTGCAACAACTTAAAACTCCTATTAAGACTTTAAAAGATTTACAGTAACTCTTGGGAACCATAAATTGGGTACAGCTGTTGTGGGCCTAACTCATGATGATATGCATAGCTTGTTTGATATTTTATGAAAAGATCCTTCACTAACATCACCCAAAGTACTTACAGAGAACGCAAAATAATATCTTCACCATATAGCTAACACCATCTCAAACAGACAAGCATCGCAGGGATATTGCATTCCCCCACGGGACAAGCCATTGCAGAAAGAACACGCCAAACCTTAAAAGCACTTTTGCAAAAACAAAAAGGGGGGGAAGTCTTAGCTCCAGATCAACCATATGCTCTGCTGTTTCAGTGGGATGAAAAACATACATTTTTTCCACCGGAATGCCAGGGCAATACTAAAACAATTTTCTTTATCAACTTGCCCTGAATACCAGAAAGACTCCATCTCTTCAACAGGGAAGTGGTGTCGACCCTTGGGGACTCACTTCCTCAGAATTATAGCAATCCGTTGTCACTCACTTAGCTGCATTTCAAATATTAAAATATGTACATGTGTCTCTTAATACCTTTTCTGGAGCACTGTTTGCATCCTGTCATACAGTGCGGAGTCAAGCATCTAGCCTGCATTCCACATTCACCGGCTGATCAGGCCACTGTGAAGCATATATCTAGCAAGCTAAAGCGTCTATTACAACAACAACAACAACAACAACAACAACAACAACAACAACAACAACAACAACAACAACAACAACAACAACAACAACAACAACAACAACAACAACAACAACAAAGGGGCAAGATGCAAAATATCAATCTACACCTCACAAAACACTAAATCAGGCTTTATATGTCATGAACATTTTAAACATTTCCCCTGTCTCACAGGTGCCACCAATATTGTGTCATTTCTCATCACAGATACCAGATCAACAAGAAGTCCAAAGTAAAGCTCAAGTGTTAACAAAAAACCTAGAAAGGGGTAACTGAGAAGGACCATATCTTTTAATAACCTGGGAAAGAGGTTATGCTTGTGTCTCCACAAGTCTCAGTCTCCAGTGGTCACCGGCAAGGTGTGTGCAACCACACCTGAGGCGTGAGAGGCAGCCAGCACTCAGGATCCAGCTGTAGGTGCTGTGAGTGCCCCTGTGCGGACAGTTTACAATCTCTTTGACTGATCATTTAAGCATAATGTCTGGGTAATGTTTGCTACTGCAACAGAACAAACTGCACTACAGTTGCCAATTCTTTTAAGAGAAAATGCTAACAGTAATTGCAGCTCCTTAATGAAATATATAGGCTTACTAGTCACTAGTGAAAAATGTAGTTTAGATAGAATGGAGTTATTAATAGTGATGAAATGCTGTAAGAATGTGTGTATTGAACTTTCTTTGTTTAGCAATATTAAGAATTAAAAGCTCAAATGTTTAACCTTATTAGAAACTCCCTTGGTTTTCCCCCTCGAGTGCTAGCCAGGCTCTGAGTGGAACCCAACAGGAGGATGAAATCAGATGTTCCCGCTCAAGAAAAAGTGCCAGTTATTTTGGCCAGTTGATTTATAGGCTGGACCTGCTTGCAGCGACATTGGATGCCTCACCTACGAATGGACACATTGCGTAGAATTTCCAGTTTGCGAGGAAGGGCACTCTAAATTCTTGCTGCACCCAGGGTTCCCCAGCAATTGCAGATCTGAATGTTAGTACCCCATTAAGTAAGTGTGCTACTCCGTATTTTCCTTACTGTTTATTTTGTAGTATTTAGTTATATCCCTTATTTATAGGTAGTGAAATTAGCCTACTCTTTTAACTAGTAATTGTAACAGCTGTATTGTTTTAGCCTTCTGTGGAACTATTCTAAGTACACTATGTTTTTGAAGTTTGTCAAACCCTTAATTGATACAGCTCTCAAACAAGTCTTGCAGGTGCTGTTGCAAAACCAAGAAAGGGGAGATCTGGGAGGCATCGGCCTTACACATCCTCTGACAAACAGCTAGGCTTTGATGAAGAACAGGCCTCGTAGGACAGATAAGAAACTGCTGAGTTGTGCCAAGGTGGCAGGGAAAAATCAATCAGGACAGAAGCCATTTTGCCTGGCCTTAGCAATTGCTGCTGACCCATCTCAGACCTGTTGGATTGGAGTTAAAACTGAGAGGCTCTCTTCCCCTAGTAGCTGGGAATAGCATGCAAAATCAGGCCTGGGGATGTATATAGTTTGGTGGATAAAAAGCCTATCTGACACATGGCTGGTATAATCAGACAGTCTGGCTGGGATAGCAAAATGTGACTCCTTCAGCAATACCGATAAATGACACGATGGGTTTACATCTTGAAGAGGGAAGAGTATTTAATAATGATCCGACTAAAAGGTTACCAATTACTGGATGGTTAAAGGATTTGTTTTTACATGGACTAACAGTTTAAATTGTCATTATAATCCTTTTAATGATGTTAAACTGTGTGTGGAATGGCTGGAAAACAACGGGCACATATGAGAAATCCAAACTGAGTGGCCTTACTGTAACAACAGGCTGTAGCTGTTGTGAAGAACACCTGCAAGGCTAAGGAGCTAAGAAACTGCATATGTAGCAAAAAGATAAGCAAGCTGCTCTATGGAAAACAAAATGTTTACCTGGCAGGAGAACGGCTCGTGGACACCACACCAGGACCAATCATAGAGGGTAAAAGGGCTCATGGACAAGTAGCTTTAGCCTATGAGCAATCAAGCAGCTGCACATGTACTTTATAGTAGTCTATAGATTGCTGTGTATCCTTTAATAAAGTGGCATTGTGGAGGCCTGGAGAGATTGTCACTACATCTCTCTTAGCCCCTGGGAGTAGAGGTTGTAAAAGCTCTATCCACCTTGAACAATATAGCCTGTTGGAGTGTAAAACAATTTAACTAATAATCTAATATAGTAATTTGTTGACAAATTAAGGTAGTATAAATGAAGGTATAAGGTAGTATAAGGCATGCTGTTTTGCAGAATAAAGTGACTATAGATTTTTGTTATTGGCACCAGAACATGGATATGAAGAATTTAAGGGTATGTACTGTGTGAATCATTCTGTCCCCTCTCAATTTATCTCTAGGCATTGTTACTAACTGCAAGACAATATACATAGTGGGATTATTGCTGTCTTGTGTGGTAAATAGGATAGAGGCCTTAATAAAAAGAAAAGGGGGAATTGTGGGTGCATATGCCTGGTCACAAACCGTCTGTGTCACTGACAATGTAAAAGTGTCATCAGCATTCAAGTTAGATTAACACTGTCTAAGTTAATGGCGCACTTGTGCTAGAAGACTAACGGCATCTAGATTAATGACGGCTAAAAGTGAAAGTATTTTTACTCATTAGGGAAGAAACAGATAAGAAAGGAATCTGTAGAATAACAAAGCAGAAATTTATCTACCAGTTGTGCAGGCTTAGTAGCGCTTGTTGAAAGTGCTGAGAGGAATGAGTTTTTGAAATGATCATGCGCCAGAGCAACACATGGATTTGCTGTCACAAGAATATATAAGGACTTGTTTTTCTAATAAAGATCGGAGCTTGACTGTTAACCATATTGGTGTGTGTCTTGTCTCACAGCCTTGTCCTGCAAATAAGGGGGTTCCTGCTACAAATGAGGAGGAGACTCTTCCTGCAGTCTATCTTCCTGGTGATGGTTTTAACAAGGGGGCAGATGACTACAGTTTCTCTGTTCTTTGCAGTGCCTTTATGGGGTCATTCTGCCTGGATGAGAGAGATTATTTAACTGTTTTCTAATAGTTCTTCAAGAGTATTTCTTCAGAGAGGAGAAATGTGATTCTGAAAATATTTGTGTCAGATTCAGAAGAGATTTGAGGTACTGCAATGTTGGCTAGCAACTACATTGACTGAATTATTTATTGCTCCTTAGCACTTCTAGTCTGATGAGGTTATATGGAAGGTGGGTCTGCTGTCGAATTCTTTCATATCCTGCAAAGTGCTCAGCACAGACAGGTTGCGTGTTGCCAGCTCCTGATGAAAGAGCATTAGCTCCTGATGAACAGGCTAAGGCCTAGTTTGGGCCAAACACCGCATTGGCCCAAAATATTCAAAGCTTGTATTTCTTGGAACACCATTCACTGTTAGTCTTTTCTGATAAGTGAAACATCAGATCGTTTCTCAAGCATTTACTTACATGACCAAGGTTCTCTATACCTTTGAGATCTGCAGCTGGGTATCCATCTGTCCGTCCATTCACTCCATTCCCAAACTGTTATCAAATCACATGTTAATTGGTAAGGGAAAGGAAGGGACTGGTGAAAACACTTGATTCTTCCCATTGGTCCTCTTGGATTTTCCACCCCATAAATCACACAATCACAAAATTGTCTAGGTTGAAAAAGACATTGGAGATCATCCAGTCCAACCATCATCCCAACATTAACAGTTCCCAACTACACCATATCCCTCGGGGCTCCAGGGATGGGGACTCCACCACCTCCATGGGCAGCTAATTCCAATGCCTTACAGCCTGTTCCGTAAAGAGATGCTTCCTGACATCTAGTCTAAACCTTCCCTGGTGCAACTTCAGGCCATTCCCTCTTGTCCTATCACTTATTACTTGGTTTAAGATGCTCATCCCCAGCTCTCTGCAACCTCCTTTCTGGTAGCTGTAGAGGGCAATACGGTCTCCCCCCAGCCTCCTCTTCCCCAGACTAAACGACCCCAGTTCCCTCAGCCACTTCCCATCAGACCTGTGCTCCAGACCCTTCACCAACTTCATTGCCCTTCTTTGGACACACTCAAGTAATTCAATGTCCTTTTTGTAGTGAGGGGCCCAAAACTGAACACAGTCATCAAGGTGCGGCCTCACCAGTGCTAACTACAGGGGCAAGATCCCTTTCCTGTCCCTGCTGCCCATGCTATTTCTGATGCAAGCCAGGACGCCATTGGCCTTCTCGGCCACCTGGGTACACTGCTGGCTCATATTCAGCCGGCTGTCAATCAACACCCCCAGGTCCCTCTCTGACTGGCAGCTTTCCAGCCACTCCTCCCCAAGCCTGTAGCACTGCTGGGGGTTGTTGTGGCCCAAGTTCAGCCCCTGGCATTTGGCCTTATTGAAACTCCTACAGTTGGCCTCAGCCCATGGCTCCAGCCTGTCCAGGTCTCTCTGCAGAGCCTCCCTACCCTCGAGCAGATCAACACTCCCGCCCAACTTGGTGTCATCTGCAAAGTGACTGAGGGTGCACTTGATCCCCTCGTCTAGATCATCAATAAAGATGTTAAACAGGAGTGGCCCCAAATACAAGCCCTGGGGGATACCACTTGTGACTGGCCACCAACCAGATTTAACTCCATTCACTGCAACTCTTTGGGCCTGGCCATCCAGCCTGTTTTTTATCCAGCAGTTTGTGCCCATCCAAGCCACGAGCAGCCAGCTTTGCCAGGAAACATAAAGATAAATATAAAGAAATATAAGTTGTAAAACAAACTTGGCTACTAGTGAAAGCAAAGGGAGAAAGTTGATGAAAAACTGCCACACATGTGAGACTCTCAAAAAACAGAAGCAGAGCATTTTTATCTTGGACTAGAAACTAACGGCAGACTTTGATGTATCTTTCCACTTCTGTTGGATGTTGGCTTATGTCAGAGTATTTATTTATCTTCCTTATTTCTCCTTTGCATTTCCACAGTTTTTTATTTTGGAGTTTCTATGATCTAAAGAACTAAAACTATGACAGAGGAACTTGATCAGAATCATTTGCTGTGATTACATGATAACACTTCCACATGTGATTTCTTTTAAAAATTAAAAAATTCTCAAACAGATTAATTCAATTTGATCATTTGATTATCATTCTCAAATATTTTTGGTGAATAATTTTCAGGCAATAGATTGTTTGTGAAGTATTAATCTCATTGTTTTTGCTATTTTTGTTGTGTAATTGCTCATTGAACGTTACCAGTAGTTGCCTGAAAATTTGTTTGTATATCTTGTACCTTGTATCTTCATCCTGAGCTTCTTCTGCAGATAAATGCAGGTCAGAAGTGGTTCTGCTTATCATGCTTAAATGCATGATTAAGAGTTTGTTCATTGCACTGTGATAGCTTCTGATCGGGATTTGATTTCTGTTCTGTGAAGTAAAATAAAATAAGAAAGACAACACATGGGTAGAACATCAAAACTGCTTGCCCTGAAGCTTTAGTAAAGGCAAGTCTTTTTCAATTAGTGCCAAAATGTGGAGCCACAGCTCTAATATAATTGAATAAAAGCAGAGAACCAAAGGCCAACCCCCCCAGGCTCTCCCTATTCTATACATGACCAAGTAAAATAAAAGAAGCAGTAACTGTGTTTCTTACCCTTTTTTTTTTTTTTTTTTTTTTTTTTTTTTTTTCTTGCTAAACTGTATTTCTTAAAAATTAAACAAGATTAAAGCATTTGATTTTATGAGAGAAAAGAGAGAAAATCTGTACATAAGAAAGATCCTGAATTGGAGAGTAGCATGCATGTGAACTGAACTCTGTAAAGCCCAAACATGATGGGCTCTGAAATTCTGTTTCAGCTGAAAGCATCATTCAGATGTAATCTTTGGATTTATGCTTCTAGGTGGTACAGCATCTTCTTTTGAATTTTAGTTTAGATCAGATATATATTTTGCCTAAATTAATATTATAGTATTTTGCTTATCTCTAAAGAATGTTACATGAATAGATGCATTAACAGTAGAAGTTTTTGAATATGAGGATCATGGAAATCATGAAGAGTTTGACAGATAACATGATAAAGCAGTTCTCTTGTGAGGAAATAGAGGACTGCTTTTGCTCTTTATGTTTGTGTAAACATCATACAATGGGATGTGGCTCAACTTGCAAATGTGATCTGTGTTTTGTTATGACTCTGAGTGGCCACATCTCAGTTCTCCTCAGAAGATGACCCCCCTTCCCACAAAGTGCCACTGTTCCCCAGGGGAGCTGGGCCCCTGCCCAGTGAAAGCTGGCTCAAATCCAGAGGGTTTGTTTTTTGGATTTTGGTGTGTTTTGTTTTGGTGGTTTTTTTTTGTTTTTGTTTCTGTTTTTGTTTTTGTTTTTGTGGGGGGTTTTTTTAGAAAACGTAATTAAGTAGCCGTTGGTCCTGGTGCTGAAATAATATTATTTTACTGATTTTGGTAAAACTGTCACATAGTGAAAAGTCACATTTTGCTTGAAGAGCAACACTGTAGCTTTCTCCAGTCACAAAGTGGAAAATGAATTAACAGCAGGACTTGGATAGTTTGCATGAACCTCTGAGAACTGACTCTTGTTTAATTAATATTAATTTACTATTTATAAAGTGATAAGAAGTTTCTTGTGGCTTTTGTGACATCTGTTTTTAATTTGAGAGACATTTTAATCAGTTTGCTGTATGAGAATATTTGTCAACACCAGGTAAATAGGACCTCTAATATGACCTACCCTGCTGAGACTAGTTAACAGGCTAGACTGGGGAATAATATGCACACTCATTTCTCCTCTCTTATCAGAAGAGATCAGTTCCCAAAGTGACATAGATATTGTTGGTGTAGGTGATATCTTTAACCATGACATCACTCTAAACCCCTGGGCAACACTTACACCCTTGGGAGTGTATTGCTGCTAAAGGGAAGCACTTGAGCTGAAAGTCCAAGCCTTTCTTTACATTGAATTTCCTTCTGCTCAAGGGAACTGGCTTGCCATCAGGATCACTGAAGTGCTTTTTTTTTTTTTTTTTTTCCTCCTGTCCTTTTAATTTTAATCCTGTCCCTACCTTTGGAGCATTGGAGGATGAGATAAGCAGAGAAGTCCATCCCTGTAAGAGACCAGAAGCAGAATATGCCTGCATGAAGAGGGCCAGAGCAAGAATCAAACTTCTCCTGGGCAGGCAGGAGTGGGAGAGCTCTTTTGCTGCAGGTTGCTTTCTGGAGTGCTGTCAGTGGGGTTTTATCACTGTAGTGAGTATAATTGGAAAATTGGAAGCAGGCTTCTTTTTTTTTTTTTTGAGTCATCATGCTGCAGCAAATTTTGCGTGATATGTATATTGACCCTGAACTCCTGGCAGAGCTGAATGAAGAGCAAAAGCAGATCTTGTTCTACAAGATGAGAGAAGAGCAGCTGAGGCGCTGGAAGGAGAGGGAAGAAAATACACGAATGGAGAAGACTGTGCTGAGAAAGACAGCAAGGCACAAACAGAGTAAGATTTGTGACCTCCTTTTATACTTAAGAGCTGGGGATGGTAAGTATGCAACTGGTTATGGTGCAGCATACATCTGGAAGAGTTTACAAAGAGGGGTGCCGGCTTGTCCCCATAGGCAAAAAGACTGTCTGGGGCAGCAAGAGCAGTGTTCCTGGTCCTTGTCTCTTAAGGTTGCTTCTTCCTCCAGGGGAATAGTTTAGTCTGGGAGTACGGGGAATTGTTTTGAAGTGCCTTTTTCAGTCATGACTTGCTGCTATTCTCTCAGTGGTAGCAGATGTACCATGACCAAGTTTCCTCTCTACTCCTAAGGCTTTTTTCTTCACCTATCATCCCTACCCCTTCCCCTCAGTCAGGCAAAAGACAGTCTTGCCAGTGCTGTTGAGGTTTCTTGACTTGACATTAAATGTTTCCAAGTGTCTGGAGTGGAAGATAAATTCATGAATTTGAGCTTGTTATGAAGGGCTGTTTGTGAATAAGATGTGATGTCAGAACAGCCATACTATGTGAGACCAACTGTACTAGTAAATGCTCTCCAAAAGATTATGCCTAGAGAATACGATAGTGGTGCGAGCATGTAAAAAACACCCAACAACCAAAACCAAAAAAGAAAAAAAACAGAAAAGTGTTTTCATGCAATATGTAGTTAAACTATGGAACTCTTTCCACAGGCTTTATGGATGCTAAATGTGTGTGTTGACTTAAAAAGCAAATCACATGAATTTAAATTTCATAATAGCTCATTTCCATTTTACTCTCTCAAATTGCCAATTTAAGGTATTGCTTAGGTTTGACTTTCGTCAACTGTTAGAAACTTTCTACTTCCTTCAGAACTGTACTAAAGAACTGATCTTTCTGATTTTTTTTTTTTTTTTTGAGAACTATTGGAATTAGGTTAGCAAGTCAAGTATTTGGTTCCCCTGAAAATATGTTTTGACTTCCATGAACTGATATGGGCCAGAGTTACAAAAGATAACCTGCATCTTTCAGGCATGCTGGTCATTAACTAAAAATACTTGTAACTGATTTCTACTGTACAGTTCCATAATATGATGGTAAATAGTCTCATAGTGGAGATACTTTCTTCTCTAAAACCCAAAAAAGGTGAAAAAAGTCAGCCAAAAATTATGGGTGTAAAATAGGAATTACTGTGCAATATTTTTGCCTATATGACTCAAGGGGTCAGAGTAGATGATTGTAATAATCCTTGCTTAAGATTTTTTTTTTCCCCATCCTAAAAGACATTTGGTATCAACATTTTTTGGACCTTGAAGCTTCTTAATTTTCAGTTTCCATCGATGTCTAAGTGAATTTCTAAACATTCTCCCCCCGCTACATAGCATAGAATATGGAGTATTTTTATTCCTGTTTAAAATGAGTGGTTACCAGGAAATTTAGAGCTACTATATTCTATTCCTCTGAAACTGAGGTATTTGAGCAGTTTAAGCTGCAGGGTTTTGTTTTTGACTGTCTACTGGATGATACAGGTTTATGTGTGTGCTGTTTTGTTGAAACCAAGAGTTACTCTGACTTTATAGAGATCTCTGTAGCCTGACATATAGTAGAAAACAGAGGTAAGACTTCAGTATCTCTAATGTTGTGCCGATATTGTGAAATTTGCTAGGTAACAGAAAAATGTATATGTTTGTGAATGCGTCATAAGTTTCGTATAAAATAATTTTTTACTAATTTAATTGGAATTATCTTTGTAGGACTAGCTTTCAAATCCTTCTGTTTTCCTCATAGTTTGAATAGCTACATAAGAGAACTTTGTCCCACCTCTCTGGAAGTGGATAGGGTGAGATAGAGCAAAAGGAATTAATGACAGTGGGGGCTCGTCTAATTAAAAATACTCCAAAAAGTGCTTGGGGTTGATCTGGAGTCCTATACCTCAATTGGTACAATTCTCCATCAGTTCAAGAGCTTACCTGAAATGGTACATGTGAACCCAGCAGCATAGCAAAAGCAGTGGATTTTTCAAAACAGAGCAGTGATTGTGAATCCAGTTTTGATTTTCTACAGTCACTTGAGGATGAAGGGTTCTTGTGCAAGGTTTAGATGTGTTGTCTTACAGAAACCAGAAGTGGAGAGTTGGGGAGGAAAAAAGTGGCATATGCAGGTCAGATTGGTCTTGTGCTTCAGCTAAAATCAGCAGCAGGGTTAGGGTATACTCATTAATGTGATAATTTTTTAATTGTTGGGAAACTAACTAGCAAAGGCCCAAAATCTACAGTGATTTTTATAAAAATGTCACTGAACACAGATTGTCTATAAATGTCCTATTCAGTAATATGTAATTTGCTTCTCAGAAACCCAAGTCCAAACCATGAAGTAAGATGTATGTTGTTAAGAGTGTTTAGCAAGCCAAATAGTGTAACAGTCTATGTGTAATTAGTCTTATTCTTAATTTTAAAAGAAAATAATAGTCACCTTCAGTAAATACTAAATTGTGCCTGCTTTACCATTTGGGTCACTTTGTTTCATGTGACTTGAGGAAAGGTTTAAAATTAAAATTTGTATCAGGATGAGTTGATGTTAAGGAATTGTTTCACTTTGGGGGTGAATGAAATTTTTAAAGATTATTCAACAGTTTTAGTTTCCTTCCCTTTTTAGAAACGCAGATCGATGTCTAAAAGGGAGAAATATGTAAACAGCATTTCAGAATGAAATATTTCCTTTAGAAGATACTGAATGAACTCTTCCATGTTTTTGCTGTTTGTACCTAGTTTACATCTGTACTTTGCCTAAAAGTATTAGTAGAATTTGAGCATCATTTGGGTCCTCCAAAACTGCAGCATTTTATGAACTTATTCAAGGTAAAAAAGGTATTTTGTAGCTTTAATTAAATAATGACTGCTGGCTTGTACTGAAATAGCTTTACAGGTGAGTTGAATTCTTGGAGGTCTGTCTCCAGTTCATTTACAAATTACTCCTGGGCAGATTTTTCAGGAATTTATTTTCATTGTAATAAAACAGGTTGCCTTTTCTTATTGTGCTAAAATCACTAAGGGAAGTCTTCCCAAAATTTCAAGATCCCTTTGGGATTTACTGAGACTTGACTGATGGGCAGCTTTACAATTTGCAAAGAAACATATTTATTTGATTAGGCAGGAGCCCTTTAACCAGTATAGCTGAGTTGGGAGTAAGTGAAGGACCCTGCCAATTTGGATTTTGACTCTGATGCAGTATCCAGAGCTGTCAGCATATCTAAAATGAGATCTCAAAAACTGTTGAGCATTAGGTTGCTAAAGCACAGCCATGTGGGAGAGAGGACAGTGCTGGTCTGCTGCTGCTTATTCTGACATTTATTTGTTGTGAACTGCAGCTCATGATGTTCAGGCGGGAGCTATTCATAAACACTCTTATTTACCTGTCCTTAACAAGAGTAACTGGGAGAAAATTAGGAAGGCTTATCACACCATGGCTAGAAAAAAAATTTTCTATCTAAATGACATTTGCATTATAAAATGATTAGAGAACAGATATTTGGAAGCAAGTATTTCAAATATCGCAAGTAGATGGTGAGGATACATCAGTGTCACATGTGAAGGCCAGTGAGTGGCCATGTGTTTCCGTGTGTGCATGAAGGGTGAGTGGGTATACATGCAGCGACTTTGTTCTATGTTTTTGAACTCAGAAATGCATTCCACATTTATACTAAGGCCTCTACACACCCTGGTAATGCTTACCTATAATTTTATCTCCTACAGAGACATGCTCCTGGCAGTGTTTGTTGCCGCCTTCTCTGTATCATTGGATATGGGTCAAAACAGACGAGTATTTCTGAAATTTCTAACTGTATGTGGTCTTCAATTCTGTAGAACCCTGTCTTTTTTTTTTTTTTTTTTTTCCGATTCAGATACAACTGAAAAAGTAACAGAAATTGGTGAGAACATTAGAATATTTTTTATTAGGGGACTGAGCCAACTAATTTGAAGTAAATGGAAAAATTTTAATTATCATTCACAACATGTATAGCAGCTTGTGATATGACACAGCTTTTTTTGTACTGTATACCTTGGTGTCAGAACTCTGCTGCTCAGAGCTCATGCTTGGTGTGGCTGTGTATTGAGGTACAATTAAACAGCATCTTCTGTTTACTTCTCCGAACCTGGGGCTAGACAGAGACCTCCAACTTCCATATGACCTAAATATGTACCAGATTGAACAAATCCAGAGGGGCTTCTCTGCCTTCCTAGGATTAGCTGTAAGTCTGTGCTTTTTATTCTTGTACCCTGTCCTGCAGTTGACTTCCCTGTTTTGCAGAAAAGTGACATCAGAATACTGCTGGCTACCTGGGCCTTATTGCACTGGAGGTTTCCCTTGCATGCGTGTGGTCCTCAGTGCTCCTGTTGTCTGAAGCATCTGGCATCAGACTGCTTTCTGAGAGAGGCTACTGGGTTAATTGAGCCACTGGCATGGAGAGTGTTCCTGTGTTTCTCTGTGGTATTGTGTTCCTCGGCCTGTCTGGACACAGTGGTGTTAGATGGTCTTTCTTGTACATACTGGTGCTCTGGTAATCATACGAGGTTGTGACTGTTTGCAAGCTCATGAATACTTGATATGGAAAGAGGACAGTACTGCAGCCAAGGGGAGAATGGGATTCACCCAAGCTAATTCAATGTTTCCTTTCTGATTTTGCCAGTTTTTAGCATAAATGACTGAAACACTCAAAGACAGAGGTTTTGATAGCAGGATTTGGAAGACATGGGAAAACTCAATGTATTCAAGTCAGCAGTGGATTTAGCCAGGTACTGATGGTGGTTCATTAATCTTCCAAGTCCACTCCTGTGCTGTGGTGCTAGAAAATCTCACTGTAGTGATGTGGTTGTCCATGCTTTTGTAGTCCTGTGTGCCTGATAAAAGGAGTCGGTGCAAATCTGCCACACTGCATTAAGTAGGGGATCTGGTGCAGAAACTGATCCCTAGTTCTCTGTTCATTCCATGACAGAGAACAGAGAACCCTTATTCCTCTGCTTTTCCAGCAGACCCTGAAGTAGCCATGCAGACATTTTTTTTTTCTTTCTTTTAAATTTATTTCTTTTTAATTCTCCAGCAGTGGGAAAACCTGGATGCTTTGTGATAGCCCAGTGTAGGAAACCAAATTCTGTATATAGCTTTTAGTCTTTATAAGAGGCAGCTGTGATCAGAAATCATCCTGCTATATTCTTGACCTTATTTTTTTAATGAAGAAAAAAATTGAATGATACTGATGTGAATGATTTTACAACCTTTCACTTTGATCTAATGTATACCTGCTTTTTGTAAAGTTTACAGTGAAAGGATCATTAAAATGGACAGACAAGAGACCACATCTAGATTGTACATAGAGTTAGAACAATGTCTTTAAGATATTACAAAATCATTATGTGTAAGAGTGTGCCTTGTCCAGGGAGCCAAGAAATTATCTGGGACATACTAGATAGAAACCATGTAAATGATACTTTATTTCCGTGTTGTGTTTTTGTTGTTGTTGTTGTTGTTTTTGGTTTACAGTATGCAAACCTATATATACATATTGCATATATACATACCATGTGATAATGCATACCCACTTTACCTTTGAGTGTTATATACAGTTATTTTTGCTACATTTGTTAATTGCCATTGTCTTATTTGAGTAACTATTTCCTTCCTTAATGTTTGCTCTCTTGCAGTTACTCTTCCTTTATTTGATCCTGCAGGGATATATTGCAACATAATTATTTCCATGGTAACAGGCTGCAATTCCTTAAACAGAAGATTGAGTTTGTTATATGATCAGGAAGCAGCTGGAGATTCACAAAGGCTGATTTTTCAGCAATGCTGAGATCCTGCAACCCTTATTCATATATTAATGTAAATCAGCTGAATTCCTTCCTCCCTCTGCAAATTCTCCTTTAAATAGAAAGGCACACAACACAGTGCTGAAATTAGAGGTGTGTAAACTGAAGTGTTGGGGGGGATGCTTGAGAAGTTCAGAATTTTTCCTCATTTTCTTCTTGTTTTAAGAACTGAAGTGACTGATTTTTTTGAATGTGTTCTTGGAAGAGAGGGGTTCATGGTCATATGACTATTAGAAGGGGAAGACCACAGAATTCATTATATCAGATCTTCACTTTATTGTGGGATTATGTTATTTTCATTTCTTTTATAATTATCACCTAATTATTCTATATCTAATTTATTGGATTTATGGTAGCTTATGTTTGAAACAGTGCATTGTCCTTTGAACAGCCTCTCAGAAACTTTCACAGTCATTTCCTAGGTTTGCTCCTTAGAAAGAAGTCAAATGATGTGTGTGTGTGTGTGTGTGTTTGTATAAAAAAGAAATATAATTAAATAAAACCCTTGTAATGGGTAAGCTCAAGAAACAGAACTGCCTAAAGCTCACATTCTCATTTTCATCCTAATCAATGCGCTTCTAACGCATGTCCTGCAGCTAATGAAACTCTGAATGGAATCTCATCTACCCTGCAGAGTATTAAAATTCAAGCTTCTCCTTTAAAGAAGCCATAAAAATAATTTGCTCAGAAAGCCAAGGGTAAAATCTCATGTAGAACACATTGTGCTTAGACCAAAATATACCAGATATCTGAACTCCAAAAGAACAAAAAAAAAAGCCCAACCCTCCAAACACACGAAACTCCCCAAGCTACTGTTTATCTCTGACAAAAGTAGATCAGGCTGATCAGTTTGTCAGCAGTGAATGCTCATGCAGCCTGTTTCAAATGCAGAATAAATTTCAGGAGCACTTTCTAGTACAGAGTAAGAAAAGAAAAAGAATATTTTCTGAAGAGAGAGTCAGGATATTTGTATGACTACAAAGCTTTCCAGAGAGTGAGGAAGGAGAATCAATTGCTATTGCAGAGAGCGGTAGCTTCCAAGCAGAACTATGGTGGGAAGCCCAATCTCAGAAAAACAAGACTGTTCATGGAAATAGCACACCCTTTTGAGAAAGTTTCTTGGAATGCCATGCCATGTTTCTGAGATTATAGATCAGTGATCTTCTAATTTTCTCAATTTACACTTGACAGTCTGTAATATTCCCTGGGATGGGGAGGCTGTCAGGGTTACTTAGTGCGCTCTATCATTTTGCTGGACTAAGCAGGCAGGCTGTGGTGAAGTGACAGCACAGCTGGGAGACTTGACAACAAATCAGTCCTCTAACGGTCCTTGGAGTAGTTCCCTTGTAAACACTGGAGATAGATACAAATGGGAATTGTTGGGGATGCTGTAACTGTTAATGACGAACAGGCTTGAAGGATGGAAGCTGTCTCCAGCAGTATTCCATTTGCTCCGATTACTGTTATTTTTAAAGCACTTTTAATTAGAAGCATGCATGAAAATTAAGACAGATATAACCCAAAGCCACAAAAACCAACCCAAAACCACAAACCCAATCTGTGGTTCTGCTCCCCTGTCCCAGTTAGCAGAGGCAGTGTAAGGCCCAGTTCTCTGTGTAACTCCATTTGTTTTAAGCCTTAGTCACAATGTGGAAGTCTGAGCTGATTGGAATGGAATCCTGATTTAGCCTGGCCATTGCAGACAGGGTTCCTGCTCCCATGCACCTTTAAGTGCTGTTTTTCTTTCTCTCCAAAGTGGCTGTCAGTGTTTGTATTTTGTGGCTGCATTCAGCCATAACAGTACTGATATCCTGCCTACACCAGGGACTTCCTAAGGTAGCACAAAGGCCAAGAGCAGCCTGTGGTGCCATATATCACAACTTAGGTTGCACTCCAGCACTCTTTGTGTGTGTATGAGATTAGTAGTGCTGCTGGTAGAGACTAATAATTCTTATAGGTGAGAGTCTTGAGTTTAGTATTGCTCTTTAGGGCATTGTTTACTTCCATTGCTGTTACAGGATTGACTCCATAAATACAAACAATTAGAAAACATGATTTGATCTTATTTTTGATTGTATGTGTTTATACGTGCAAATTTGTGTTGCTGTTGGTTCAGGCTGTAGGTTCAGGCTCTTCTTGAGTTTTCAACTTTCACAAGTTTTCACTGTGATCCCTTTGTGCTGCAAATCTGAGATACCGGATTTTGCATTTGTCTGGAGTAAGGAACAATATCCAGAAACCAATTTACTGGTCTCAAAACAGTATAGATCTAGGTTTAGGGGAACTTCATGGGAGATACTAACTCATCAAGGAGCAACAGGTGAAAAGAAATGTAAGAATTAAGATTGCCTTCTTGTGATGCTGCAGAGCTATTTTAAACAAAAAAACCTGGTAGAATACTACAGCTGACAAATTGCTGGTCTGAAGAGTAGAGATGGAAAAGACTTGGTAAAGTATTCAGTACATTTTCTTGATAAAGCAGTGCTTGTTTCTAAATCACTTTCATTTCTACTCTTCAATCCAGACTAATTTTGATGTTCACTGCTTCCTAATTGTAATTATTTGCAGCCTGCCACAGTCTCTCCAGGAAAATAAAAGTATTTTTGTGGCCAAGGCAGGAGACTGCGGCTCAAGAGATTGAATTTTTATTTTCTGACTCTGCATTAGGCTTTGTGAGGGCTCAGAAGCCTTCTTCTGAACAGGAATCATGAGGTTCCCTTGCCACTTTCTCACCTAGATTTCAAATGTGTTTAGTCAGGACTTGTCTCTTCCTTTTAAATTTAGTTGAATTTATTTTCTTTCTGTTTCATCTGGAAATAAATTGTGTTAACAAAAGATCTTATCTTAAAGAAAAATCCAATACTTGAGAGGCATCTTAAAACATAACATATTTTATCATAATTAGCCCTCAATGGTGGTAATTCTCCAGAGAACACTAGCTTCCTAAAAACATTAAGGAAAATAATTTACTGTGTCTTCAGCTCAGATCTGGCAATTGGTTCTACAGTTTAAAATTGCAATCCCAGTATCAGCCTAGAAGAGCTGACACTGACCGCTGTGAACTTGATTCTGCAGGCTGCAAAGACTTTTTGTATGGCACAAATTCTCTTTTCACAGTGCCAGATTTTCTCCCTGAGCTGCTTATTTCTTTTCAAGCACACTCATTTCTGAATGTTACTCTGTGTTAAGAAACTACCAAGTTTTATGATCAGATTGTACAGTAAAGCCCATCTCCAACATTATGGGAGTGTAGATTTAAGGGAACATTTGCATGGGAGTAATTTATTGAAGTAAAATAGAATGAGTGGTTGGATGTGAAAAAAACCTCTTCTAAAGAAAAACCTGAAAAAAGGCATACGTGCTCAAGCTGAATTGTTTTAAAATTGTACATGTGGAGGTCTGTTTATTGCTGAAGCTTAGAAGTGCCAGATTGTTTGATATTGCTATTATCTTTCAACTTGAACTATGGATACATACTATATTGTAGTATAGTTAGTGCTAAACCAACAATATGTTATACTGGTGTTTTCAGAAGAGTTCATACATTTACTGTCTATAGCTTTAGAAGAGAGATCCATTGTTTTAAAAGGAAGAGAGAGAACGATTTGTCAAGACGTCTACAAATCAACTATTTGTTTTATGCGGCTGGGTAGTAATGGGTAAGTTGTGCCTCTGAGAAACATTAATAACTCTTTCACACAGAAAACCTGGAAAGAAGCAAAGATAAAATTTGTCTGCCTACCTGAAAAGCTGATTTTTTGTTTGTTTGGGAGTTTTTTGTTTTGTTTTGTTTGTTTGTTTGTTAATTCTCTTTCCATCTGCTAAGTTCATAAATGATCAGAGGTGGCGAAGTTGTCTCAGAACAGTAGACGTATTTGGTATGTGTCAGTTATGGTACAAATAAATTAACACAAGGCATGTTATTTGCAATGTTTTCTTTAAAGTACTAAATAAAGGGGAACAACTATGATATCCAGATTCCTCCCAGGAAAAAGGACATGGGCCACTTTTAAAAAAACAAACAAACAAACAACAAAACCCTGCCTTTGGTTATGTAGCATCAATACTCTTGGGAAATCATTCCATAGTTCTCAAGATACTTTGCCATGAAATGCAATAGGTGAAAACCTTGCAAGCAAATACTGATATGGCTGGTTGGTTCTTGGCAGATAGAATTCAAATGCTGTATCCAAAAAATACAACCTCAATGTTATTCTTACAGGAATACAGAAGTGTACAGAATAGGAACTGCGATAAAATACATTCACATTTATAACCTGAGACAAAATCTGATAGACTGTGAAAGAGCAAATGCTATTGAGAGTTATTGGAAGAAAACATTAGTAGCTTAAATTTCCACTCCTCCCTGAAGTCAGTATGATTAGGCCAACACTGGGAATTTGTATAAATCACATTTTCAAATTTGATATAGAATATGAGCTTTCATTGAGAGATCCGATATGTTCCTTGCCTTCAGTTTGTATAATCAACACTTCATAGTGTGGGTTGGCACTGGCACTGCCTGCTGTCAACAGCCCTGCTTCATTCCTTCTTGTAGTTTTCTCTCTTCAGTCTGGGATGTCAGAAACACTTTATTGATTGTGCATTGGGAAACTTAATATGGTTAAATGGATAATGTCCTATCACAGAACAACAGGTAGTTGAAGGTGAGAGTAGCTAAGTTGATGCTAGTAGAGAAAGAGGTAGGAAGAACAGAAGTAAAGACTGGCCATTCAAATAGGAACAGGCTTCTTTTAACTCTTAGGGGAACATCAGAGAAAAATTACTTAGGAAAACGGTGGAGCATCCATTTCTTCATGTTTTCAAATGAGACAAGATGCCTTTTAGAAGCTGTGTAGTGATGCACAATTTACTAACCTCAGTAATTAGGCAGGAGAGTGAAATCTAGTGGACTGTAATATACAGGAAGTGAGATGAACTGCTGAGCCTTTCTGGCCTTTTAATCTGTGTTCTTTAAAATAAATCCATTGTCCATCTTGGCATCTCCTTTTTTGAAGAACAGTTTCAATAACACCAAAGGAAATAAAATGTAAAAATGGATTCATAAGAAGTGTTTCTACCAATTCCTTATTGTGAATCTCTAAAATGCATAAAATATCTGTGGGTAATACATATAAAAGCACGAGGAAAAGACCAAACCACACTAAGGTAGTGTATATGACTATTAAAATGTATCCAGATAGGACCTAATCTAGTGTCTTTTGTAGTCAGCAGAATTCCTATAGTTGGTTCTTGGACATGAATGTTCACCAAATGCAGTCTATTTTGTAAAAAGCCCTTAGGCTTTTTTGGTGGTTCAAAAAAATCAATCTGTCAACACAGTAACCATAGATTTTTTGCACGGTCTTTCATGAAAACTGAACCAGAAACTTAATACCATTCAATTGCCTACCTGAACAGAAGAGCATCTGCAGTGTTGAGTGGTGTGCTCCGAGTATGCAAACTTTTGGAAACTCTGCCTTCACACAGTGGGAGCAGGAAATTCCTGTTTTTTTTACAGGGGTTCTGATGAAGTCTCTATATGGTCAACACTCAACATTCTCCCTGTGTTGAAGTGTTGCTAGTCACATAATGTCACTGGTGGTTCTGTAACTCCATCTCTTTTTTCCATTCTCTTAATTTATCCCTTGCTGAGTGAAGCAAGAAAATATAACAATTAAAAAGGGATTATATTTCTTAAATTCTGGGAAATGCATATTAGAATTAATAATTCCTCATTTCTGTGGGACAGTGAGTCTTTAAAGATTTTGTGACCTGGAGTGTACAAACCATTTTTTTCTCTAGCGTGGTAGATTTGTCAATTCTGAAGATTTCATCCAACCTCTTAGTAATGTTTTATTCTGAATTGTAAATTGTAAGTTTCTGAATTACAGATTTCTCATATTTTAATCTATATTTACCTAAGAAGTTGAGCCAGTATTTATAATATATTTATAAATATATTTATATTTGTGGTTTGTTCTTGGTGGATGTTGCAGGTAATGGCAAACATGTGCAGTGGCTACGTGGGAAGGATGGTGAGGTCTGGGTCTGGGTTATGGGAGAAGCCCCAGGCGACAAGCCATATGAACAGATATCAGAGGAGCTAATAGCAGAGCAAGCCAGGCAACAAGCCCAGAAGGAGGCAGAAGAACTCTGGTGAGGATTTAAGAATCTGAATTCTGGGTCTACTTAGCATAATGGGAGACGTGGCCTTGTAGAAAGGCGGCAGGTAATGATGGGTAAAACTGGTAAGTGAATCTTTGTTTTCACATGTTTTGGCAATTTTTCAGCACATAAAAATTGTAATTTTATTTTTATCAAATACTGAATAACCAAAACCCTCTTTCACAAAAAAGAGTGAAGCAAATTTTTCTTTTGGGGAATTTTGCTAAACCATTGACCAGTTTATAAATAAATAAAACCAAAACAATCTGGTTTTGAGATGATTAAATTAGAAATGTTTATCACATATCTATGCCCACAGTGGGGATTTGGTACATAAAATCCTTTTTGAAATTATTTCTATTTGCATATTGCTTGTATTAATTCTTATCCCAACAGTTCAAAAACTGATTACACAAAGTGCCATGCTTGTGTTTCCACCTGGGCCTCTTCCTGCTTTGGGATAGATTAAAAAGTGGTGATGCTTGATATTGTTAGGATGTGCCACCTGCCTCCTGCACTTCCTTTTGTAGTGCTGTTCTGAAAGGTGACAGTTTAAATATTAGATTATTCTATATTATTCCATTTCGTATGAGATTCTTGTTGCTTATAGTGATTGCATATTCAAAGCTTCAATGTGTGCTCTGTGTTCCTTTTACATTGCCAGTAGTAATAAAGAATCTAGTGTAAGAATTTGGCAGACATTTGCATTGATATCTGAGAGACAATAAATTCCCAATCATGCTTTGCTAGATTGACAGAAAAATACATCTTTTTCAGACAGGTAAGGAAAAATGTAGGGTATGACTCAAAGACATTCAAGAAGCACTTGGTGCTATTTTAATTAGTCATTTATCAAAAACTGAAAATGTCTGCTTTCTGGATAGTTTCTTCAAATCTGATTTGTGGTAGGCCTCTTGGTAAATGCATTTTAATTTTTTCCTTGTATATTTCTATGAAGTCTTATGCTAATTATTTGCTGCAACCAGTGAGCAAGTATTGATCCTCAATTAAAAAATAAAATTAGTGTCTTAAATTATTTTTGTTTTCAAATTATTTTCTGAAGGAGACAAAAGGAGGCTGAAATTACAAAGAAATTCCGGGATGCTATGGCTCAAGAAAAAGCCAGAATAGTGGCAGAAAAATGGAAAATAGAAATAGAAGATCGGAAAGCTGCCAAAGTAGAGGAGGAAAAAATTCAGGAGGAACTGAAGGTTTGCATAGAGTAATTTAGCTTTTTGTATAGTGTTTTTATATAGATTCAAATTTCTTGTCACCTTCAGTGCATGTTTATTAATAAGCTTTAAAACCAGAGTTGTAAATTTTCATCCTGGAATATACAAATAGCTACATGGTGTTCACCAGAACAGCTGGGTGAGTAATGCAAAAAATTTGCATCTCATTCAAAAGTGTCAGGACAATCAAACTGGTTATTCAGCTCACACATTAACAGAATTGTTCAGTGAGCTGTGCTGAGTGAATCTTACTGGGGAAAAAAATGTACAGCTGTGAAATGTCTCATTTTAAGTTACTTTGCTTGAACATATTTTGTGTATCTTGGATGAGTTGTTCACATATATAACTTGAAAATTCTGTCACTACTTTCTTTAAGATAATGAGGGGTGGAACCTTCTCCTAGTCAACATATGGCAAAAGTCCAGTTGGCTTTATTGGGAGAAGTTAATTTGCCTGATTTTTATTGATTTCATCATGAATGTTCTATGGGCTCTCAGTTACAGTACTTTAACATTTGCTTAAAATAATAATTCTTTTCACATTCTCTTATCAAAAATAACAATTTGAAAACTAAACAGGAAAAGAAGGCCTCTGTCTATCCCTTTTCATGTTACTTTATAGAGATAAAAACTTGTTTAAAATGAGAAAAAAACATGGTTTAGTGTGCAGAGAAATTATCACAGTCTTCTGAGTCTGGGATGTGCATTCTGGGTCTAAACAAGATTGGTGATGCTGGGTTTCCATGGAGAAAGCCTGTAGCAAAATATGACTCCTAGGAGATCTGCATCCCATAACTTTTGTCTGTATGCCTTTCCCCTGATGACAGCTTGTTATGTCATTTCTCCCTTCCTTGGACAGTGATTAAAGGTGTGGATAGTACAGATGGACTCCCCCTTTGTTCCTCTGTGGTGGAAGGAATGCTGAAAAACTCTGTTAAATTTATATTTCGATTACAAACTAGAGTCATCAGCTCATTCTATAAACTGTGGGTCTTGCATATGAGGGTGGTTACATAGCACAAAGCAAGGGCAGTTCCTGTAGCCTCTGCACAAAGCTGCTGGTTTACCTTTGCACAATTAATTTGAATTCATAGGAGAGAACAGAGCCTTTGAGATTTGGTGTCAATGAGTAATGAAACTATACCTTTCAAGTACTTTATTAATGTATGAATAATGAGCATAGCAACTAATTAAAACACTTTTTCCTCTGCTTTCCAGAAAGCAAAGCCCTCTTGAACAAAGACTGATACACTGTTTGCTTGCATCTCTGTGGTTGATTTACAGTGCACTTGATGGGGTAAATGTCCAAAAGCTCACTGTTACTATTCTGTTTCAAAAAGAATTTTTCAAAAGCAGAGTGAGCAACTTCTGAGAATTTCAGTGTCCAGCAGTCATAATTTTCTATTAAGGAAAACTAGTCTTTCAGTTGTTGATACAGTTTTAAAGGAATGGTACCAAATTCTGCTCATTTTCATATTGATGGAAAGGAAATATTCCAGTGATCTGTGTTCTCACTGTTTCTTGGGAAGGGAGCAGATATTCTCCATCCATGTGCCTGGTAGAAGCAAGAATTGCACTGCTGTAAGTGGGATGAGAATTTGGTTCAGTTTCTACTTTGAATTTCAAATACTAACTTTTGGCTAGGATTTATTTAGCCCTATTCATAAATTAGCCAACATCTTTGTTTTATCAAAGAAACAGAAACCTGTTTTCCCCCATGGTTTCCTTTAAATCAAGCATTTGTAGAGTATTTTTGCAAAAAATTTAGATAAATGGACCAAAATTTTAAAGACAAGACTCATAAGGAATTAATTCTTTGGCTTCAAAAATGAGTTTGGAAACCAGATATTATGTAGTGATTATTTTTCAAATGCCCTTTTATTGTGTGTGCTCCTGGCATTTGTTGTATTAATACAATATGGTCCAATTATTCTTACAGCCCTGGGTCTTCAATTAGGTCTATAATTTGAGATCTGTTAAGAGGGACTTGGATTAACGTAGGGTTCCACCAGCAGAAATCCATGCAAGATTGATTGCTTGCACTACAACAACACACCTTTGCTACTCAGAAAAGCAGCTTATCTATTACTGGGTCTTGAAAGAGCAGATCTTGTACAAAGTGCTGTAGAACTGCTTAAAAGCAGTAAAAGCATTTCAAAACAAGTGAATCTCACGGGCTAATACGGGGGAATTGTTAACTTCTCTGTTCACTAATTTAAGATCACTTGGCTTTCCTTCTCTGTCCAATTTTACTCTTTTTGTAACTACTCTTGTGTAGTGGAAGAACATGAAATATTTACAAGTTGAATGAGTGGAAAGGTACTTAGACAGGAAAACAGGAAAGTCATGTTTCTGGCATCTACCTTCAACTACAAAAAGTGAATAGAAATAAGGTGTTGGGGCAAAGATGAATTACTGAATTTACTCATGTATGACTGCAGTCATTGAAATAATGAAGAAATGTACCCTTCATAAATGATTCAGGGTATGTAATGAGATGCAGATCAGTTAGCAAGCCCACTTTAACAGGTTTAAAATATTTAATGCGTTGGTAATCATCTTTCTGTGATGATGACCAGACTATGTTTAAAGCAGTCTCCAAACTGGGCTATGAAAAGTTGAGCATCTGCTAATGCTTCATTCTCTTGAAGCATTTTGACTTGGGAGATTGAAACTCTCTCCTTTCTGCTGATGTGTTTAATTTCTAACCATATTGTATCACAAGCACTCCTTTTTAAAACACTTTTATTCCTCTTGACCTATCATGGGACTTTAGGGCTGTCTTCACTAGTAAATGATATCTCACACATCAAAGTGAATGATGATCCCTGTTTCCTCTTCCAACACTATTAGAAAAGTATTGTTTTCCTTGGTGTTGCTTAAGCAGAAATTCCTTTAATTTATTATGCTAGAATATAAATGTTGACTGATCTATTTCTGCAGTTTAAGGACAGCTATTCTTTTATGCACCTATTGCAAAGGACAAATAAGAGAGTCAATTACTATCATTAATCTTTTTGCTAATTCACAAAGGCTGTGAGATGATAGGCATAATTGCCTACTGTTATTAGTTGTTGTCATTAAGAGTCTTGTACAATGTGCAGAGCTAGGGCAGATTAGAGGTATGAGTGTCAGCTAACCAGGGGTGGATGGTATCCTTCAGCTACATTTAGAAATAAGAGAGACTCAGCTCGCTCTTCTACATGAAGCAAGTGATTATTAATAGTAAAGTGCTATCTGTAGGACAACACCAGATACCTGCCAAATTTAATAATATAAGCATGATTGACAGTAAAGCTATATTACTTCTTAAAAAAATCCTTCATAGATTAAATGTGTGCTAAACAAGAGCTGCATAAAAACTGCATCAGTGGGCATTTTAATGAGAATGAAACTTGAGAAATAATCCTTATTATCTTGAGTGGCAACAGGAGAGTAACAGTGCATTATAATTTGCTTCCACAATTTATTTTTGGGGGTGCAAGTTCATAATTTTTAATTCCAGTTGGGATTGTGGTGAATGAAGTGAGTTTTTTAAGATGTAGATCTAGGAGTTTCTGTGTCCTGGCTATTTCCATTCTCATCAAAGATGACAGGTTTAGAAATCAACCTTCAGAGAAGAACAGAATAATTAGTGCTTCAGTTCAGAAAGTATCTAATAATGACAGTTTATGCTTAATAGAAAGAACACACTTCAGTCTATTGAGTTGGATGGGCCTTCAACACATGCCTGAGTTCCCTAGTCTGCGCAGAAGTGCTGTGGACCTGATTCTTCAGACAATTGCTGCAGAGTTTAGGAATACAGTAATATGTCACCATCACCACTTACAGTACTGTGGGCTGCTTATGATTACGTTGGAAAAGACTTTGAAGGTCACCTGGCCCAACCATTAACCCAACATTAACAGTTCCCAACTACACCACATCCCTAAGTGCTATGTCTTAAGCACTAACACCTCCAGGGATGAGGACTCCACCACCTCCCTGGGCAGCCCATTCCAATGCCCAACAACCCATTCTGTAAAGAAACCCAGTCTAAACCTTCTCTGGTGCAATTTAAGGCCATTACCTCCTGTCCTATCATTTACTACTTGTTAAATAGACTCATCCCCAGCTCTCTGCAACCTCCTTTCAGGTAGCTGTAGAGGGCAATGAGGTCTCCCCTCAGCCTCCTCTTCTCCAGACTAAACAACCCTAGTTCCCTCAGCCACTCCTCGTATGACCTGTGCTCCAGACCCTTCACCAGCTTCGTTGACCTTCTTTGGACACACTCAAGTAATTCAATGTCCTTTTTGTAGTGAGGGGCCCAAAACTGAACACAGTTATCAAGGTGCAGCCTCACCAGTGCCAACTACAGGGGCAAGATCCCTTCCCTGTCCCTGCTGGCCATGCCATTTCTGACACAAGCCAGGATGCCATTGGACTTCTTGGCCACCTGGGCACACTTCTGGCTCCTGTTCAGCTGGCTGTCAGTCAGCACCCCCAGGTCCCTCTCTGACTGGCAGCTCTCCAGCCACTCCTCCCCAAGCCTGTAGCAATGCTGGGGGTTGTTGTGGCCCAAGTGCAGCCCCTGGCATTTGGCCTTATTGAAACTCCTACAGTTGGCCTTAGCCCATGGCTCCAGCCTGTCCAGGTCTCTCTGCAGAGCCTCCCTACCATCGAGCAGATCAACTTGGTGTCATCTGCAAAGTGACTCGATCCCCTCGTCTAGATCATCAATAAAGATGTTAAACAGGAGTGGTCCCAAAACCAAGCCCTGGGGAACACCACTCGTGACTGGCTGCCAACTGGATTTAACTCCGTTCACCACAGTGAATGATATAGCAGTGAGCATTCTGTCCTCACCTAAAAAACTCTCATCTCCAGTTGAACATAAAGCACTTGAATGGGCCTGTTATCTTTAAGTAAAAATAAACTCTAAGTTCAGCTCTGTGCCAAGAAAATACTGAACTTTCTCCCAAGGACAGCATATTTAGAATCCAGGAATATGACAACAGCTTCTTGCTGGGATTTGGCACCCAGTTCATTCTGAAAATATCTCAGTTGGGTACATTCAATCATGATTACAATAATTCAGTAATACTTAATTTTGTTTTCTTTTGTGTGACAACAGTTCAGAAATTTTGTATTTCTATGCAGTTGTCTCTTGAACAGTATTAGAAGTAAGGCAACTGTTAGTTTCTGCTGGGAATCAGGTCTTCAGGTTTTTCTATCCTATTTGTGAGGAACTGTGATATAATTTTCAAAGAAAAATATTTTTCCCAGTGACATCAGTAATGATTGTGCTGCTGAAGCCCTGTCTTTATTCTGTATTGCTAGTAAAAACTAGCAAAGCTCTGACATTTTCCATGGGTAAAAGGGAAAATCTGAAACACTAATAAATGATGGTTTGCATATCAGGAATTCAAGCTTTGAAGACCCCCTAAGATCCAAAGGCAAACTTTTAGTAGATTGTCAAGTTAGTCAAGCAGAGTCTGCTCCTACACGTGCAATAAATCTCGGATGTCTCCCAGTAAGTAATAGTCCTTAACTTTGTTTTCTATCTCATCTAAAAGAGAGTCTTTGTGGACCAAAGTATGTTGTTCTCACTTATGAGCCATGTGTGACTAACATGTCCTGGGGCATATCCATGACTGAAATGTAACTGCTACTGCATAAAGCATGACTGCTTTTCGTACATTTGTCTCTGTGAAAATACATGCACAGTGAAGTGATGCAAACCCTGTGTTCCTTTTGAGACACTGGTAATAGAGAAGAAAATAATGCCTCTGCAAACACTTTCTTTTCTGATGCAAGTGAGAGAATTCTCTCCGAAAAAGTTTGGGAAGGAGTTGGACATATTTCTGCTGATACTCACACACAGCTCTGTTGGGTGGGTTTGAGAACTCTGATATCTGAATTCTGCCTGCTGTGTCTGCCTTGCTGAGAGCAGGCTGTCCTGGAGGTGGGGACCCAGAGATGTCCAGATTTTCTTTTTCAGAGCAGGGAATCTCAAGGGCTCAGATCTGAAGACGAGCTGTGCTCTTGGCTCTGTGGCAGGCAGACTGAATATCTGGGCTGGTTCAGGGGTGATTGGTGGGGGATCTCGGGAGTTTCACAGCAGCTGTAATGCAGCCATGAGCTGACTCTTCCTGTCAGCCCGAAGCACTGAAGGAATCCCAGGCATCTTTTGTTTCGAAAAGGGCTGTTGTAACAAATACGTCTCATAGGCTGAGGAGGATGGCAGTCATTCAGCTGCGCTGCATCCCATAAGACTCCCCAGAGAGACACCAAGAGCCATGGCAGCCAGAAGCTCAGTTTTCCATTGTAAAAAAATCAGCTGTTATATTTTGGGTTTTCCTCAGTGCACTTTTTAAATATTTCTGCAGCAAAAACTGAATGCTGACCTAACCTTCACTCATCTGCATTGGACTGAAACATTAGAAGCTAACCATGGCTAATATTAAATATTATTTGGACCTGACTATAGTAAAGCTATCAAATGTTGTGAGGCACACATTTACAGTAACAAGGAACAAGTTCATGGTCAAAGCTCAGCTGCCAGAGGCTAGATGAGATCATTTAGCATGTTCAAATTCTACAGTGGAGTTAAAGCTGGAGAGGAATACCGCTGTCTATTGAATTGCAGGTGTGATTTGTTGCAGCAGGTCGGTGTTTCTTGGCAATTTGCAACTATGTACTGTATTGTCACCTTCCTAATTATTCTGGAAGAGCTGTAAGGGTCATGGCACCCAGTACAATCTCTCTCAACTGTTAGACAGAGGGTGATGTTTGTAGGTTATTACAGCTCTTCACTCTCAGCTCTGCTGTGCAGGATTGGGTTTACAGAGAGAAACAGATAAACTGGTTGCTGTATTCCTGCAGTGGAGTAAATGTGAAAAATTCAGTTGTTATTAATTTTAAATACAAACATGCGTTTTACTCATAGTTGACAAAAGGATGATGTTTCTTTTGTGTGTCATACTCTAACAAGGGTTGTTCCTCCTCACATACAGCTTTAAGGAGTTGTACAATATACTTGCACATGCATCCATGCACTAGTTTGAATAAGTAGAACTTAAATTTTTTCTTTCTTTAAAAAGGAAAATTAAATGAAAAAGTTTTGTGATTTCAGAATCAAATGCCAGCATTGATTGTTGTTGTGGTCTATTCTTTGAATAAATTTCCTTCTCACTAAAAAAAATAAAAAATAAAAATAAAAATAAAAAAATTTCTTTATAGGCATTACTGCTTTCCATTAAGAACTCAAACTGAATTCTAGATTTTACTTTTTGTGGGGGTTTTTAGACACTTTCATCTTGTTTTACTACAAATGCTTCAACAATAGCTACATTTAAAACCAACCCAACCCAACCCAATAAACGTGACAAAACTCTTCTGTGATTCAGAGAAACTGCTGTGAGATTGATCCCCCCCCCCCCC
>NW_020799110.1:27012344-27025661 GCF_003259725.1 Athene cunicularia
CCCCCATTGTTTACCTTGTAGTTTGAGATGTTGAAAAGAAAACATTGATAACCGAACATTACTCCTGTGTCTGTCCATCTTCCTGAAAAGATAGCCTAGGTGTTTTGGACTTTTTTAGGTAGTGAAGCTAAGTGAATAAATATTCTCCTCATAAGAATAAAGAACAGCTGATTGCATACTTTTTACAAGAAGGAAATAGAGCCATTTACTAGCAACCGATATATGGAATCCCTAATTCTATGGAGTATTTATTTATTTATTTATTTATTTTTTATTCTGAAGAAGCTGCTGAGCTTTGAAATCAGTGTTTACTAAAAGCATTGACTTAAGAAATAATGAACTGTCCACTCAACTAGGACTCAGAAGATAGCAATGGGAGGTTGATGTTAGAAATAATCAGAGATGCTAGCATTAAAATTGACTGAAGAACAATACTAGGCTTGTCTTTCTCAGAAATAAGAAGAGCAGCCTAATGTATTTTTCCTCATGTGTGTTGTGGAACTATTCTTCACTACACAGGTACATAACTGTTAATACCCGGTATTTCAGGTCTTTTGATCTGTTGTATTATCAAGAAGACAGATCTGCTGGTGTAAAGTGGTGGAGCCCAGCTGTGCTAAATGGAGAAATGTTAATTTATGTTACTTAGGGAGATGGAAAACTGCTGAATTATTTCAAAGGATGGAGGTTTGCTTTTGTTTCATTTTCCCACTCTGAAGATGGTGTTGCATCACTGCTAAATTGCTTACTTCTTTTCAGTCTTTTTGTCATTCTTCCTTAAATGTGCCATTGTGTGATCCATGACCAGAGCAACTGAATAGTCCGTATTCCCTCTGCTGTTTCTGGCCCTCACTGAGCTTCCAGAGGTTGCAAACAGTAATATTGTTGGCTTTGGAAAGCTGTCTTCTGAAAAGAATTGGAGTTGTTTTGCTTTAATTCCAGTTTTCTGGTTAACAATAGATAACTTCTGCAGAGCTAGAGACAACTGGGCTGGGGGGAGGAGAGAAAAGAAAGCCTTTCCTTCCCCGTGGTGGACATTTTTTTATTCTGTTTCCCAGACGCCTTTTTCACCACTGGGAAAACATGTATGAGTCCCTCTTATGGGCATTAAAAAACAATATTGTTTGACATTCGTATTCTATATTCATCTTGCTTTTGGTATTTGTGCCCTGGAAGGTGTTAAGATAGGACAGACAACCTTTGAGCAAGTACTTCCTCAGAAATTCCTAAGAGGTAGGAAATTTCTGTTGTCTGTTGTTACAGGTAAGAAACACAAAGTTGGAAGAGACAGTTATTTTTTCCAAGGTAACATAGCTACTCTGTGGGAGGAAACAACTGAAGCAGTGTCTTAATTTTTGGCATGTTCTTCCCCTTTAGTCACCTTTATTTTACTTCATTTTGCCTAGAAAAGAGAAGAAGAGGAAAGACAAAAGGGTGAAGAACAAATAAGGCAACAGGAAGAAATCCGAGCAAGAGAGTTGTATCTGAGCCTCAAGCAAGCTCAGCAGCATAGTCAACACAGCGATGATGACCAGGAGTGGGAAGAACAGTGTGAGTAAAATTACCTTCACAGGTTTATGAGGTTATAAAATGAGACTTGTAGAATGGAAGAATATAAGAACTTGAAGAATGCTCTTCTACCTAGAGCAATGCAAAATGCTGGATTATTTTGCAGAAAACTACCAGCTTGACCCTACAAACCGAAGTTACTGTGACACTACCAATTTAACGTTTCTTTCTGAACAAGAATCCATGTCAATGCCTTATAGAATTTTTTTCATACACAGTGACTGAGATAATTAATTTTTGTGTCATATAATTAAATAAAGTTTGGGCTTAGTAATAATAATTCTGGACACAGTTATTTTGACAGCTTGTCCTCAGCTATCTCTGAAGAGGTAAAATCTGTCTTCATCTATATTTTATTTACTTCCATAAGGTCATGGGGTCAAGCTAAGATGTTCACACTGAAACTCACTTAATTTGAAAAGATTACAGTAAATAATACTTAGATTGTTGCTCTGAAAAAAATCCTTATGATGATTACCTCACTCTATGGAGATGCTGTTCCTTTTTAGCCACCCTGAAGTTCTTTATTAATATCATCATTGTGATTAATTTAAAAATACATCAGTGATTTTGAAAAGTCTATTAAGAACAGGACAAATATTGTATATATGTAAACATTATATGCTGTAGGTAACTAAAGGTCCACATTATGAGTAACTAAGACTTAATAGGTTATTGTGAATAAAATGTACATCCACTCCATCTGAAGCCTATTGCATAGTTGGCTTTAGAATTAGGAATATTGTGGAGGCCAAATGTAGCAATGATATTGATGACACTACTAATTTATTTAGTAGATGGAATTTAGAATGTGATGAGGATTCATCTCTCCTCATGCCATTATCCCTCAGCTATTTTTTTCCAAGGCAATAAGCAAAGTGTTGCTAATATTAGTTTCTGGTTTTTGCTTCAGTTTGCTTCTGCTGTTTGCCTGATTGTGCCAAATAATAATAAAAGCCCATAGAACCACCATGTTAATTGACATACATAATGTTAGTGCTTTTTAGTATACTAAATGACAAATGTAGACTAACTTGAGAAATCTGTACTAAAAAGAAACAAATGATTTTGTAAGAGCAATTATACACTTTGATTTCATATAATGGATATATGTCGGGGTATTTCAGAGGACAGTTGTGAGTTGATATGTGGAGCAAGTATATTAGTTGGCAAATGAGAAGATGAATAAGGGAAAAGACTGTTTCAAAGAGTCTACTGTTTAAAGCTCTTATTCTCTGAAACTGAGAAGTGTGAACTAAGGCTCAGCTTGGATAGAGGAGTGCTTATATTCAAAGTAGTTCTGGACCTTTCTATGGGCTGTTCCATTCTGTTAGGTATCTAGAGTATTTGATATACAGTACCTTATATCACAGTATCAAAGTGTGATTTCTCTCTGAGAGCAGAAAAGGATATCTGCAAAAGTAATAGGAAAACTGTAGCATAAATATTCACCTGACTGAATATTGCAAAAGGCGTTCTGTTAGTACACTTACAAACCTCTGCAAACTGCATCAAGCAATGAAGTGCTCAGATATCATCTGACCAGCTGCACTCATCTCCAGACAAAAATTATTCCAGTAAAAATGTAAACAGAGTTGAGTGACTTGATCTGTTGTTATGCACCCACTTTTGATCTCTGTTGGAATTAGGGTACCAGGCGGACTCATAGCTTCTTTTATATTGCTATATTTTTATGTTCTTCTACAAACTATGTCTATGAATTTATTTTTGTCTGAATTTTAAAGGAATTTATGTTTGTTTGGTACTTCTCTTCCATAGAAATTCAAGTGAGTGAGTTTACTGTCATTGGCATTTGATAAAATGCTGAATACTAAAGTGAGTAGTCCCCAGTTTAGCTATGCATCAACTAAGCAAGTGCTGAACCTTAAGTGTGGGATCACTGAACTTCAGTAGGTCTCAGAGTGCATTGTTGAATAGGGATGGTATTATTCACATGCTTTCAGATAAGATTATTGCTGAACTGGAGCCATATTTCAGAGTATTTTGTGGGAAGTTATTTTCCAATTATAAAATAGAAAAACACTGTGTGATTTGTATGTGCACCCAGAAAATGTGAAGATAGAATTTAATCTATTAAGTAGTCATTCTGAAATGCTCATAAACAAGTTTCCAAGAATTATTAACAAGGGTAAAGCTGAAATAAAATAATTTAAAAAGGAGGATGCATATTCATGGTACAGGCCTTTTATTCCTGTTTTCACATAGCACTGACTGTAACTCACAGCTCTTCAAAAGCACAAATTAGATTACACAAAAAGGAGAGTACCTAGTCTTTCAAAATGACATGATCACATTCAGTTGCAGCACAGCATGAGTTAATCCTCATCTGTATCAAAAGATTTGGTATTAGAACTTTGCCAGGACTGCTAATAGGGATTTCCCAATCCTAAGTGAAAATACAAAAGGCGACCTTGTATTTTAACTCTAAAGACAACTTAGGTTAGTATAGAGGAATAATAGATTCTTGTAAACTGTTCAAGGTAAACAAAGCAAAGTCAAATTATGACGTATAGGATCATAAGATCTGTGGCATACATGAACTTTGTAGTTTCTTATTTGTTTGAGTATGTTCACACTGCAGGTCACATAGACATGTCCAAGCTGGCTTTAAACTATTTATTTCTAATAATGATTACTGTGATAATCAAGACAGCACAGACCTCAGTCTGGATATTTTTACCAATTTTACAGGAGAGTTTGGAAAGACATTTTTGACCTCCTCTACTGCAGCTACAATCATATTGACACCTAATATATAAATGGCTCAGGCTTTCCTATACAAGTTATAGTCCCATCAAGGCAGAAGTGTGCTTAATTTTATGAGCACTGAAGGAGGATGTACCTATTGTTAGTATCACCACACCTGAAGAGAAAACTAGTGAAGATGGATTTAAAGGAACTGTCTGAACTGTAGATTTCTTGTGAGACTGACAAATCAGTCAAATTCCTAAATTCCTATTCTTGTCAGTTGTTCTGGTTCCGCTAGGATAGGATTAAGTTTCCCCAGCAGAGAGAGAGGGGGAAGGGATCTCCAGGCGGGATATTCATACCATGCTGACATCAGGTCCAGTGTGGGAACTTTTTCCTTGGTAGTCTTGGTGGCGGTGAGCTGTTTGTGGCCATTTGAGGTATTTCCCTGTATGTCATTGCTCTTGCTTACTGTTATTGCTGTTTATTGTTGTTATCATTTCCACTGTTGTTGTTCAGATTGTTTATCACACTGTTGTATAAAATTTCTTCTTATTTCAACCTGGGGTTTGTGCCTCAATTCCAGCTCGACTGGCTGAGGGTGGGGGAGAGGTCACAGCAATGTGGTCTCCAGTCCTGGCAAGGCTTAAACCACCACAGCCTTAATTGACACACCAACGTGGGGCACAAGAGGGCTGAAATAAGAATAAAAAGGGACAGACCCTGACCAGAGTGTGATACAGCAATCTGTTGGGTGTAATTTCTCTGTTTGTATTTGTATTTGTTTGATAAGAAAATGTTTGCAATGCTGGCCCACTTGCTTGCGTGGTGGGGCTGGATTTATCCTTATATCCAGTGTATGATCCCAGTGCTGGCATTATGGGTGGAAAATATATAAAGGGTCTTATGTTGTTATATGGGCTATAGACTGCTTATAATGCCTTTGTATCAATGTGTGTCTGTGTGTGGGGAGGTGGGCTGGTACCTGTTTGCTACCTGAGGTTTTGTTAGGGATCTCACCCAGTCTATGGGTGAGCCAGGGGAAGAGATCCTCTCGGCTTTGGGGAGTTTCAATTATCCTTGGAGCCTGCAGGCCAGCGTGATTGTGGCACAATGCTTTCTGCATGCCTGCCTGATTTTGGTTTTGGCCATGCGGCACTTCACTAAGAATATCAGTGCCTGGAAACCTGCCCCGAGGTCAGATAATAGTGAGTGGCAAGGGGTGTGGGAAAAGATGGGCAAAGGCCTGAGTCGGTGGGCACCTCCAATGCTTTGGAATTTCACTCCTGAACAAATGCAGAGCACTGAAAAGCTGATGGAGTGCTTAGAAATTGTATGTTACCAAGCTGGCAAAACCCAGGACACACAAATCGCTGCAATATGTTGCAGACTTGCCCATGCCTACCGTGTCCTCTTTAACCCACTGCGCTCAAGGGGGAGAAAAGGCTATAAAACCTGAGAGTGAAGTAACTGAAACAGTATCTGCACTGGGGGAACAGGCAGAGCCAGTATCAGTTGACTCCACCAGCACAGCGACTGAGCCAGAGAGACAGCCAGTGCCGGTATCAGTCGCCCAGATACAGAAAACCAAATATACCAGAAAGTCAGTTTGCAGAGTGAGGGATGAGGATGAGCCAGGCCCATCACGGGAACAGGAGGAAGGGCCAGAGGTGATCGTCCGATCTCTATCCCCGACTGAGCTGCGAGATACGTGGAGAGATTTTGTCCGCCTGGGAGGAGAGGAGATTTGCACCTGGCTGCTCTGATGCTGGGACAATGGAGCCAGTGCTTTTGAAAAGGAGGGGGGAGAGAGGACAAGCAGCTGGGATATTTGGCCAAGGATGCTGGCATTGATAGGGAAATAGGGAAGCAGACTCAAACCCTCAGCCTTTGGAAGCGACTCCTGCTCAGTTAAGGGACAGGTACCCCTACAAGGATGAATTCCTATGTCAGCTAAACAAATGGACCAGCATTGAGAAAGGCATCCAGAATCTCAGGGAACTGGCTGTGTTTGAGATGATCTATGATGATCTGAATGATGAGCAGTCATCCATGGACCCAGATGAGTCCCCTTGCACACATCTAATGTGGCGAAAGTTCCTGAAGAATGCACCAAAAGCACACTAAGAAGCATTGGCAATAGTGTCCTGGTGGACAAACACCCACACTCTAATAGTGGATGGAGTGGTTGGCAAGCTCCGGCAATATGAGGGAAATCTCCCTCCATCTTCACATTCCTGGGTCTCAGCTGTGAATGAACCGTCTCAGAGGGTCCAGAAAATGGAAGAGGACATGTCCTACACTCCTCCTGCATGGGCTGATGTCTCAGCCACTGGAAGTAAAAGTTTCCCCTCCCAAGAGAAAGGCAGCAGAAGGTACACAACAGAAGGCAAGCTATGGGGAAAACATGCGGAGGTGGGATGGACAGCCCACTGCAGCACTAGCTGCACGAGTAGAGCGGCTGAAAGGTAAGACACTCACAAAAGGGGAGTCCTCCAAGAAAAGTGCAGCTCCAGTGTCCAGTCAGAAATCCCCCAGACAGAACAGAATGGCCAACATAATATCTGACCCTCTTGAGGGGACCAGTAAATCATTCTTACAAGAAGTGAGTGATGCTGAGCAGGATTAGAGGGGCCCTGCCTCCAGCCAGGTGGAGGAAAGGGATAATTGGATTTACTGGACAGTGTGGATCTGATGGCCGGGCACATGAGACCCACAAAAGGGTAAAGCTTTGGTGGACACTGGCGCACAGTGTACCCTGATGCCATCGAGCTACAGTGGGGTTGAATCCATTTGCATCTCCGGAGTGACAGGGGGATCCCAGCAGCTGACCCTATTAGAAGCTGAAGTGATCTTGACTGGGAAGGACTGGCATAAGCACCCCATTGTGACTGGCCCAGATGCCCCATGCATCCTGGGCATAGACTATGTCAGGAGAGGGAACTTCAAAGACCCAAATGGGTATCGGTGGGCTTTTGGTGTATCTGCCCTGGAGGAGGTTGAAGAGTTTTCACCTTACCCGGCCTCTCAGGGGATCTCTCAGTGGTGGGATGGCTTAAAGTTGAGGAGCCGCGAGTGCCGATTGCTACCAGGACAGTGCACCGGCGGCAGTACCGCAACAACCGAGATTCCCTGGTCCCCATCCATCAGCTGATCCGTCAATTAGAAAGCCAGAAGATGATCAGCAATACTCACTCACTCTTCAACAGCCCTATATGGCCAGTAAGAAATCCTAATGGTAAATGGAGGCTAACTGTGGACTACCATGGCCTGAATGAAGTTACGCCAGCAAGAAGTGCTGCAGTGCCGGATATGCTAGAGCTCCAGTATGAACTGGAGTTGAAGTCAGCCAAGTGGTACACTACAACTGACATTGCTAATGCTTTCTTCTCCGTTCCGATAGCGCCAGAGTGCAGGCCACAGTTTGAGTTCACTTGGAGAGGCATCCAGTACACCTGGAATCAATTGCCCCTGGGGTGGAACCACAGCTCCACCATTTACCATGGACTGGTCCATACTGCACTGGAGAAAGGTGGGGCTCCAGAACACCTGTAGTACATTGATGACATCATTGTATGGGGGGACACAGCCAAGGAAGTCTTTAAGAAAGGGAAGAAGATAATTGAAATCCTCCTGAAGGCCGGCTTTGCCATTAAGCAAAAGAAAGTTAAGGGGTCTGCAAGGGAAATTCAGTTCCTAGGAATAAAATGGCAAGATGTGCGTCACCACATCCTAATGGAGGTAATAAACAAGATAACAGCCATGGCCCCACCAACCTCTAAAGAGGAGACTCAGTCTTTCCTGTGCACTCTGGGGTTCTGGAGGATGCACATCCAGGACTACAGCCTGATTGTGAGCCCTCTCTACCCTGTAACTTGTAAGAAGTACGATTTTGAATGGGGCCCTGAGGAACAACACTCCTTTGAACAAATTAAGTGGGAGATTGCCCAGGCAGTAGGCCTCGGTCCAGTCTGGGAAGGGCAGGAGGTTATGAATATGCTCTACACCACAGCCGAGTAGAATGGCCCTACCTGGAGCCTCTGGCAGAGAGCACCTGGGGAAACCTGAGACTGACCTGTAGGCTTTTGGAGCCAGGGATACAAAGGCTCTGAAGCTAATTATACACCAACTGAAAAGGAGATACTGGCAGTGTACGAAGGAGTTCAGGCTGCCTCAGAAGTGGCTGGCAATGAAACACAGCTCCTCCTGGCACCCTAACTGCTGGTGCTGGGGTGGATGTGCAAAGGAAAGCCTTCCTCCCACACATCATGCAACAGGTGCCATGTGGAGTAAATGGGTTGCATTGATAACACAACAGGCTTTTATATGGAACCCCAGCCACACAGGGATACTAGAAGTGATTACGAACTGGCCAGAGAGCAAATATTCTGGGATGTCACCAGAACAAGAGGTGACACGTGCTAAGGAGGCCCTGCCATATAATGAGCTGCCAGATGAGGAGAAGCGATATGCTCTGTTCACTGATGGGTCTTGTCGCATTGTGGGAAAACATCAACGATGGAAGTCTGCTGTATGGAGTCCCACATGCCGGGTCACTGAAGCTGCTGAGGGACAGGGTCAATTGAGCCAGTTTGCAGAGTTGAAAGTCGTCCAGCTTGCTTTGGATATTGCTGAGCAGGAAAAGGGGCCAAAGCTCTACCTCGACACTGAGTTGTGGCAGTGGTGAATACCCTGTGAAATGGTTGCAGCAATGGAAGCATAACAGGCAACGTAAGGGTAAAACCATCTGGACTGCTGAAGTATGGCAGGACATTGAAGCCCGTGTGGAAAATCTCATTGTGAAGGTGCACCATGTGGATGAACATCGACACAACTAGCAGGCATACCAAGCTGCTAAGATTAGAATTGCTCAGGTGGACTTGGACTGGCAGCACAAATGTGAACTGTTCATAGCTCGGTGGGCCCATGTGACCTCGGGCCTCCAAGGTAGAGATGCAACATACAGGTGGGCTCGAGATCGAGGGGTGGACCTTACTATTGACACCATTGCAGAGTTTATCTACGGATGTGAGACGTGTACTACAAGTGATGGCTGAAATATAGATATGGAGAGGCCTGGCAGATCGACTACATCACACTGCCACAGACTCGCCACATGAAACGCCACGTGCTCACAATGTTGGAAATAACCACTTGATGGCCGGAACCCTACACATCACACCATGCCACCACCGGAAATACCATCCTGGACCTTGAAACCCAAGTCCTGTTGAGACAGGGAGTCTAAACAATCTTAGATTGATGGTGCAAGGCCTGCGCAAAAACAAGGGGAGGTGTATGGGACTGTTCGAAAAAGACATACCAAGTACTGATAACGTTGCTAGGCGATTAACTCCTAGCCCAAAGAGAAGTCCCTCCTAGTCTTTGAAAAACAGACAACCCCAAAACATTGACCTGGAAGAAAGCCAGAGAACAACTGAGGCTGCGCAGAGCGACAGGGAGAAAAGTTCATCAGTGAAGAAGAGGAGGAGACCTGATTACCATGAGAAGCGAGGGGAGGCGGGGTAGACTATGTATATGTATAGACGTTTTATGAATATGCACTATTTTGTAACATATAAGCTGGACGAGAGCTGCAAACGATACTCATGCTTGTGGTGAAGCGATCCCCCATGCACCCAGCGCTAAATAAACATACCTACTTTATAACCCCAAAAGTTATAGAGTGATTTCTCCGCAAAACATCTTGGCACCCCAGATGGGACTCCTCTGCTCGGCTGCCGTCGACTGCTGATGGATGGACTTCCTAGGTGCACCCCGAGTTCTTCTCGGAGGAACTCCGCTCCCAGCTGTCCACTGCGGGAGCAGACAAGGACCATCTGGTTCGCGGACAGAGGTATGTTTACAAGGGTAACGGGCTGCTGGTAAGACGCACAGAGACGTCTGGCGCACGGCTCATTCCCAAGGAGGGGGTATACCCATTTGGTTTTGGCTTTGGGAATCCGCGGGAAAGTAAGATCTTTTGGGGCAAACTACCGATGACTGTTATATAAGAGGCAGTTTGCATTTTGGGCAGGGTACTGGTATTTACCGTCACCTGCAGGATCTTGTTTCACGTCATTGTATAGTGCACTAATGGTGCATATACTGGCTTTGAACTGACTGCTAATTGTTAACGGTTTATGATATATGTTACAAACGGACTTGGTGATTGTTTAAACTCGGTATATTTTGTGGTATGAGTGAAAAGTGTGATGGGCCCTTTAAGTGTCTGTGTGCCGCTGTGTGAGTGAGAGCAGCCGCTGCTGTGTGTCTGTGTGCCGGCGTGCCTGCGTGCCTGCAGGGGCAGGGTGTGAGTGAGACGCCTCTGCCGCTGTGTGAGTGAGAGGCAGCTGCTGCAAGATAAATAAGAAGTTTATGAGAATTTTATGCTTGTTTAAAGAATACACTGTTCTTGTATGTCTTGTGAAAACATTGTATGAGCCGGAGATGGGAAAGTGAATCCCTTCTCTGTCGGTTTGGGTTAGACTTGGTTGGATTATTTGTTTAGAAGGAGTGAATGGTCGGCACGAGGAAATGATTTATACCTGCTAGAAGGATTGTACACAGCTCCTTCTGAGTAACTGGTAGTACCAGACTGGGTTCGTGAGAGAATTTCCTGCTTTCTCTGTGCTCCTATGCTCCTATTTTTGGTAATTTTCATCAAGCCTGGGTATTAGCAAAGTGCATTCTTGATATAAGTAGTATTGTCTAATAAGAGGAGGTCGAGGTGTGCAGAGTGCTAAGAGGCGGTGTCATTAGACCTCTCGGTCGAAAGACAGGAGTTGATAAATATTGTGTGGAAGAAGTCATAAGATACCGGAACTTTTGGAAGTGAAGGAGGAAGAGTGGGAGAAGGTTGAAAGACAGTGTAGAAACTGCTATAAGTGGAGAGAAAGGATTTTGAGAAGGAACAATTATGGGAAATAAGCAGGAAAAAATTGTAAAAGAAAAGCCCATTAGATTGCATACTCACGCACTAGAAAGATATAGCCGGGAGGGGAAGTATGGAAAGCAAGAAAATCCTGATTAAATATTGTAACCAGTGGTGGCCACTTTACAAACTAGAAGCAGCAGCAGCTAAATAGCCACTAAATGGGACCTTAGACTCTAACACACTTTTGCAATTAATATTATTTTTACAGAGGGAAGGGAAGTAGGATGAGGTGTCTTACGCAGATATGTTCTTTACCCTCCAAAATCACCCGGGGTGGCAGAGGGACTGTGCACTAGTTCCACCATAAGATCCTTTAGTGCTTGCCCTGGAAAGGATTATAAAGGAGCTACTAGCTACTAGTTTTACAAACCTTTGAAATATAAACTGAGAAAGCAGTTAGGCATACACAAATTTCTCTATATGCCTAACTCCACAAAAGCACTCCTGGGGAGGGATTTGCTAGAACAATTAAGAACAACTATTACCTTTAATAATGAAGAAATTACTCTGGAGGTAAATAACCAAAAACTTATACAAATCATGAGCTTATCCCTAACTAGTATCCCCACAGGAGGAGAAATCAGTGAGGAAATTATCAATCAAGTGTATCCTGGAGTGTGGGCCACTGACACGCCTGGAAGGGCAGAGTACCTCACCCGTAGGGGTAAAACTTAAGGAAGGACAACAACTGGTAAGAATTAAGCAATACCCTTTAAAAGGAAGATCGGGAAGGGATCCATCCAGTTATAAAAAAATTTTTACAAATAAGATTAATAAATAGATCTCCACCCAGTGGTGGCAAACCCATAGACTTTATTGACAAAATTAACTCCTGAGCTAATCTGGTTTAGTGTTGTAGACTTCAAGGATGCTTTCTTTTGCCTCTCTCTCCTCGAAGCCAGTCAGAAAATATTTACATTTGAATGGGAAAATCCTAGGAGTGGGCGGAAGACCCAGCTAACCTGGACGGTGCTGCCACAAGGATTTAAGAACAGCCCCACTATATTCGGTAACCAGCTAGCAAAAGACCTCGAATTGTGGGAAACCCCAACCCCAGCCGAAGAAGGAAGGCTGCTGCAGTATGTAGAAGACATCCTAATTGCCACCAAGACAAAAGAAACCTGTATGGCTTGGACGGTAAGCCTTTTAAATTTTTTGGGACTTCAGGGCTACCGAGTATCCAAGAAAAAGGCCCAGGTGATGCAATGCGAAATGATTTATCTGGGCTATGAAATCGGTGCTAGAAAAAGAACTTTAGGACAAGCCCGGAAGGAGGCGATCTGCCAGACTCTGAGGCCACAGACAGTGAAAGAACTGCAAACGTTCCTGAGAATGACTGGGTGGTGCAGACTATGGATTTATAATTATGGATTGCTTATTAAACCTTTATATACACTAACTGCCACTCAACAGAAAAATCTCCACTGGAATAAGGAGGCCAAACGAGCCTTGGACCTGTTAAAAAGGCTCTGATGTCAGCTTTGGCTTTAGGACTCCCAGGTGTAAGGAAGCCATTCTTTCTCTTTTCACATAAGAAACAGGGAATTACATTGGGAATACTGGCACAAGACCTAGGCCTGTATCGTTAGGCAGTCGCCTATTTCTCCAAGCAACTAGATACAATTGCTAAAGGTTGGCCTGGATGCCTACAAGCGGTTGCAGCAGTGATCCTAAATATACAAGAGGCACGAAAATTCACTTTAGGCCAGAAAATGACTGTATTTGTATCTCACACAGTGTCTGCAGTATTAGAAATTAAAGGGGGACATTGAATTTCGCCCCAAAGGTTCTTAAAATATCAGGCAGCATTAATAGAACAAGATGATGTGGCGATCGTAGTAACTAACATTATTAACCCAGCTTCTTTCCTGAGTGGAAACACAGGAGAACCAGTGCAACATGATTGCCTGGAGACCATCGAGGCAACATACTCAAGCCACACAGATCTGAAGGATGCGCCTCTGGAAGATGCTGAGAACTGGTTTACGGATGGGAGCAGCTATGTTTTGAGCGGCAAGAGGTATGCTGGGTATGCTGTTACTACCACCCAAGAAACACTGGAATCAGGACCACTGCCTGTGAATACCTCTGCACAAAAGGCA
>NW_020799110.1:27025711-27102458 GCF_003259725.1 Athene cunicularia
CCCACTAGATCTGCCAAAGCCCGGGAAGTGACAAAAATATTAGTACAAGAAATAATTCCACACTTTGGGGTCCCAGCAACTATATCCCCAGATCGAAAGTAGTTCAGCAAATCAGTCACCAACCAGGTATAGACTAGCAATTTCACATTCCTTATCGTCCCCAATCTAGTGGCCAGGTAGAAAAGATGAACCATTTGATTAAACAGCAAATAGTGAAACTTAGACAAGAGTCAAACCTGACCTGGCCCCAGGCTCTCCCTCTGGCACTTTTGTGCATATGAGCAAAACCGAGGGCCAGGGAAGGGTTGAGCCCTTTTGAAATGTTATATGGCAGACCTTAAGCGGTACAGAAAAGAACATCGATGCAAGATGGGGAGGAAACTATGATTTCATACATGATAGCATTAAGTAAGCAACTCAAATTAGGAAACATATATTTGGAACTCGGGGTAGAGGGTTAGATGGGCCTATACATAACATTCAGCCTGGAGATTATGTGTGTTAAGTCTCTTACAGAAAAGACGTTGGAACCACAATGGGAAGGGCCATTTCAAGTGCTACTCACAATGTTTACGGCCATCAAGATTAAAGAATACTCAGCCTGGATTCATCACACCCGAGTAAAGAGGCCCCACAAATCCCCATGAAAGGTTACACAGAGTCAGCCTGGAAGACTACGCTTCTCATGATAAGTCTAATAATCTCCTTTCCCCAGATACCCGGTCAAAGGTTCACTGAATGGCCGTGGTCCCAGGTGTACATTGGGTATACTGGGAGCATGGGTATAACCAATACAAACTCAACCTTGACTTTAGCTACTGTAGTGATGCAGGGAATAGAGGTGTATACAAAAACTGAATGGAAAGACGTCAATGGAGTACCACAATTATAAGGAACAGTAGGGTAAAAGATTAGAGTAGGGTGTCGAGTAATGAATGAAATCACCCATTAGTCAGTGCGTCAGATTACAATATCTGAGATCAAGATCTTAAATCCCAAATATATTGTGTCAAGTATTGGTCTTAAATGTGATCCAAAAATCTAGAATGCTAGTATAATTTTACTTTGACTCAACCTGCTATCTCTGTGACATGTCTCTGGACTAAGGATAAACTAGGGCTATCCTTTAAGTTTAACACAGTAACTACTCTAGTACAACTTGGCTAAGAAAAAAGGGAAATGCCTACCGGAAAAGACCACAGAGGGACCTAACCAGAGTATTAGGAACCGAATTAAGAGTGTTAAATTCAATAGATTCAGAAGTAATAACAAAAAAATTAGCAGCTACTGCAAGGGATATATCAAAATTACAACAGCCATTCAAGTCTTCACTATCAGCATTAAGGGTACATCAATGGGCAATGTCAAAAGTAATGCCAGATTGAGAACAAAAAGAAACAAAGGACCACACACTTATTGCTGAAACCTTGAGAGCGTTACAAGGTGATATCACCGTAGCTCTAAGTTACATACAAGCCCAGTTATGTATGCAAACTGTAGCAGAATCTGTAATAAGGGAAAGAGAGGAGGGTACACTTCCCACTGAAATTCGAAAAATAATTTGGGATAGTGCCACAGAAAAAAATTACAAACATGGTGGAATATGGTCATGCAAAATTAATCACCATACACCCCACTGTAAGTCTTGGAATCAATTATAATAAGACTCCGCTATACCCCTTTGAACATAAGACCTGGACTATGAATACTGGTAATAAATAACAAGCAGTAGATCTCAAACCCTGTATCATGAAAGAACAACAGGGATTTATATGTAAAAGTAATACCTTACTAAGCCAGGATACCTGCTTAGATACTGACCAAAAGATTTGCCACTTTAAAGCACGCCCCAATGTAGATTTGAGGACCATTGTTGTCTATACTGGAAAAGGATGTGCATGTTTAAGGACACTGTGTGACACAATAATCATAGATGGGCGAGAGAAGAAATTGATACAGCATCTAAATTATTGTATTTGTAATTTCACCATCATCCTAGGATGCGATTTCACTTATTCTGCCCCAGTAGTTACACATTCCCTCTTGAAAAGCAGACTCAGGGTAAAGGTACTTCCTGCCCCCATAGGCTTAAATGTCAGTCATATAGAAAGCCTATTAAAACACCCAGACTTACACCGGATACCGGAATAAGTTAAAGAAAAAGGGCAAGAAACTTTGCTCACAACCTTTCATGATAGAGAAAGGATAAAAAAGGTCTTAAAGATAGTTGAGCAGGAAGGGAAACATAATTGGTGGGATACACTCTTCGAATGGTCGCCGACAACTACTGGAATCTTAAACACTGCCCTTCACCCAGTGGTTGCTTTATTAATATCTGTAGCAATCTTGTTAATCCTTACTGTAGCTATATATGTATGAATCTGGAGATTTACAAAACGCTTGCAAGCTATGTATGATGCTTTATATCACAATCCAAGCTTTAAGCAATACACTAACTAATTTGTAGGATAGTACTAACATATTATAGGGCAAGGGAAATAGATTAAGAAGTAGATGAATAAGTAGTAAAAGAATTTACTAAGTAAGAAGAAAAGGGGGGAATGAGACAGGGAGTCTAAACAATCTTAGATTGATGGTGCAAGGCCTGCGCAAAAACAAGGGGAGGTGTATGGGACTGTTCGAAAAAGACATACCAAGTACTAATAACATTGCTAGGTGATTAACTCCTAGCCCAAAGAGAAGTCCCTCCTAGTCTTTGAAAAACAGACAACCCCAAAACATTGACCTGGAAGAAAGCCAGAGAACAACTGAGGCTGCGCAGAGCGACAGGGAGAAAAGTTCATCAGCGAAGAAGAGGAGGAGACCTGATTACCATGAGAAGCGAGGGGAGGCAGGGGTAGACTATGTATATGTATAGACGTTTTATGAATATGCACTATTTTGTAACATATAAGCCGGACGAGAGCTGCAAACGATACGCATGCTTGTGGTGAAGCAATCCCCCATGCGCCCAGCGCTAAATAAACATACCCACTTTATAACCCCAAAAGTTATAGAGTGATTTCTCCGCAAAACACCTGTGTCGACACATCACCCCAGAGAGAATTGAATCAGTCAACAGGACCCACTTCCGAAACAACCTCATAAATGCCTGGGCAGAAGAACACATCATTGAATGGGTCTACCATATCCCCTACAACGCACCAGACTCTGGGAAAATCGAGCAATACAACGGACTGTTAAAAACCACATTGGTTGGTAGGACCTTCAAAGACTGAGACGTGCATCTAGCAAATGCCACCTGGCTAGTCAACACAAGACGATCTGCTAGCCGATCTGGCCCGGCTCATCCAAAACCTCTATGTGCTGTAGATGGGGATAAAGTCCCTGTGGTGTGCATGAGGAATATCTTTGGGAAAATGGTCTGGTTCAGTCCTGTGCCAGGCAAAGGTAAAGGCAAACCCATCCACAGGATTGCTTTTGCTCAAGGACCTGGGTGCACCTGGTGGGTGTTGCAGGACAATGGAGAGGTCCGATGCGTACCACAGGGGGACTTGGTTCTGGCTGAGAACATGCCGTGAACTATGCTGTGCCTTTCTAAATTATTATTTTGTTATTGTTAACTGCTAATTGGCAGCCGGGCATGATGCAGATGGTATAGAATAAAGGGGTGGATTATGTCCTGGTTCAGCTAGGATAGGGTTAAGTTTCCCCAGCAGAGAGAGAGGGGGAAGGGATCTCCAGCCAGGTTATTCATCCCATGCTGATGTCAGGTGCTGTGCGGGAACTATTTCCTTGGTAGTCTTGGTGGCAGTGAGCTGTTCCATGACTATTTGTAATATTTCTCTGTATATCGTTTCTCTTGCTTACTGTTATTGCTGTTTATTGTTGTTATCATTGCCACTGTTGTTGATCAGATTTTTTATCACACTGTTGTATTAAATTTCTTCTTATTTCCACCTGGGGTTTGTGCCTCACTTCCAGCCTGACTGGCTGAGGGTGGGGGAGGGGCAACAGCAACGTGCTCTCCAGTCCTGGCAGAGCTTAAACCGTCACATCAGTCCTGACATTATTCATGAATGTAAAATGAATATGAAGAAAATGTCAATTATTATTTGTAGTAATTCTCAACAGTAGATATATGGACCCATGGTGATAATTCAAAGATTTTACAGATGGAAGACATCGTTCGAATATTTAGACTCCCTACTGAAAATATTGACTATTGAATTTGATGCTTTGCGCAGGGGTCATGTCAGAAGTACATTTACTGTAAAAGGACAGCTAGTCAAGAAAAGTAATCTCTTCCAATTTACCATAGTACTAGAAGTCCTGACCACTTTTGCTTTCTTATTCTGAGAAAGGTATAATGTGTCCTGAAATACAAGTAATGCAGAATGCAGTGGCTTCTTTGAATATTTGTGCTACACTTGATCCAGATATAATGTTCTGATTTCTAGTGAGATGGTTCAGCGTCAGAGAGAAATATGAATATTAATTAAATTCCATTGTAAGAAAAGCCTGCTATTATGACCAGATTTGACTTTCCATGATTCAAGTTAGATTCATTGGTGGGAGGTGTCAGTAATGGAGGACAGTTCATGTGACACACATCATCTTGTCTGGAGTGTAATGGAAAACTTTTGTAAATTTGTGACTGCAATGGGTGGATTAATCTTTATCTACAGTACTCTTTCCAGTCACAAAACCTAGTTATTGATGCCAGTGACTCTGATTATTTACCAGATACAAAGTCCTTTGACCAGTCAGAGAGTTTTAAAAGAAACTTGGGATAACATAGCAACACAGATCCACAGGAGGAGCTTGTACTAGATAACTCCTAGAGATAGAGGAATGTGAGTAAAGAGGGAGAGGTTTCTGGGAATAACTACAAGGAATGAGATAAGGAGAAAATCAGGACTCCAGTAATGGAAAAAAAGAATGGATTAAGAGACCCTATGCATCCCTACGGTCAATGGTATAATTTTTCATATACCTCAGTTGGGAAAGTTAAATAAAAGTTCTTCATAACATGAAAGAAATGCCTGTATATGTATATGTATATGTATATGTATATGTATATGTATATGTATATGTTATATGTATATGTATATGTATATGTATATGTATATGTATATGTATATGTATATGTATATGTATATGTATATGTATATGTATATGTATATGTATAATCTGTATGCATGCATTTAGATATGTATGGCCTACAGCCCTCCCTATCCTGACATATATAAAAATTTTCTGAATGTTAATATTTGACAGTTGCAAACTGTGCTACCTCTCCCCATTGTTTTGTGATAAGAAAGATTGCATTTTGATACAGGCTGGGAAAATGTGGTCCAGGTCACAGGCTTCTGATGGTATATATTTATTGGCTAGCAAAAATACAGTACGAATATCTGTTGAAAAGAGTATCTATGGCTGAGGAAAATGTGTCGTGAAGATACTTTGCCTTTTTCATTACAAGGCAATCTGTACATAGGTAGAAAAACATCCCAGAAAACTCCAGACAGTCTGTCCTCAATATGTATACTGAGATTGTGACAATGACTAGTTTCTAAATGTCTTACCAAGCTGCATTGCACTCGTCTTCCTTACTGTCGCTTGTGTTGTTGCAAACACAAATCCACATTTAAAGCAGCCATTACTGAGTGGCTTTACAAATGATAAATCACAGAAATTTTGTAACTAATATACTTGACCCATTGAAGTAGTATATTTAGATGACATTATCTACCCTTAAAAATTAAGATAAATGTAAGATAAATAATGAAACCTGTGCTCTACAGTTGTTTTTTACTGTATTTAGCTGAAACTACAAGGTATGTGCTTAAATGAAACTGAAATCCTGCCGATTGTGTACATATGAAGCACTTATAACTTGTTCATTAATGTTACTGATGAGCTTTTAGTGCTGTTATCTTTTCTACCTATGATAATATTATATAACTCTAAACTTAAAGGTCTTTTCTCATTCCCTCATTTTCCCAGAGAGTTTTATTTCATTTCATTTTGCTTTGAGTGTTTTTATTTCTTGATTCCACTAAACCTTTTAATAATTTGGACAAATATTTCTGCTTGCTTTAAATCAGTAGTGTAAACCAGAGGTGTGCAAGCAACCTAATGAAAGGCAGCTGTCTGATATTATATCATGCATTCCTAGTCGCAGGTATGATCACAGTAGAGTAAGAAATAGTTCTGTGCACTTTATGAATTGGGTATGATCTAAGCCAAGATAGTCAGGGCAGGACTGATAATTGCTGCTGGAGGCAATAGCTTCCTTCCTTAATAGTTTCTTCACTGGATGTTAAAGGTTTGTTTTTCACTGGAATAATTTGCCTGCCTCAAGTTGTTTGTGTCTCAAAAAAATTATCAAAATAGGGCTTGAGGCACCAGAAAAAGAGCTGATAGATGATGAATATTTGCAGTGCAATTCTTGGTGCATTTAAATTATACCATTTTGAAGACAGGATTGTTAGTACAGTAGTTTTAAAATGAAGAAACTTTAGTGAAAGATACCTGACCTGCAATGAACAGAGCAGCAGTCTCATCTCAGGATACGGGAATATGTAACAAATTTTAATATGTATATTAAATCTTCCAGTACTGATTCCAGTTCTTCATATGCAATTTCAGAGACTCGAGTGTGAGACAACCCAATCCATAGCATCAGCATGCTGTTTCTAATGCCATTCACCATTAATTTCTCCATTGTTACTGAAACCATTTTTAGACTGCAGTTTTCAAGATTAAGAATTCTGTGACTTTAAGTACCGTAACAAAGATAACATCTACTTTTCAGAAAAAAAGCAACATTAACAACAAAACCTGTTACCTGTATGTTAGTTTTTATAATTGTAAGTTTTGGAAGTAGCTTTTCCAGTTCTAGTTATGTGTATAGTTGCAAAGAATTCTGTTAAACAGACTGAATTTTAAGCAATAGTTAATGTTCTGTCTTGAAACAGAACACTTGGTGCACTGACAACAGAAGATGTCTTGAAGCAGAATTTCTCTTATTACAGCCAAATCAAGTGTCAGATGTAATCACAGTATGTAGAGGCTCAGTTATTGACAGTGATCAGTTCATAGATAGCTCAAGTCTGGCATGCTTCATCTAGTGGTGGGCCTGTATTTGAAGCATCAGGAAAGTCATCCAGTTAGCCATCTCTTTGATAGTGCATTGTAATTCACAGAATCACAGAATCATCTAGGTTGGAAAGGACCCTGGACATCATCTAGTCCAACCGTTCTCCTAGCACAGTTCCTACCTACAGCATATCCTTAAGCTCCAAATCAACCCTACTCTTAAACACCTCCAGGGATGGGGACTCCACCACCTCCCTGGGCAGCCAATTCCAATGCCTAACAACCCGTTCTGTAAAGAAATGCTTCCTAATATCAAGTCTGAACTTTCCCTGGCGCAACTTGAGGCCATTCCTTCTTGTCCTGTCCCTTTCTACTAGGCTAAAGAGGCTCAAACCCAGCTCTCTGCAGCTTCCTTTCAGGTAGTTGTAAAGGGTGATAAGGTCTCCCCTCAGCCTCCTTTTCTCCAGACTTAACAATCCCAGTTCCCTCAGCCGCTCCTCATAGGACATGTGTTCCAGACCCTTGACCAGCTTTGTAGCCCTTCTCTGGACATGTTCAAGTATCTCTATGTCCTTTTTGTAGTGAGGGGCCCAAAATTGAACAAATTCATCAAGGTGCAGCCTCACCAGCGCCAAGTACAAGGGCAAGATCACTTCCCTGTCCCTGCTGGCCACAGTAATCCTGACACATTGATACGTTTGTAAAATCAGGTTATATAAGGAATACAGATAGTAAGTTGTTGTATAAGGAAAGGGATAAATGGCTGTATTTCTAAAATCTGTCTTCCCCATCCTTCTTATTCATTCTACCCAGTGCGCCGGTCCAAAGCTGCAGATGAGGAAAGAAGCCACAAAGCGCGCAGAGCCCGGGATGAATACCGACGACAATCCTTGCGTGCCATCCAGAAGGGAAGAGTGGCTGGCCTGAGTAATTTGTTCCAGGGGACAAGCCTGAATAATGATCAGGAAATAAAACTGAACAATAGTGGAAGTCCTTTGCTGTCCCTCTCTGCAGCATCCAGGTTGGTTTGTACTGGAGTGACTTTGAAATAGTTTTCTGTTGAAGTGCTCCTTCTGCAGTCCTCACCATTTTAACAAGTTCTTCTTCAGTTGCTGGTAATTAGTCTTGCTCTTTCAATATGACCAGACAAAGAATGTTTAAAGAAAAATGAAAACAAATTGAATACTTAATGTAAACTAAATGCCATTTATTTTTTAGACAGGTTTCTTAGAGTTCAGAGAGAGAGATATGAGTCCTTCAAAAGTCAGTATTAGATTAGTATGCAAGACTGTGATATGGAGAAGTCAAATGAACGAATTCTTAGGCAGTTCTTAAGCCTCAAGCCTAAAACTGCCTGCTGCTTTACAGCTCTTTAAAATATTTTACAGAGAGCTGTCCTACTCCTAAATTTCAGAGGGTTTAAGGTATTTTCAGGCAAAATCAAGTGTCTTTGGTGTTTATTCATCTGACTATTTAGGAAGCACCATGAATTGCAGAAGAGGAAAGAATCCAAACTGGCAGATGAGTGCTAACAAGCTGACTAATCACTCTTCTCCTCATTATTTCTTATACCATTAATTTGGCTTCATGTGGCAATAAAGGCAATTTGAGCACAGTCAGGATGTTAGCATTAAAAGCTGAAAAAAAAATCGCAATAAACAATATTCAGGCTCAGAAAGGAGAGTCCCATTACATTGTTTTTCTTTACTTGTCAGTATAGTAGCAGAGAGAATCAGTTCTTCATTGTTTGGAAATATATTCTGATTTGACAAGGTCTTTGCTCTACTGCATTGAGACACAGAAATCCTCCAGTTTCTGTGGGAGCCAAAACTCCCAGTTTCAGGAGGAATCAGAATTTCACTCTCAGAGATAGCAGGATCTTTAAAGTTACCATCAAATCAACTTGTCAAAGGAATTCTCTCATTATTTTCCAAACTACTTAAAGTCTTCTTCTAACTGAAGTAATAAAAACACTAGTAAAAGTGGCAGGTTTTGAAAAAGATGGTCTGTGTCTTTAACCTCAGGTTCTGAGCTTCTGAAGTGAGGTTATTTACTATAGAAGTTGGTGGTGCTAGGCATGATCCCTTTCAAAAAGGACCTGAAAAAAGATCTGAAAAATATTGTGATCGTTATCCAGCTCATGTTCAGCACTATTTGTCTGATTCTAAGCTATGCCTATATTACAAAAAGCAGGCAGTATTTATTTTTCTTATCTCCTGAGGCTCCTCTTTGTCTGTTGTCCTAGTTCAGCTAGGATAGGGTTAAGTTTTCCCCAGCAGAGAGGGGGAAGGGATCTCCAGGCAGGTTATTCATATCACGCTGATGTCAGGTCCGGGCATGGGAGAGTGGGAATATTTTCCTTTGTGGCTTTGGTGGCGGGAGCATCTCGAGTGAGCTGTCTGTAACCATTGTGGTATTTCTCTGTATATCTTTTTTCTTGTTCACTGTTATTACTGTTTACTGTTGTTATTCATTGCTACTGTTGTTGTTCAGATTGTTTATCACACTATTGTATTAAATATCTTCTTATTTTAACCCGGGGTTTGTGCCCTACTTATGTCCAAGGGTGGGGGAGGGACAATAGCAAAGTGGTCTCTGGTCCCGGCAGGGCCTAAACCAACACGTCTGTCCATGTGAAGATATTGTGAAGATATCAAGACAAATAAAAGTTGCTTTAAACATGTACTTTAATAATAAATGTACATAAATGTATATAATTGTCCTGGTTCAGCTAGAACAGGGTTAAGTTTCCCCAGCAGAGAGGGGGAAGTGATCTCCAGCCGGGTTATTCATACCATGATGACATCAGGTCCTGTGCGGGAGCACGGGAACTCTTTCCTTTGTGGCATTGGTGAGGGGAAGCAACGGGGCTGTCTGTATCCACTGCTGTATTTCTCTTTATATCTTTTGTCTTGTTTACTGTTATTGCTCTTTATTGTTGTTATCATTGCTACTGTTGTTCAGATTTTTTATCACACTCTTGTATTAAATTTCTTCTTATTTCAACCCGGGGTTTGTGCCTCAAATCCAGCCTGACCAGCTGACGGTGGGGGAGGGGTCACAGCAACGTGGTCTCTGGTCACGGCAGGGCTTAAACCACCACAGCCTTAATTGGCACACCAACGTGGGGCACAAGAGGGCTGAAATAAGAAAAAAAGGGACAGACCCTGACCAGAGTGTGATACAGCAATCTGTTGAGTGTAATTTCTCTGTTTGTATTTGTATTTGTTTGATAAGAAAATGTTTGCAATGCTGGCACACTTGCTTGTCTGGTGGGGCTGGATTTATCCTCATATCCAGTGTATGATCCCAGTGCTGGCGTTATTGGTGGAAAATATATAAAGGGTCTTATGTTGTTATATGGGCTATAGACTGCTTATAATGCCTTTGTATCACTGTGTGGAGGGGCGGGCAAGTACCTCTTTGCTACCTGAGGTTTTGTTAGGGATCTCACCCCGTCTATGGGTGAGCCAGGGGAAGAGATCCTCTCGACTTTGGGGAGTTTCAATTATCCTTGGAGCCTTGGAGCCAGTGTGATCGTGGCACAATGCCTTCTGAATGTCTGCCTGATTTTGGTTTTGGCCATGCGGCACTTCACTAAGAATATCAGTGCCTGGAAACCTGCCCCGAGGTCAGATATTAGTGAGTGGCAAGGGGCGTGGGAAAAGATGGACAAAGGCCTGAGTCGGTAGCACCTCCAATGTTTTGGAATTTCACACCCAAAGGAAATGCAGACCTCTGAAAAGCTGATGGAGTGCTTAGAAAGGGTGTGTTACCAATCTGCCAAAACCCAGGAGAGACAACTCGCTGCAAAGTGTTGGGGACTTGCCCATGCCTACAGTGTCCTTTTTAATATCACCCACTGCTCTCAAGGGGGAGAAAGGGCTGCAGGATCTGAGAATGAACTTACTGGTACAGTATCTGGGCCTGGGGAAAAGACAGAGCCAGCATCACTCGCATCCACCAGCACAGCAACTGAGCTAGAGAGCCAGCCAGTGCCGGTATCAGTCACCCTGATACAGAAAACCAAATATACCAGAAAGTCAGCTCGCAAAGTGGGGGATGGGGATGAGCCAGGCCCATCAAGGGAACAGGAGGAAGGGCCAGAGGTGATCATCTGATCTCTATCCCCAACTGAGCTGCGAGATACGTGGAGAGATTTTGTCCGCCTGGGAGGAGAGCAGATTTGCACCTGGCTGCTCTGATGCTGGCACAATGGAGGTAGTACTTTTGAAATGGAGGGGAGAGAGGCCAAGCAGCTGGGATCTTTGGCCAAGGATGCTGGCATTGATAAGGCAATAGGGAAACAGACTCAAACCCTCAGTCTTTGGAGGCGACTCCTGCTTAGTGTAAGGGAGAGGTACCCCTACAAGGATGATATCCTATGTCAGCTAAGCAAATGGACCAACACTGAGAAGGGCATTCAGAATCTCAGGGAACTGGCTGTGTTTGAGATGATCTATGATGATCTGAATGATGAGCAGTCATCCATGGACCCAGATGAGTCCCCTTGCACACACCTGATGTCGCGAAAGTTTCTGAAGAGTGCACCAGAAGCACACTCAGAAGCATTGGCAATAGTGTCCTGGTGGACAGACACCCACACTCTAATAGTGGATGGAGTGGTTGGCAAGCTCCGGCAATATGATGGAAATATCCCTCCATCTCCACATTCATGGGTCTCATCTATGGAGGAACTGTCTCAGAGGGTCCAGAAAATGGAAGAGAACATGTCCTACACTCCACTTGCACGGGATGATGTCTCAGCCACTGGAAGTAAAAGTTTCCCCACCCAAGACAAAGGCAGCAGAAGGTACACACCACTAGTCACCCTGTGGTATTTCCTCCACGACCATGGGGAAAACATGAGGAAGTGGGATGGACAGCCCACTGCCGCACTAGCTGCACGAGTAGAGAGGCTGAAAGGGAAGACTATCACAAAAGGGGAGTCCTCCAAGAAAAGTGCAGCTCCAGTGTCCAGTCAGAAATACACCAGACAAAATAGAATGGTCAGCATAATGTCTGACCCTCTTGAGTGGACCAGTGAATCATTCTTACAAGAAGTGAGTGATGCTGAGCAGGATTAGAGGGGCCCTGCCTCCAGCCAGGTGGAGGAAAGGGAAAATCGGATTTACTGGACAGTGTGGATCCGATGGCCGGGCACATGAGACCCACAAAAGGGTAAAGGTTTGGTGGACACTGGCACACAGTGCACCCTGATGCCATCGAGCTACAGTGGGGTTGAATCCATTTGCATCTCCGGAGTGACAGGGGGATCCCAGCAGCTGACCCTATTAGAAGCTGAAGTGATCTTGACTGGGAAGGACTGGCATAAGCACCCCATTGTGACTGGCCCAGATGCCCTGTGCATCCTGTGCATAGACTATGTCAGGAGAGGGTACTTCAAAGACCCAAATGGGTACTGGTGAGCTTTTAGTGTATCTGCCCTGTAGGAGGTTGAAGAGTTGTCCACCTTACTGGGCCTCTCAGAGTGGTGCTTAAGGTTGAGATGCAACGAGTGCTGCTTGCTACCAAGACGGTGGCAATAATACACCAATCAAGACTCCGTGGTCCCCATCCATCAGTTGATCCGTCAATTAGAAAGCCAGAAGATGATCAGCAAAACTCACTCACCCTTCAACAGCCGTCTATGGCCAGTGAGAAAACCTAAAGGTAAATGGAGGCTAACTGTGGACTACCGTGGCCTGAATGAAGTTATGCCAGCAATGAGTGCTGCAGTGCTGGACATGCTTGAGCTCCAGTATGAACTGGAGTAGAAGTCGGCCAAGTGGTATACCACGACTGACATTGCAAACGCGTTCTTCCCCATTCTGATACCGCCAGAGTGCAGGCCACAGTTTGCTTGCACTTGGAAGGCATCCAGTACACCTGGAAGTGATTGCCTCAGGGGTGGAACCACAGCTCCACCATTTGCCATGGACTTGTCCATACTGCACTGGAGAAAGGTGGGGTTCCAGAACACCTGCAGTACATTGATGACGTCATTGTATGGGGGGGCACAGCCGAGAATGTCTTTGAGAAAGGGAAGAAGATAACTGAAATACTCCTGAAGGCCTGCTTTGTCATTAAGCAAAATAAAGTTAAGGGGCCTGCAAGGGAAATTCAATTCCTAGGAATAAAATGGCAAGATGGGTGTCGCCAAATCCCAATGGAGGTAATAAACAAGATAACAGCCATGGCCCCACCAATCTCTAAAAAGGAGACTCAGTCTTTCCTGTGCACTCTGGGGTTCTGGAGGATGCACATCCAGGACTACAGCCTGATTGTGAGCCCTCTCTACCGTGTATCTTTTAAGAAGTACGATTTTGAATGGGGCCCTGAGGAACAACACTCCTTTGAACAAATTAAGTGGGAGATTGCCCAGGCAGTAGGCCTCGGTCCAATCTGGGAAGGGCAGAACATGCTCTACACCACAGCCGAGGAGAATGGCCCTACCTGGAGCCTCTGTCAGAGAGCACCTGGGAAACCCGAGGCCGACCTGTAGGCTTTTGGAGCCAGGGATACAAATGCTCTGAAGCTAATTATGCACCACCTGAAAGGAGATACTGGCAGCATACAAAGGAGTTCGGGCTGCCTCAGAAGTGGTTGGCAATGAAACACAGCTCCTCCTGGCACCCTGACTGCCTGTGTTGGGGTGGCTCTTCAAAGGAAAGGCCTCCTCCACACATCATGCAACAGGTGCCATGTGGAGTAAATGGGTTGCGTTGACAACACAACAGGCTCAAATAGGGAACCCCAGTTCCCAGGGATATTAGAGGTAATCACTAACTGGCCAGAGAGCATAGATTCTGGGATTTCACCAGAACAGGAGGTGACACGTGCTAAGGAGACTCCACCATATAATGAGCTGCCGGATGAGGGGAAGCGATATGCCCTGTTCACTGATGGGTCTTGTCCCACTGTGGGAAAACATCGACGATGGATGTTGGGGAACGGCTTGTAGAGAGCAAGGCCATGGGTCTCTGCAGAAGCTGATTGCAGCCATCTGAGGTAAACAAAGGAAAAAACCCAGGGTACAGTTATGCTAACAAAGAACTGTTATGTTAACAAAAAGAGAAACTGAGGTACATTATGACCTTGTGTATGATAAAGGAACATCCTTGGGAAAGAAAGCAGGCCAGAAGAATGAAGGTGTTGTGACATACCTGAAATGCCACAAAGGGCTGGGATAGTATAATGTAGCCTTTTACATGTATCCAATAGATTTGTGAGTAGTATGCATGATTATTGTAGAGTGCTTATATAAGGTGTCATTTCTTTCAGTAAGGTTGAAGCTTGCTCTATCATTCACATTGAATCGGCTGCTTGCTTCCTCCACCCGCTGCAGATGGAAGGCTGCTGTATTGAGTCCCACACGACAGGTCACTGAAGCTGCTGAGGGACAGGGTAAATCGAGCCAGTTTGCAGAGGTGAAAGAGGTCCAGCTTGCCTTGGATATTGCTGAGCAGGAAAAGTGGCCGAGGCTCTATCTCTACACTGATTCATGGGCAATGGCGAATACCCTGTGGAAATTGTTATTGCAATGGAAGAACAACTGGCAATGTAAGGGTAAAACCATCTGGGCTGCTGAAGGATGGCAGGACATTGCAGCCCATGTGGAAAATCTCGTGAAGTTGTGCCATGTGGATACCCATGTACCCAAGAGTCTGGCCACTGATGAACATTGACAAAACCAGCGGCGGACCGAGCTGCTAAGATCAGAGTGGCTCAGGTGGACTTCGACTGGCAGTGCAAAGGTGAACTGTTCATAGCTCGGTGGGCCCATGAGACCTTGGGCCACCAAGGTAGAGATGCAACATACGGGTGGGCTCGAGATCGAGGGGTGGACCTCACTATTGACACCATTGCAGAGGTCATCCACGAATGTGAGACATGTGCTGCAATCAAACATGCCAAGCGGGTGAAGCCCCAGTGAAATGGAGAGTGATGGCTGAAATATAGATATGGAGAGGCCTGGCAGATTGACTACATCACTCTGCCACAGACCCACCACAGGAAGCGCCACTTGCTCTCAATGGTGGAAGTAACCACTGGATGACTGGAAGCTTACCCAGCACCCCACGCCACTGCCCAAAATACCATCCAGGGCCTTGAAACCCAAGTCCTGTTTTGACACAGCATCCCAGAGAGAACTGAGTAAGACAACGGGACCCACTCCCAAAACAACCTCATAAATGTCTGGGCAGAAGAACACGGCATCCAGTGGGTCTACCATATCCCCTACCATGCACCAGCCTTTGGGAAAATTGAGCATTACAATGGAACATTAAAAACCAATTTGAAAGCACTGGGAGGTGGGACCTTTAAAGACTGGGTTATGCATCTAGCAAAGGCTACCTGGATAGTCATCACAAGAGGATCTGCTAGGCGAGCTGGCCCAACTCAGTCGAAACCTAGATGGGGATAAACTCTCTATGGTGCACTTGAAGAATATATTGGGAAAAATGGTCTGGTTTAGTCCTGTGCCCGGCAAAGGCAAAGGCAAACCCATCCACGGGATTGCTGTTGTTCAAGGACCTGGGTATACCTGGTCGGTGATGCTGACAATGGAGAGGTCCAATGTGTACCACAGGGGGACTTGATTCTGAGTGAGAACATGCCGTGAATTTTGCTGTGCCTTTGTAAATTGTTATTTTGTTATTGTTAACTGCTAAATGGCAGCCGGGCATGACGCAGATGGTATAGAATAAAGGGATGGATTATGTCCTGATTCAGCTAGGATAGGGTTAAGTTTCCCCAGCAGAGAGGGGGAAGCGATATCCACGTTGCAATGGCAACGTGGTCTCTGGTCCTGGCAGGTCCTAAACCAACACAACAATACAACTTCTCACACCTAACACTGGTATGGTAAAGCAGATGTATATCTAAAATGTTATTTTGCCAGTGACGTGGGATGTCAAGGAGAAGATACACAGTATGTTGTTATTTACCACCACTGTGAGACAGATATTTTTGCCTCAAGGGAATGTGGGTGCAGTGTTATGTTTGAGTTTTTCAGCATCAAGCATAGCTCCAATAGTTCTTGCCTTGCCTTGCCTTGTCTTTTAAAAGTCACATGAAAATAATATTATTTTTGTTGAGATCTTTCTTATAATTTCTATATAATTTAGAAAGATTTCATTTGATTTTTTTCCTGCCATCTTTCATATTCTGCTGAGTGTTCTCTTCCTGATGAAACCTTTTGGCCTGCTTACTTTTATTCTTTTGCCTACTGTGTTTTACTTTTGAGGTTGTATTTCTTTCTTCTTGCTCTTACTGAACAAGACCAACCAGTATTGTTTTGTTTTTTCAAAACTAAACTGAACTACAGAGAAATGAGTTAAGAAAACAGAAGGGATTGTAGGGCCATGTAATTTAAAAGGTTTATTGTTTCTTTATAGAAAATATTCAAAAACAGAAATAAGAAACACGTATGTAGTTTGGTATTTTTAATGTGTGTCTATAACTGAATTCTCACTGTCTTCCTTCACTCATGGTTGTATCTTCAAATTTTATTATGAATATCAGCCGGATCTACTCACAGGTGTTTTTGTTATTTATCAATAACTGTTACAGTCACTGTGGGCTTCATCACTTGATATCAACAGAATCAATCACTAGTTTTAGCAACAGTAAGAGAAGCTGAGAGAAGGACTCAGTTGCATATCATCAAGCAGGGAGCATCTATATTTTTGCTTTTATTATTTTTCTAAAGAGCACCTTGCTGTCATGAATTGCAGAACTCTGATTTGTTTTGAGGGTTCTTGATTATCTTGCAAATTAGATTAACACTGTTTTATGACTTCTGAGCTGACATTCTAATTTTAGTAATAGTTCTCCGTTACATTGTCTAGAAAAACACAGTATTAACTGGCAGCTCCATGGCAGTTGGAATAGGAAAACTAGAAGCATATAGCCAGCTACTGGACTGTGCACTGTGAATTATGTGTCTCACCAAATGAAAGTGAAATTACAGTACAAGTAGACATACCCACACTATCCTTCATCCTGTCTATCTAAAGAAGAACAATGATGAAGATCTGGTAATTTGTGCTAACAATTTGAGTACCCAGAAACCCATGGGATTTAAAACTATGCAGAAATCCATTGTAAAACCTCCCTTTTTCTACTGCTATCAGCATAAATGAGATTGTATGCTTAATTGGAATGCAGTCATACTTTCACTCAATAGAATATACCCTAGTCCTTACTTGGGGAGTAGCTGGATGCATTTCCCACATATTTTACCTGATTTGCCTCCTGCTAGCCAAAATAATCTAAAATACATAGAAAGTAGTAGAAACAGTGGGTAGGGAATGCAAATGGAATGTAAGAATTTAAATAAAACATTCCCTCTATCATGATCAGTGCTTTGGATACACAGCCTATTATAGCTGATTCTGATTTAGAATTTCTTGCCAGTGAAAAGGAATAAACTCTCAGCAAAAAAAAAACCAAACCAAAAACTTTGCTTGTCAATATGTACATTGGAATAAAAATGAGGTGGAAACGGAAAGCTGGCTGAAATGTCCATTGCAACTTTCATGGCAAAATGTTTTTCAGTTTAAGTGCTGTGCTTAAGAAAATGTTTGAGGTTCCATTACAAATGTAAAATCAAAATATTCTGGTTTCCATAAAAACTCAAAATACTTTACAAATTTTAAAAATTTAAAATTGTTCAGTAAACTGTACTGAACAGCACTTTTCCTGACCATTTTGTAGCTGTATGGTTTTGTAATTATATAAAAAAGAGACTAATATTTATATTTTCTCTTGTTTTCATACACTGCTGATTCTCTGTGTGACTCTTCTGTAATTATTTGCCTTTCAATGCAGTAACATCTGGGAGCGTCCTTCTAGACCCTTTTCCCGAAATGTCATAATTCGCTGGTTCAAAGAAGAGCAAATTCCTCGACGTGCTGGGTTTGAGAGGAACACCAACAGGATTGCTCAATGGTTTCATGGTAATATGCTGATCCTTCACTTCCTATACAATTGAGCTGCAAGCATATGCTCAGGCAAAATAAATCTTGCCAGCTTTCATCATGAAAAGGAAGTCTACTGACACTGTGAGATCTAGTGCCTGTTCTAAAACAAGATTCTGCATAATTCCTATTATTAGCATATGATTTTCCTGTTTTCTTTTAACTGATTAAGTAGACTTATTTTTGATTCATGCCACCAAAGCATTTTTCAGGAATATTTTGGCCTATATATACTTGTTGTAAAATAGCAAGCCAAGCAGGAAGAATGAGACCAAGACAGGGTCCAAAAGACAGGACCAAGACAGGAGTCCAAAATGAACTAGCGAATACCATAGTGATATGATTACATGAATGACTGACATTCATGTTTCTGCTTTACCTGATTTGCAAGAAGGACTTAAACACATGTCTGTTTAATCCCTGTTGTACTTTTTAAACTGGAGTAGCTTATTTCTTGCTTTCTTTTGCAAACAAAAATTATTGAAAGGTGTTGATTTTTCTCAGAAGGACTTGGGAATGTATTAATTTAGGCAGTTTTCATGAAATGGGGAAAACAATTCTTGTTCAGATCCATAATTTGCTGTCTCATGTGCTGGAGTTCCTAGCATCTCCGAGGCTTTTTCTCTGCATAGCATTTGCTACGCAGCTGAATCTTTGATATCAAATTCACAGGTAAAAGATCTTATTTTTGTAGGTACTAGCAATGATCTTGTATTTGCTAAACATGAAAAAAAGAATTCTGGTTTAAGCTGACATAATTGAGGGACTGGAAAGACTTAAAGTTAAATCTCAGTATTTTTTCATTGCTGCTTTTGCTGAGACTGATATTTCTCTGTTCAAAGCACTAAGCTGACCATGATCCTTTTTTCATGATTCTTTAAGCATAAGATGAAGTTTTGTGGCCGTTCTAAACTGAACCAGACAAGGAAGATTTTGTTGAAGATTTCAGAACAAGTTTAATATTTCATATATTTCAGATTTCTTTTTATGATATACAAATCCTCAAATGTTCAAAGACATCAGCAAGCTGCTATTTCATTGGCTTAATTAGTCAAAGACACTGAAGTCAATAATGAATAGACTGTAAATGCTACATGCTTAAATTTTTTATGAACAGTGATGCAGACGGGTTTTGTTTTCTTACAAAAGACATTTAGTGTGGTTTCTTTCTGAGAGGCAAACTGATTAAAATTTCATCTGTGGAAATTTTTCAAAAGTATTTTCAACCATGATCTTTCTGTGTGGTCCAATGGTAGATGTTTTCTGTTCTTGTGGGAAGTTTACGTCCATAAAAATTGACATGAATCGTTATAAACATAATTCATGCCTTAAGAAAGCATCTGGGCTTGAGCTAATACCTCTGTAGACTTTTTCCTAACTTCAGTGGCTTTTGAATTAGTCTGTTACTCACTGTAAGAATTGAGGAATACATGATTTTTTTTAGTTTCTCAGATCATGCGGTTCATATCTTAAGAAACTGTGACTAACCAATGACATTTATAAAAGTGAGCAAAGTACTTCATTTGTCCTCCTCCCACTCAAGAAGCCTGACAAAGATAATTAAGATAGATTCCCAGCACAAAGTTCAGTGCTTTTATTTGCAGACCCACACAAATGCTGCTTAGGTATGTATTTGTTTGGTTAGCTGCTTTAGCTTCTGCAGCTCTGGTTCTGCAGCTCATCGTAATCCTCAGTGAACAACTCAGCTGCCTTGTAACTCTTCTGGAGTGGTGGAAGCTAAACATCAGGTTGTTACAGATGCAGTAGTCAATGTTTGGTAGTGTTAAGGGGTATCTATGTTACATTTTGTAATGTAGACAAACTGAGGAAAAACAGACAAATAAACAAGAACAAAAATATTAGAAAGTATTGACATGCTTGAACTTTTGTTTTGTATTTACTTTTTTTCCAAAAAAACCCCACCCCTTCTTCATTGAATTGGCCTCCATTTGGGGGCCAGAGGAGATGGGAGAGGGATAGTAACCAAAAAACTTTTGATCCAGCCAAACAATTTTTATTTTTTATTCTTTATTTATTTCTCATTAAAATACAGATTGTGACTTCTATTGTATAGTCATATTTAGGATCTTCTGTGTTATTGTATTCAGGGAGCTAGCACATATATGTTTTTTGTGTGCGAACAAAAATACAGCAGAACGTATCTGACGTATAAGAAATTGGTATTACAAATGAAAGCCATTCTGCAAAGCCCAGTATCATGGCTAACCGCTTGAGCCAAATGGGCAAAAATCTAATCATCATTTGGATGGGTGGATGTTTCTATGTGGAAGGAACTGCTGCTTAGTATTTAATGTTGTCTAGTATTATGATGACAGGTTCTTAAAACCTCGAGTATCTCTCAAAACAAGTATAATTAAGTCCTTCACATCCTTGAGCAACTTGTGTATTTTCTTATATCCCAGTTTTGGACCATAAATGAGAGGATAATATTGTGCCTCACATTAAGGGTATTTTGAATTCAATGCACTAAGAGATCTATTACAGCAGTACTGAAAAGGCTGATATTAGTTTGTTACAAAATTACATGTTTTTGCCAAGGTCAATAGACCTTTGCTTACCTGCTTTGACTGTCATGTTGCTCAGCTTTTTAGCTAAAGTTAAGTGTTAGCCAGTTCACTGTCTTCAAATTGTACTATGGAATATGACATTTTCTAATTATACAGAGATGAAGGTTTGAGACAGATGTGTTTGGCTAAAATAAAGAAGTCCAAATAATAATGCAAAAATGTTTTTACCTTCATATATTTGGCATATTTCCCACATTAAGTCATCAAACTGACCTGGATTCTGTTTTAAAAGACATATTGTCTTGGGCATTTTCATGATATTTGAAACAGGGTAATATACAGCATATTTAAAGTACCTGAAATTTTCCTTTTATCTTCATTTGAAGAATCACTACAAAATGTTTCATTTGAAATGGAGTGGTAAAATCTGTAGTAAAGTCTTTTCAAATCTGAGCATTTCCTTCCTTATTCACAAAAATCTACTTCTTAAACGAGTGTCAGGGTCAACTTCATCCACCTCTACTTGTATCTTGAAATTATAATCAGTTATCTGAACTCCACTAACATGGTTTTAGTTCATTTTGAATAGGCTTTATGTTTTCATGATTAAAAAGTTAACATGTTAAGGATACAAACTGTAATGTTCAGCTGAATTTTTGATGTAAATTTTATAATTTTTAATATTTTTAAGTAAGAGATCCTGGCCAAAAATTAGATAATTTACCCCTTCAATACAGGATATTTTTTTAAGTTTGTAAAGAAAAAAAATGTTATTTTAAAATATTTTAAATGTTATTACAACCTAAAATCATCTTTAATCCCTTCAGAAACCATTAAATTAGATGATCTTCACTTCATTTGGATTGGGAAGCAATGAACCTTTTTTTTAAGTGGCTTATGCTCATTTAGTGGCCACAGTGCAATAATGCTCAGTTCTCAAATTGCTAAAATAAAGGAGAGTCAGAGCAAGCCATTAAGGTGGAACTGAGACTATCTTGGGATATAAGGTAATTGGTGTCTAATATGTTTTGTACAAAATTCAGCTGTTTCTTTTGTGTTATTTAATAGTTGCCTTAGGTTTGAGTGAAAATAATTATTTTCACTATGAAAACTAAGAAATAGGTCTTAGTTTAGTTAAAGGTAAATATCTGACTTCTGATAACTAGGAAGTTAATAATCATACTATGTTTTCTTACCTGCTAATTGATAAACATAGGCAGATGAGCCTAATTTACAAGTGCATCCTAATGTTGTATCAAGATGTGTGGAACTGTTTTATAAATCTGGATTTAAAACATGCTTTCCCAAGTTCTCTGTTGCTGGTACATTTAGAAGCTGTGAAGTAATTTGGTGTTTAGGATGGGAGGGGAGGTCTATCTCTCAAAGGTCTAGGAATGGAGACACTCTCATTGTTTTGGCCAAGTTTTAGCTTTGATCTGGAATTTTCCTTTTAAACCTCTGTGTTACCAGCCTTCCCTCTATGTTGAAGAGTTTTGCCAAACTCTTATCATAGACACTAGCGACTTGTAGTTTTCAGTTTACTGCAGGCATAGGACACTGGGAATAGAATTCCACATGGCAACAAAACTAAAGGCCTCTTCCTCCCGTATTTAACAAAAGGATGCTGGTGGCTGAAACAGATAATATTTCCATTTGTCTGATTTATCTTTCATTTGTCCTTTAACTTTTCTCTTTTGCCTGAAATTTGTTTTAGCATTTTTTTCCATTCCCACTGTTTTGACTTTTTTTTTTTTTTTTTTTTTTTTTTTTTTTTTTTTTTTTTTTTTTTAACTTCACATGTTAGACTTTTTGGTCTTACATATTCTGTTCTGCATTTGGTTATTTTCCATTCAGAACATAGGAGAGTGTTGCTGTTTGTAGGGGGGGTGCGTCTGATCTCTAAATATCTCCCCAGCATTAGTTGAGACCAGCGTTTTATGACCATTGATGTTATTTGTCTATGATATAAAAGGAATCTCTCAGATGTACAGTGAGTATAATGGGATATGAGAAAGTGAGGAATTTATTCATTGCCTGTCTGTATGTTTGCTAAGCATCTACTGTAGCACTATCAGGTCTCTACTTCCCTTCAGGTTGAAAGAAAAGTTCAGAGACTGATATCACAGACCTGGAAACATGAGGTAGTTGCCCTAAAGGTTGTACCTTCAAAATGTAATTTCAGTATCCTGGTTCCTATTGTGGAGAACTATTTTATCAGAGGAAGTCAGATGGCAGTGCAGTTACTGGTTAAGGGAGTGGCAAGTGGTGAAGAAGCCGATCAGAGAAAGCTGAAGGATGGCTAGAAAAATGCTGACAGAAGAGGCAGCTGAGTAATCCCTGAGGTCAGGGGAGCCAGGGAAGACAATTTTTAGTTTAATAGGGTCAAATTATTTTGCATATGTTGCAAATGTTTATATATCAAGGCTCAATTCCAGATGGCTAATATTGATTTCAAAACGAATCTTGTTTTCAGGAGGAAAAAGGTCTAGCAGACCTAAATTGAGACAATGGTTCTGCAAATCACATGCTCTCAAGAAAGAATTCAAGATTTAATATGTCTGAAAATCTACTAATTTTGAGTCCTTGAAAAGCAGTGGCAATGCTGGGCATGTTGGTATAGCTGAACTGTGAGAAATATAAAATATAGCTTGTACTGTAATATTTTCTAAGGAACACAGAAATGGCAGTGGTTTGGTTTGAAAAACATCTAACAGTGAATACAGTTTGCTGCTTTGAACATAAAACCACACTTTTTTCTTCTGCTGTTGAAGAAGAACCTTCCAGTCATTCAATAGATGCATGTTAGGAAGATAAAAAGCAAGTGCTGTAAATCCAGCAGAAGTACAGCCTTCTTGATATTGATGATCTATTTTCTAATTCACTGCGTTATCATTATCTAGCTTTTACCTCTATTCATGAGAGTTCACAGACAGATTCTTTGGTTAAGTAAACTGAGCCCAAGGGTCTGGGATCTCTTTTTCCATTCTAGTATTGTTGATGGGGTACTTTGTTGGGGAAAAGCTACAAGATCTTGTTAAAAATCTCCTGAATTCATTGAGAGCTTTTCCACTGTCTTCCACAGATCTCAAAAGATGCCTACAAAAAATAGCTATATGCAAAGCTTGGTATCTAAAACATCCTGTGATTGGGAAACATCTGGAATGAATCAGAATTCGTGACTCAAATGATAAAACCAGCTAAAATAAAAGTTGTCAGTTACGGTGTCCCTCTTCACATATTTGCAGGACAGCTGTGTGTCTCTAATTTATGCACATAAATGAAGAAGGAGAAGTAGCAGATTTAAAAAGTTACAGAATATAAAAATTTATTTTGAACTATTATCTGGGAAAGATTAAAAATATTTTCAAGATGTTAGATTTAGAAGAAACTATGTCTTACTCTCTTTATCAAAAAGGTGGATTTTTCTACTCTGCCAGCCTGTTCTCAAAGAGAGAGAGCTGATGCAATTATGATCAGGAGTTTGAATATCTGTAGACATTGTGACTTGTGACTGCTGCAGGGATACACTCAGGTCAACACAGGCTGTTAGTTATTGCCACCCATTTGATTTTATGTAAAACAAGTACCCCAATCTGTGGATTTCTCCAAAAACCATTGTTAGGAATGTTACTTTTGCTGGGAATCTTGGCAGGAAGAACAGATATGGAACAAGTTTGGACCCCAAATTATGCTCCCATCATAACCCTGCATTAGAAAATGGGTTGAGGCATCCTGTAGGCCTGAATGAGGAGGATGCACTGCTGTCACCCCTATTGTCCCTGTTCTGTTGTTAAACAGGGCACATTAACTTCCAAGGCTGCTTAATCCTGTGCTTTTCATCACCACTGAATTCAGACACAGAGATGAATGATATTCATATCACAGTGGTTATGCAGGATGAGTGAGAGCCCTCTGTTACATTAAAAAAAGGGGTTGCTAAACACCGAATGGGACAAATCACACTGGAAAATCTGTGTCTAGCATTTAAAGGATTGATGATATGGTGCTCTCTGGTTTTACACCATGGCCTTTAAATAGTAATAATACTGTAATTTTACTTTACTTTGAAGTAATTATAAATCAGTAATGTTTATAACCTACACATATAGGTTTTATTTGGGCACTATACACTAACCAGTTTGTTCTTGCAGTTTTATATATGTTCTCCATGGATATATATTCTCCATGGGTGGATTTACACACAGTTATTAGAGCTATGATCATCTGTTTTCTTGCAGTGAGATGGAACGCTATATTTTTTATATTTCCAGAATGTATTCCTATCAAACATCTACTGGATGTTCTGATAGTATTTTTCAAAAAAGTTTGGAGTTAAGTGGTTAGATCCTGTGGTAGATTCTGCTACTTGGTTATGGATGTCACAAGACAAGTCAGACCCATAACATATGACAAGACCTATATAGTTCATCAGCTCTAAATCAGTTCTCAGCTTCTTCCTTAAGAAATGAGGGGTGTTTGCTGTTTTCTAAGAAATAAGATGATCCTTCATATACTGAGTCATTCCACTTAGGTCATAATGATTGTTTCAGTCCGTCAGTTCTTTTGAAGGCTCTGCAGTTGTCTTTATAGTGCCTTTACAGTTCCAAAGTGTCTACAGAGACAGGTTATTAGGAAACAAAATACATGTTTTAGACTCATGGGCCCCCTTGGAAAGGAGCAGAGTATCAAAGTGAGGTTATGTGATCTGTATCATGCTGCAAGGAGAAAGGAAGAACAAAGAACAGGAGGGAAACTGTATAATGAGGCAAATGAATAATTAATGTAAATTGGCTAATTGCTAAAGTGAAATGAGCTATCTTATTCTTTTACAATACATTGTCCTTGACTGCTTTTTAACTGGAAGCTATATTCTAGAGATTAGGCAAGTTCTAAAGATAGAAGGCAGCAATTTTTTCTGAACAGGTGTTGTAGACACTAAAAATGAGATATAATAAAGAGCATGTGACTGCAAAGGGGAAACAAGTTTGGTGAAGTGATAATGGTTTCATGGATACAAACAAGTCAGGTGCAGTGACCATACAGTGCACTGTTACTCAAAGATTTTAAAAAAAAAAAAAAAAAAAAAAGGAAAAAAAATCCTTTCAAGTTCCAGTTTATGCCACAATTCTTTGCATTTGTGAAGAATATGCACCAGCTTTTTCATAGATTTTACTTCCATGTGAATTTACTGATCTCTTAATAAAAAAATATTTTGCTATGAAAAATCAAATTGCTTTATCTGAAACACTTTAAGATCATCTTCTCCATGTGCCACTATTAGAGCATGACGTAGTGAGCAATTATGATTTCATTTAATAGGCCATCGTGGTAGCTTAATGTATTTACCTGTAATTTTATATTACAATTCTGTGTTCTGTCTCCTTATTGAACTGGACCCTATGTGAATATATTTCTCTATTACTGCAGCTCCTTCAGTAATCATTTCTTTATAACACTACATAAAACAAAAAGGGAGGTATTCCTGAACAGAAAGCTCCGCTGTTGGTATTTGGAAATGAAGAATCATTTATAAAAACCAAGTGATATAAGAGCATGAGTTATTTAGAAGAAATCATATATAAAGACTTGAAATAAAACCCTTACAAAGAAAATATTTTAAAGAAAATTATTTTATATAAATATTTTAAAGAAAACGTTAGAACCAAGTAAAAAGCCCTGACATCTACAAAGGTTTTTTATGCTAGGACTGGAAGAAATTATAATGACTATTTATGGTGACCAAAGCAAATTCAGAAGGCCTTGTTCATCTTGTTCCTTTGCCTGTACACTTAAAATAACATGCTTTCTGTTTTACAGGCTTTCATATATAATTTCTTCATCTTATACTAGACTAAGTCATATTTATTATCTGCACTATTTTCTGTTTAAAGAGCAGCAAATACTTGCAGATGGCCTTCTTACTGCTCCTTTGGCCTTGCTATGCAGAGTATTGAAGCTGCCATCCTATTGATCCAGCCTCAAGGCAAAAGTTTACAAGTTATTAGTTTGACAGCTCCTTTGAAATAATGCTATTTTCCTGATAAGCAAACACAACTCTCTCAAACAGGGTATCAACAGGTACAGTGTGTGGTCATGCAGTGGGGAGAAGTATGTGACTGTGCAGAGTTATGTTTCTGGTTTAGCTTAACTCCTGTCCAACCCAGTTAGGAGCAGATTGTGACACTTAAGATGCTTTTACAACAGGAGATAAACAGTAGGAGATGATAGTAAATTCAAAGGGAAGAGGTTTCTGCGAGTCTGTAGGCAGAGTAGGTATGTTTGTACATACTAGTACCTGTATGTACAGCTTTACCATGTAATGCTGGTATGGAGGCAGAATGGAGTGTGGGAAACAAAAATTTGCCCTTCCCCTGCAAAAGTTAAGGGAATTGACAGCTCCTCCTTCCCTCTTGGATTTCAGAATGGGACTGTGAAATCACTCATGAAATTTTTAAAGAGGTAAAACTCCCAAAAAGCTATGCAGATTAGCATGCTGATAGCAGTGGCTCTGACTGGATCATACCCTACCTCTCTATTCAAGCTTAGCATCTGTAATATAATACACAATAGTTCTTAACCCATGACAGGGAGGACTCAGATCTAAATTGTACATAATTCCACAGAACATCATGCTACTGCTGTTACCACTGTTTCTGACAATTAAACACAGCATGGAAAACATATAGTTCTTACGTACTAAAAAACCCCCTCACAATCAGTTTTGTAGAAATCTATCTGGAATTGCTATTTTAAGTTGAATATGACAAAATACTCTGGATATAGCATGATTAAATTTATATCCCTTTTATTAATAAAGTTCTAATGATTATTTGATTAAAAAACATGTAGAAAAATTTCTTCTAAGATCAGTGATATCATCTGGAAGATTCTCACAAATGTAAATAGATTTCAGATTTGACTGCTAATGTACCTAAAATTTTTGTATTCTTAAACCTTACACAATGGAATATATTTGAGGCAAAAACATTTTCCTTCACCTATGAAAAAAGCATTAAAAACAAATAACACAATATATTTTCTGCTTAGTCATTTGTTGTAACATCAGCTGTAAAATTTGAATTCCAGGGCTCCATGTCAACTTTGACTTTTTATTTTTTCTCCTTCTATTGAGTAAGCTCTGCTGACAGCTGTCATTTAGGTTTATGAAAAAATATCTTGACAGCTTCTTCAAAACCTATGAGATTAGTGTTCTATATAAGCTGTAAGATGGGTGTGCTTTTGAAGACCGTCATAGGCACTTGTATTTGTATACATGTAAAGTTTCCCTATTTTTTGGATCTATTAATTTAGTTATAAAAAGAAGAAGGGTTGATCATTTATTTTTGAGTGTAGGATGTATTTTTGTTAATTATCAAGGGGGTTTTTATTATTAAAAACCCAATTAAGAATAGATTCAACTGCTTTTCTTCTGTCTAATTCACAGTCAAGAACATTACCATTAAAGCCTCCTGAAAAGTTTTTATACCTTATACTCACAAATTATTGAAGTGATTGCAGAGTCAATGGTGATATATATAATTGCCTTTATCAGCTGATATCTACCCAGTGAATTCATTATAGTGTGTCAGATTGGCTATAAACTCTGGGCCAAATTTATAGCAATAGTCTAGGTCTTTCCTGAAATTCCTGCTGGGAGTGTACAGCAATGTCACAAGGTACAAGGAAATGTACCATAAGAAGAGAGAAGCTGGAGCTTATTGCACCCTATTGATGATACTGTTCTGGTGACTAACCACCTGAATAAGCCTTGGGCTGCCTTTCTAGGGCTGATGTAGAATGGACCCCAGAATCAAAAATTCAACCCTTGCTGCTTATGGAACTGGAGATCAAACCAGAGGTTTAATGAGTCTTGTTGGATGCAATGAAGAATCGAAATCTAACTTCCATATACTCAGAGAAAAAACAAATTAAAATTCAGATAGCATAGGTACATCAATACAAATCAGTATCAGAATAAAAAGGCCAGTGGAAAGCATTAGCAACTCTAGCAAATTAGCGACTTGTCAGAGGCTTTAATGTGATATTTTGTTTACTACCATGTAACTCAATTAACTTCCAGACATTTCCGTGTCCATTCATTGGGCAAATGCTCTTACAGTGAGACCACTAAATTAATGAAGTTACATTCATAATGCATTCCCAGTGTACTGAATGACAAATCAATGCTAGCATAAAGCCATTTAAACTAGCAATATACCAGGAAGACTCCTGAAGACGGATATGAACATTCCTAATGCTCAAAACATGATCAATATAGCTATCACCTCTCTGTTGTTAATCAGTACAATTACACAGTTTTTCCCACACAGCCATGCAGTTTGTATTACGCTATTCAAGATGTTTGTTCACAGAAATTGGACATTTGCATAGAACTTGCTAAGTATGGATGTACATGGAGAGATTTGGGTTTCAGTCTATATACAAGTAGATTTTGAATATCTAATAGTGCTTACTCATGTCAAAATCATACTTCTCTGTTTCACAGTAGGAGGTTGTTTCAGGCAGAACTGCAAATCAATTGCCTTTTTGGAAAGTAATTTAAATATTTATTCAATGTTTTTGTCTGCTACAGAGGTGCATCCTATTGAAAACTATTGGGATCCATAGAAGTAGCAGTGACATCTGCTAGTCTAAGGCCAATCCAGTCGTTTTCCTTTTTATAGTGCTAGTATGATCATTGTTCTTCAGATGATCTTAAAATGTGCCTTCATTCAGTACAACTCATATATTTATTAAAATTTTATTCTAAATAGGATTAGGGTATATTTCCTGTTTGCCTGAAGCTGTAATCTATATTTTTGGTTGCTTTACTGTACCCAAATAAAATAGGTCAACCCTCTAATAAAAACAGTAAAGCTCAGTTTCTAAATCCAATTTGAAGCAGTGGGCTTTATCTTAATTCACAAAAATTGTGAAAAACTTTAAGTATGTATTGAAGTTATTCTTAAATGTACTTTGTTTTTTGTAATGAATAAATTATACTGCTTTTATACGAGACATATTGATGAGCTTTATCACAGTGCAGAGAAGGAAATAAGGAAATAATGCCTGAGAATCACTACTGGTTTGTTTTTTGGGGTTTGTTTTTTCCCCTTATGGATGAGCTTGAGAAAGCAGCACTGCTGATTTTGTCTGAGTTTTAACTGTTGAAAATTGCAGGCTTTTTATAATTTAGCTTATGATTGAATGTGTTTTTCCCTTCTGGGTTTTTTGTATGGTTCTTGGAGACGCTTTGATAAAGGCAGGATGTGATAGCTTAGGCCCTGCCGGGACTGGAGACCACATTGCCGTTGTCCCTCCCCCACCCTTGAACCGAGTAAGGCACAAACCCCAGGTTAAAATAAGAAGAAATTTAATACAACAGTGTAACAATCTGAACAACAACAATAACAATAATATTAACAATAAACAATAATAACAGTTGTCCTGGTTCAGCTAGGATAGGGATAAGTTTCCCCAGCAGGAAGGGGGAAGGGATCTCCAGCTGGATTATTCATACCATGCTGACATCAGGTGCGGCGTGGCAGCTCGGGAAGCTTTCCTTTGTGGCTTTGGTCATGGGGAGCACGCAGCAGGCTGTCTGTATCCATTGCGGTATTTCTCTGTATTTCTTTTGTCTTGTTTACTGTTATTTCTGTTTGTTGTTATTATCACTATTGTTGTTGTTCGGATTGTTTATTACACTGTTGTATTAAATTTCTTCTTATTTTAAACCCGGGTTTGTACCCTACTTGTGTCCAAGGGTGGGGGAGGGACAACGGCACTGTGGTCTCCAGTCCTGGCAGGGCTTAAAACTATCACACAGTGTCACATCCTGCTCAGATGCGGGGACAAGTGACTCAGATTCGCAAATCCCCAATTGGAGCGGACAACAAGTCTCCAAGTTCAAGCATTTATTAACTACCTACAATGTACTAATTGAACACACGATAATTGGCTAAATACAGAGCAAGTTGTGATAAGCAATATAGTATGTCTTGCATTTCTTAACGGAAAAAGGAAAAGAGGGAGGTAGGGAATGGGTGAATAGAGATCACAGGTCTGGGTTCCTGTGCTGATCCCGCTGGCGAGGGTTCCAGGAGATGGCTGTCTTTTTTGCTGGCATCTGTCTTCTTTGCTTCACTGCTCTCTCCAGACGGCTGGGGGGCAGGGAGAGGGGGGCAGAGAGAGAGAGAGAGAAAGTCCTTTCTTCTCCCCTTTGATTTATACCCACTTTCCTTGGGTCCATCCCCTAGGTCGACCCACAGACCTACATATCCCATGTACGGGGAGGGGTAAGGGGTTTCATGCGATTATGTAATTAGCATGATCATGACAGCCCTCATTAGCATATTGAGGGGTGTTAACTTTAATATGCATTTCATGGATAATGAAGCAAAGTTCATTCACTGGACACATGGCCCTTGAAATTTGCCCAGGTGCCCCAGAGGAGAGCCATCCTGTCTCCACAGGGCTCTCTCCCCCAGCTGCATGGGGCAGTGTTATCAGCTTTGGCCTCCACAGAATGGGTCCTGTGACTCATAGTTTTGTCTTGCAAGTGTTTGAGACATTTCTTCAATCAGCCTCAACTTTTGCTTTTCCAAGATGTTTGTTTTAGTTTCTCACAGACCTGGTTTCTCGTCTCTCGCATACAGTAAACAAGACAAAAGATATACAGAGAAATACCACAATGGACACAGTCAGCCCACAGCGCGTGCTTCCCATGACAAAAGCCACAAAGGAAAGCTTTCCACGCTGTTGTGCTGGACCTGATGTCAGCATGGTATGAATAACCCAGCTGGAGATCCCTTCCATCTACTTGGGAGAAATTAACCCTATCCTAGCTGAACCAGGACAAAGGTGTACCCAGGAAGTGTGGTTATATATTTTTTTTTTTTTTTTTTTTTTTTTTTTTTTTAATAGTCAATCTCTGTATCATACAGCTTCCCATGCAATTAACTTGGGATTTAAGAATCTTCTTGTTTATTTTGCTACTTCTCACTTGGCTTGATGAAATTTGCTAGTAACTTCCTATTATCTAAGTAATTTGTTCCTTTTCTTAGTGGCACAGGAAAACTGCACTAGGATTTAATGTTGGTGTCTTATTCCTCTTGATATGAAATCATATCAAATTACAATTCTCAGTAATTTATTACCATTATTATTATAATAAAACTTTCTAGCACCTGGTTGTCTCAGTCCGGTTTGTGTGGAGAAGGGCCTGATTTTTTAATTTCTCTATTTTCTGTACTGAATTACATGATGGTAAAATATGTATAATAGCTGCCCAGAATAAATGCAGAACATACAAATGCAAATCTTTTAACCTCTGCCAGAGTTTATGTTGATTTATTATATTATTTATTTAGTATAATGTCATAGTCACAGCCTAGACATTAAGAATTTCATGGCACTGAATTAAATCCCCTGTTTGCCTCTAGAAGAGGTATATTCATTGTAGATCATGCAAATGGTGGGCTAACTGCAGTGGGCTCTTTTAATGAATATGCATTATTGCTCTGTTCTATACATCCTTAAATGTGACCATGTTTTCAAAAGAGCAGCTGGTTACACACATGTTCCAGTCTGCATTTGCAAACATAAATGGTTGTTTACCTAAGCATCTATGTATTCACAATTCGGAAGCACCAAAAATGATTTACATATCAATACTGTAAGACTGTAAGTGAAAGCATATATTGGTTTTAGCATACTGTGTTTTTCTTATGTCAAAACTATATGAGGACAGAAAGAAGCACCTTACTCTATAAGACACATCAATATATTAAAATGTGTAATTAAAAGAAGCAGAACTTGGTGCTAAAATAATATCTTGTATAGCTTTTTAGCTTTTAATTTTTAAAATAGTGCTTACGGAATTACAAGTTTTGTAAAGTATTCCACACGCTCCAGTCAGTAATACTTATTTTGGAGCTAGTAAAATATGTATGCTCTTTTAAAGGATTGCATAGTTTATCCTTCTAGGTAGAATATTCGTGCTTGACTTGTCTTTCTTCTTGAGATTAGACACCTGTTGATTTGCAAGTACAAGTATTTCTCCTGGTACTGGTTTTCAAAGAAAATCTTGGTTGTTAAATATACATATATACATTAGTGAAGGGAAAAGCAACAAACTGATAAAAATCTGATGAGACTTTTTTTCAAAAGCTCTCTCTGAGACTGATAGTAATTTTTACACTTGTAATTTTTCATCATTGTTTTCCACTTGCAGAAAGGTGGGAGTGAAATGCTAACATTTACACAAACTAAGTGAGCAGGTGTGTGGAGTTTTATGTTCCAAATGCAGTTTGCGTGGCAAATTTGAGAACTTGCAATCAATTCTCATTCTAATGCCTTCAGCATTTAAAGAGACCAGTGCTTGATTGACTTGCGGAAACACGACTCTACAACTGTGAAGTTGTAAAGTAGGTATGTTTATTCAGCACTGGGCGCATGGGGGATCGCTCAACCACAAGCATGCGCGCCCTCTGTAGCTCTTGCCTTGCTTATATGTTACAAGGTATTGCATATTTACAAAACGCCTATACATATACATAATCTATCCCCACCTCCTCTCACTTCTCATGGTAATCAGGTCTCCTCCTCTTGCATCTGCGTGTTGAGCTACTCTGATCCTGGGCAGTGGTCACAAATTCCTGGGCAGAGGTTGTACAGATGAAGTATCTCCTCTTCCTTGCTAATGAACTTTTCACCCTGTCGTTCTGCACAGTCTCAGTTGTTCCCTGGCCCCTGGCCAAACCGCCAGGCCAGTTTATGCCGGAATTTGGGGTAATCTATTGCTGACACATATACTTTAAATGACCAGAGGAAGCCTCTGTTCAGGCCAGAAGATAGTAGCCTAGCAACACTATCAATATCCAGCATGTCTATGCACACAGCCCCCAGCCTTGCACAGGCCTGAAGTTTGATCTTGCTGCATCCCCTAAACTTCCCATATCAATCCCCCCTTTTCTTTTTACATAGTAAATTCTTTTACTATTCAAACTATCCTACAACTCACTTCTATAACTAATTCACATGTTAGTAAAGACTACTTTAGTCGCCTCAAACTCCGATTATGATATAAAGCATCATACATAACTTGCAAGCGTTTTGTAAGTCTCCAGTTCCATATATATATAGTTACAGTAAGGATTAACAAAATCACTATAGATAGCAGCAGACCTACCACTGGGTGAAGGACTGTGTTAAAGATTCCAGTTGCCGTTGTTGACCATCCAAGGAGGGTATCCCACCAATGATGTTCCCCTACCTTCCGTACTTTCATTAATTTGCTCCGTCTCATGTCTTACTACAATTAACATCTCCTTTCCTTTCTCCTTTACTTCCTCTATGATGGAAAGTAGGTCATCATGCTACAGCATTTCCTTCACCCTTTTAAAATTTATTCCTAGAGGGGTAGAACCTATTCTTCAATACAGAGTATATGTTTCTATTACTTCGGAGCTCAGAACAGGGTGATATAGTTAAAGTCACACCCTTTGATTTTTGTGAAATTACATACACAATGATTAGAGTGGTTTCCTATCTCCATTTCATCACCATCGACTATAAAGCTCTTACAAGAAGTGCATAAACATATGCACCCTCCTCCTATGTATATTAGAACTGTATTGTGGTTAGGAGAGGGTTGAACTTCAAAGTTGCACTCTTTCTGGTGGGTGTCCAGGCACATATATTGAGCCTCTATGGAGTTTCCTTGGCAAACGTATCCCTGATGTCCCATGTTAGTGCACAGATCTGTGTCAATAGTCTGCCATTTATCCCCTTGTTGCCACACCCACCCTTTATGTCCTACCGGATTGATTATTACTCCCTTATGTTACAATCCTATGGCAGTAATAGGGTAGATTTTATACTGTGTAGCCCTTGATATGGTCAGGACGAAGGCGATTATTTTATCCTTCTTATCATCATATGTGAAATTTACCAATTTCCACCAGGATTGTAATTCTCTTTCTTGATCAAGTGCTTTATCCCAAACTACCTTCCGAATTTCCTTAGGGAGGATTCCCTCCTCCTCTTCTCTCAGAATATTGGAAATAATCGATTGTATCCACATTTGTGCTTTTATACAACTAAGAGCCAGGGATGAGTCTTTCTATAGAGCCTCCATCCCTTCTACCACTAATGAATGGTATTAACTCTCTCCCAATCAGGGAGATGTTTTGATGTTAGCAATTGGTGAGTCCCTAGGGCTAATAAGGATGATTTTAGAGGCCGTTTTAACTGATCCAATTCTTGAGTTGCTGTAGCCAATTTGTTCATTATTACTTCTGAATGTATACTATTCAATACCACCAATCCTGTCCCTAAAATTACTGTCGCATCCCTCTTTTGTCTTTGAACAGCCCGAGCCTTTAGCCAGGTGGTCTATCCCCTTTGAGTTGTTTCCAGATATGGAAGGCACTTTGGTTGTATTTCTGTCAGATTCACCTGCAAATGCACTTCCACCTGTTTTAGTGACCATTGGGGATTAAACAATACGACTTGCTGGCCAGTTTTCTGGATCACGTGTGGACCTATTTTAAAGATTCTTGGTTTCGACTTTGGCGCTTGCCCAGCAATCTCTTTCGTAACCCTTACAGATGTGATAGGTGGCAGAGTGGTCACAGTAGACTGCATGGGGTCAATTCTAACCCTGTAGAACAATGCCTGTCCTCTTGACCCTTGTCCTAAGCATGTTACAAAAGCTGTCTTGGTTAAGGTAAAGTTAAACCAACACATTGGTTTCCCTTTGCACGATTCTCCAAATTTATATGGGGACCTTATCATTCTCACACCTATCATAGTGTCTTCTAACACTGGAAGTAGACCATCCTCATGATATATTTATCAACCCACTGTTATTTCATCCCCCGTCTTTCCTTCTAATTGTTCAATTTTGTCCTTATTGTCCCTTCTCCACTGGTCCCCTTTGTATACCTTATTATTGTTAACAACCACCATGGCTAGTTTTGTTCTTGAGTCCACATCTTTCATCATCATGGCATGATTTTTCTGGGCGTGATTCCAAGGCCAATCTTTGGGTTCCTAGGCACAGGCAAGATGGATAATCCTAAAACATAACAGTTCCAACTCACGGTTGATCATTTTGAGGTCTCAATCCAAAAGATTTTGTTTGAATCTGAGTTTTAATGGTCCAGTTTCTGTCACCTCCCAACGTTGTTTAGGAGCCTTCTTGACCCTAGAATGATGTATCCATGATGTGTGTTCTTTAATTTTCACTGCAGTAAATGTGGTAAGCAGCACCTGGAAGAGCCCCTCCCATTGTGGTTCAATTGTTTTTTTCTGCAAGAGACTTAACATACACATAGTCTCCAGGCTGCATATCGTGTACCGGTCCATCTAACCCTCTATCCCGAGTTCCGAATACATGTTTTCCAATTTTGTTGTTTGATTAATGCTATCATGTATGAAGTCATAGTTTCCTCCCCAATTTGCATTGACATTCCCTTTTGCACTGCGTAAGGTCTGCCATATAACATCTCAAAAGGACTCAACCCTTCCTTGGCCCTTGGTTTTCCTCATATGGGCAAGAGCGCCAATGGGAGAGCCTGGGGCCAGGTTCGGTTTGATTCCTGACAGAGTTTTACTATTTGCTGCTTAATCAAATGATTCATTTTCTCTACTTGGCCACTAGATTGGGGACGATATGGGGTGTGAAGCTGCTGATCTATACCTAGATGGCGGCTGACTTGCTGAACTATTTTTGAAATAAAGTGTGATCCTCTCTCTGAGGATATATGGTTGCTGGAACCCAAAAGCGTGGAATTATTTCTTGCATTAATATTTTTGTCACTTCCCAGGCTTTAACTGTTCTAATGGGGAATGCTTCTGGCCATCCTGAGAAGGTATCTGTTAATACCAACACATATTGATACCCCCCTTTTCTTGGAAGTTCTGAAAAATCAATTTGCCATTGTTGTCCTGCTCCATTTCCTTTTCCAATCTGGCTACTTCTAGATTGGGGGTATTCTTAGGATTAGTCTGGAGTCAAAGGTCACACTGTTGAGTCACTTGCCTTACTATGGTATACAAATTTCTGGCTCTAATATTCCTAACTAAATATAGGTATAGGGCCTCTGCCCCCCAGTGTCCTTTTCTGTGCTCTTCCCTTACCAGGTGTCTGGTCAAATAAGAGGGAATTACTACCTTCCCTTGTGGAGTGATGGCCCAACCTTCTTCATTATATGATCCTTCCAGATCTGCAATAAGCTTTTGGTCTTCTTTAGCATAAGTAGGCTTACCTTCTAAGATAGTCTGTTCATCAGGGACTAAAGCACCCTCCATTTTTATCTCTCTTTTGGCTGCTTCTTTTGCCTCTCTGTCCACCAGTTCATTTCCTCTTTCCAAGTCTGAGTTCACCTTTTGGTGTGCCTTAATATGCATGATTGTCACTTTTCTTGGAAGTTGCACAGCTTCCAGTAGCCTCAGAATTTCCTTCCCATGTTTGATGTGTTTCCCTTGTGAATTTAGCAGTCCTCTTTCCTTCCAGATTGCTCCATGAGCATGAACTACCCCAAAGGCATACTTTGAGTCTGTATAAATGTTCACAGTCTTTCCTTGGGCTAATTCTAAGGCATGGGTCAGAGCGATTATCTCTGCCTTTTGTGCAGATGTATTCACAGGCAGCAGTCCTGATTCCAGTATCTCTTGGGTGGTAGTAACAGCGTACCCAGCATACCTTTTGCCACTCAAGACATAACTACTCCCATCTGTAAACCAGTTCTCTGCATCTTCCATAGGGTTGTCCTTCAAATCTGTGCGGCTTGAGTATGTTGCCACGATGGTCTGCAGGCAGTCATGTTGCACTGGTTCTCCTGTGATTCCACTAAGGAAAGAAGCTGGGTTGACAATGTTAGTTACTACAATCTCTATGTCATCTTGTTCCACTAATTCCACCTGATATTTTAGAATCTTTGGGGTGAAAGCCAATGTCCCCCTTTAATTTCCAGTACTGCAGACACTGTGTGAGATACAAATACAGTCATTTTCTGGCCTAAGGTGAATTTTCTTGCCTCCTGTACATTTAGGATCACTGCTGCAACCGCTTGTAGGCATCCGGGCCAACCTTTAGCAGTTGTATCTAGTTGCTTGGAGAAATAGGCAACTGCCTGACGATATGGGCCGAGGTCTTGTGCCAGTATTCCCAATGCAATTCCCTGTTTCTCGTGTGAAAAGAGAAAGAATGGCTTACTTACATCTGGGAGTCCCAAGGCCGGAGCTGACATCAGGGCCTTCTTTAGTAAGTCACAAGGTTGTATGGCTTCCTTATTCCATTGGAGGTTTTTCTGTTCAGTGACAGTTAGGGCATATAAAAGTTTAACAAGTAGTCCATAGTTATAGATCCATAGCCTACACCAACCGGTCATTCCCAGGAACGTTTGCAATTCCTTCACTGTTTGTGGCCTCAGAGTCTGACAAATTGCCTCCTTTCGAGCTTGTCCTAAGGTTCTCTTTCCAGCACTGATTTCGTAGCCCAGATAGATCAATTCACACTGCACCATTTGGGCCTTCTTTTGAGATACCCGGTAGCCCTGAAGTCCCAGAAAATTTAAAAGGCTTACCGTCCAGGTCATGCAGGTCTCTTTTGTCTTGGTGGCTATTAGGATGTCATCTACATACTGCAGCAGCTGTCCCTCTTCAGGTGGAGTTGGGGTTTCCCATAGTTCAAGGTCTTTGACTAATTGGTTACCAAATATAGTGGGGCTGTTTTTAAATCTTTGTGGCAGCACCGTCCAAGTTAACTGGGTTTTACGTCCACTCTTAGGATTTTCCCATTCAAATGCAAATATTATCTGACTGGCTTTGAGGAGAGAGAGGCAAAAGAAAGCATCCTTGAGGTCTTAAACAGTAAACCAGATTAGTTCAGGAGTTAACTTTGTCAACAAGGTGTCAGGGTTTGCCACCACTGGGTGGAGATCTTCCATTATTTTATTTATTGCTCTCAGATCCTGAACTATCCTATATGACCCGTCGGGTTTTTGCACAGGTAGTATGGGAGTATTAAAATTAGATTCACACTCCTTTAATAATCCTATTTGAAAAAGCTTCTCTATAACCGGCTGGATTCCTTCTCGATTTTCCTTCTTTAATGGGTATTGTTTAATTCTTACCGGTTGTTGTCCTTCTTTAAGGTTTACCTCTATGGGTGGAGCATTCTTTGCCCTCCCAGGCGTGTCAGTGGCCCATACTCCGGGATACACTTGATTGATAATTTCCTTGCTAATTTCTCCTTCTGTGGGGATACTAGTTAGAGATAAGCTCATGATCTGTATAAATTCTTGGTTGTTTACCTCCAGAGTAATCTCTCCATTGTTAAAGTTAATGGTTGCTCCTAATTGTTCTAATAAGTCTCTCCCCAGGAGTGCTTTTGGGGAGTTCGGCATATACAGAAATTTGTGTATGACTAACTGCTTTCCCAATTCATATTTTAAAGGTTTGCAAAAGTATGCCTTTTCACTTTGGCCAGTGGCTCCCACCACCATGATGTAATCTTCCTCTAAGGGTACTAAAACCATGTTTAAGACTGAATATGTTGCTCCAGTACCCACTGAAAATTCTACTTGTTTTTTTTCTTTCTCTAGCTTTATTGTAACCAATGGATCTGCTAGGGTAGATTCCCTGGGTCCCCGTCATTGTTCTTCTAAATTAGCTAATGTCTGCCGCTTTTGGCGGTTTCCCCCTTTTCATGTGTTTCTCCATCTCTCTGGACACTCGCTTTTCCAATGTCTGAACTTTTTGCATATAGCACATTGATTTCTATTCAGTGGAGGTCTCTCCGATCTCCTTTGCTCCCCTTCTTTTATTACTGCCAAAATTTTTTCGTGCCCTTCCTTGTAGTCCCCTTCCCTGTTCTGAGATACCCTCCATGCCTCCTCCAATAGTGTCTCTAAGTTCCATCCCCCAGGAGGAGGTACCTTCTGAAGTTTTCTCCTAATATCTCCTGTGGCTTGCCCTATGAACAGAGAAACCAAATGTTGTATCCCTGCCTCTGAGCTCGGGTCTAAAGGAGTGTTATGGCGCATTGTATCTCTCAGCTGATCCAGGATGGTGTGCAAGGTTTAATCCTTGCCGGGATGAGAGAGCACGTTGCCGTTGCCCCTCCCCCACCCGCGCCGGTCGGGCTGGAAGTTAGACACAGACCCCAGCTAAAATAACAAGAAATTTAATACAACAGAGTGATAGAACAATCTGAACAACAACTATCAATGGTAACAACAATAAACAGCAATAGCAGTGAACAAGACAAACAATATACAGAGAAATACCGCTAGCTGGTTTACGGAAAGCAAAGTTCCCTCCCGAGCCCGCCAAAGAACAAGGAAGAGGTTCCACCCCTGGACCTGACGTCAGCATGGTATGAATAACCCGGCTGGAGATCCCTTCCCCCCTCTCTCTCTGCTGGGGAAAACTTGACTCTATCCTGGCTGAAACGGGACAGATGGACCATGTTTGACTTCAGAGTGCTGACCAATTTATAGTCTTAGGGATAGCCCTTTCCATTCCTTTCGCAACCCACTCGCGGTATGCTCGTAATCTTTCATCTTACATGTGCGGACCAATTGGGATCCCATTTCGGATCATCTTGTAGAGGGAGGAATTCCTTATAGTCTCCCCCAGTAATTCTATAGTGGTTCTCTGCCAAATTTTGTGCCGTTTTTAAAACCAGCTGTTTTTCAGTCTCGGTTAAATGATCCAGTAACAGCTGCATGTCTCCCCAGTCAGGGTTGTGTTGCCTAATAATAAACCGAAAATGCCTAGTCATGCTCTCAGGGTCATTTCAGTAGCTTTTAGCTTTCTTTTCCCATGTCTCTAAATCAGAGGTAGAAAACGGCACTTTTACCAGCATAGTGCCCTGGGGTCCCACCGCCTCTCTGAGGGGGTGCTTGGAGGGCTTTAGGAGCTTTTCCCCGAGTCTGGGAGGAGATTGGGCTATCTGGAGAAATGGACTGTTCCTCCAAGTCCTTGTCCCATTCCTGGGACTGAGGAAGGGGTTTGAATAGGTCCTCCGACCTCTGTTCTTTCACTCTTCTAGTCTTATCCATTCTAGTACACCTCTGTCTGATGCTGCATGATGAGCAGCACCTTTTTAATTTTCCTTTCATTTCTCCCTTATAATATTTTTCCAGGGCAAGCACTAAAGGGTCTTGTGGTGGAACTAATCCACAATCCCTCTGCCACTCCGGGTGATTCTGGAGGGTAAAAAACATATCTGCTTAGGACACCTTGTCCCACTCCCCCTCCCTCCGTAAAAATAACATTAATTGTAGCAATGTATGGTAGTCTAAGGTCCCATTCAGTGGCCATTTAGCCTCCTCTTCCAGTTTGTAAAGTGGCCACCACTGGTTACAATATTTAATCAGAATTTTCTTGCTTTCTGTGCTTCCCCTCCCGGCTATGTCTTTCCAGTACGTGAGTATGCAATCCAATGGGCTTTTCTTTACAATTCTTCCCAGTTTATTACCCATTATTATTCCTTCTTCCCAAAACCCTTTCTCTCCACTTGTCAGATGCACAGTACCACTTACATCGACAATCTACGCACTCTGCTAATACCCATGCTTGGTGAGAGTTCCCCTTACCGGGGGCAGGAATACAAAGAAAGCAGGGGATTCTCCCACGGACCCGGGGGGTATAATTGGCTGGTTGTTCCCAGTCTAATGCTACCAGCTGCCCAGAAGGAGTTGAGTACCGTCCTTCTAGCAGGTATAAATCATTTCCCCGTGCCAACCATTCATTCCTTCTACACAAATAATTACTAGATTCCAACCCAAACTAACGGAGAAGGGATCCGCTTTCCCGTCTCTGGTTGATGCAACATTTTCACAAAACATACAAAGACAGTGAATTATTTAAACAGATAGAAACTTCTCATTTGTTTTGCAGTGGCTCTCACTCATGCCCTGCAGGCATACAGGCACACAGACACTCATCACACTTAAAGGGCATGTCACGCTTTCCACTCACACTGTGAAATACACCAAAATTAAAACGGTCAAGTCCGTGTGTAACATATATCATAAGCCGTTAACAATTTGCCATAAGTTAAAAACCAAACAGAATCTAACAGAACACCACAAGTTTCAGCAGGTTGCAACAAATACCAATCCCGAGGTGGTCAATGACACTCCTATGAACCCCGATACCCACTTATTCAATCGGCCGAGGTGGTCAATGACACTCCATAAACCCTGAGAACCAGAACCAAATGGGTACCCTCTCCTTGGGACTACGCTCTGCGCCAGATGTCTCTGAGTGTCTTACCAGCAGCCCGTTACCCTTTAAACCTACCTTTGTCCGCGAATTAGATGGTCCTTGTCTACTCCCACAGTGGACAGCTGGGAGCAGAGTTCCTCCGAGAAAACCTCGGGGTGCACACCTAGGACATCCACCTCTCACCAGTCCTGTCAGCCAAGCAGAGATTGTCCCATCTGGGGTGCCAACATGACTTGCAGAAACACGACTCTACAACCGTAGAGTTGTAAAGTAGGTAGGTTTATCCACCACAAGCATGTGCGCCCTCCGTAGCTCTTGCCATGCTTATATGTTACAAGGTATTGCATATTTACAAAACGCCTATACATATACATAATCTATCCCCGCCTCCTCTCACTTCTCATGGTAATCAGGTCTCCTCCTCTTGCATCTGCGCATTGAGTTCCTCTGGTCCTGGGCAGTGGTTGCGAATTCCTGGGCAGGGGTCGTACAGATGAAGTATCTCCTCTTCCTTGCTAATGAACTTTTCACCCTGTCATTCTGCACAGTCTCAGTTGTTCCCTGGCCCCTGGCCAAACCACCAGGCCAGTTTATGACAGAATTTGGGGTAATCTATTGCTGACACATATACTTTAAATGACCAGAGGAAGCCTCTGTTCAGGCCAGAAGATAGTAGCCTAGCAACACTATCAATATCCAGCATGTCTATGCACACAGCCCCCAGCCTTGCACAGGCCTGAAGTTTGATCTTGCTGCATCCCCTAAACTTCCCATATCAGATGATTCTGAATTGCAAATAATTTCTACTTTTATATGAGTATTTCTTTAAATTCTTTTTTTAAGGAGCCTTTGATTCAAGAAACAATTACCCCCCAGCCTCACAAACTTTTCTGTTTCTGTACGCTCAGAACTGTGCCTCCCAACTCTTCAGCAACTCTTCATCAGCCAGTAATGGGCTCTTTGAAACCATATCTCTGCAGGAATGTCATCCCAGCCAAGGCTATTTAGTAGCACAGCTATTCCACCACTATTCTTGTCTTTGGTCCCTGTGTTCCCCCTGGAGTGTCATCTGGGAGTGTTGCCTCAGAATAGTTTGTACAAAGACAGGAAGGGCTACAAAGACTACCTTTAACTAGTTCTTATACTTTGCCTTTTTATAGAAATCTATTTTGTTTTGTGCAATTGATTTGGTAAAAGCTCAGTCTTCCATGTTTTTTCATGTCTGTGCTGCCCTTGGAAGTATTTAGGAGGAACAAGGACTTACGATGAGTTATGAGAACATAATTATATTCCAGGAGGGCTTTTGCTCTCTCACCCTCTCCTCTCACAGATCAGCTTTCTCATCCTTTTCCTTTATTTAGATCTTATTTGCATACCAGATGATTTTCTCCCTCATTTTCAAATTCAGCAAAATTTGAGGATTTAAATGAAAAGCAACAAGGTGAGTAATGTAAACAAGCAAAGTGGGTAAGAAGTGCTTGCAAATGATGACCACAACCTAAAATTTCCCTTTCTTTTTCCTCTCTTGCTTGCAACACCAAGACTGAAAGAATGCAAATATTTTGTCTGCCTGGAGAAAGATGGTGTGAATACTGGCTACAAACTTTCTAAAAACCTGCCATGCTTTTCAATTTTCACATAAAACACAATATCAGTGACTACTGTACCAGAACAGATATGTTTCATTTTGCTGGTCCAGGATCAGAGATTAAACCAGTTTCTTTGCTCTACAGTGGTTTTTGTATTATACCACTGTACTATTTCCAACCCCATTGCAATGCTCTAGTGAGGTGTTTCTGTGTGCTTTACTGTTTAAGCAAATTTTGATGTTTCAGAAGATACAGTCATGTCTTAATATCTACTTTGCATGTGTCACACCATGCATCCATCACCAGTTTATTGATAGAGTCTGTATAGTTGAATATCTTTTTCACAAATTATAAAAGTAAAAATTCAATCCTATCTGTATTGTAAGGAGGTGAACACATTCTACAGGAATAATATTTGTAACAAAGTTCCCTGTTTGGATTAGTGTACTTATATTTTCTCAAAGCATATTTGTTTTGGAGTTTGCAGACATCCTCATGAATATGCTTCTTTTGCATGCTATTTGCAAGAAATATCAACTATCTATGAGAACATCTAGGATGCTTATATAGGCCCAGAAGTATTTACTGATGATTTTTTTTTTTTTCTTAAAAACTCTCTTATTTTCTATTCATCCTATCAGCAAAGAAAAATCTTTATCATAAATATTTGTACTGTTTATGTAACGCATCCTATTAGGTTCTTGGGACCTCCATGTTGTTGATCTTCCATTGACTACTAGAACATAGATGCTTCCAACTATAGTCAGTGAAAGCAATAAAAAAATAAATATACTTGCCACTAAATTGCTGACAATTTAGTGATCATATGAGTAACCTGCATGAGAAAAAAACCTGAAAATGGAATGGTATAACTGTTCTATATTTCTAAATGAGCTGCTTTTCAGAAGCTGTTCAGATGAGAAAACTCACAAAAATTGAAGGGTAATAGCTGAGGTTTAAAGCAGGATTTTCATGTCAGAAGAGCCCATCTCTATAGAAAAAAAATCAAGAAATATATATATGAGATAGAAGGTTAAATGCCTTTTGTGCTACCTTTTCTCCTCTGATGGGTGACAATTAATAATGTACAAAGACAAGAGAGACTTTAAAATCTTTGTTTTCTTCCTGGCTAATGCATTCTATAGGCTGATCTGAAAGTAAGGAAAGAAAGAAACCAACACTATGCTTTGAGGAGACATAAACAGAAAAGTTTATAGTGCTATTATACCAGCGGTGTATTCAGATAAGCAATGCAAATACCTATCTTTTATGTGCTGCACTGCTTGTTAGTGAATATGGCATAAATACTTTGACAGTGAGTATATCGGGGTTTTACAGTATTTGATATCTTGGATATAGAATGAACTTTAAAGGAGACAGTTAAGGGGTATATTTTCTGCAGAGCGCATAGGGAATTAACTGTGAGCCACACTGGCAACAACGGATATAGTACATCTGATTTTCTGTAAACCTGAAGAAAAATACCCATTATAATTGCATTACTCTTTTAGATAGGATTTTTAAAAGATTCTGGGGGGAGTAAGTCACCCATTTCCTTCAGAATTTCAGGAGATTTTCCATTGCTTTAAGGAATCTCATCCTTAGGAAATTAAGAAAGCTTCTGACATCTGAGTGTTCTTTATTGTAACAACTGCTTTATCCTGACAAAACAGAGAAATTAATCCATATTACTAAAAAAATAATTAAAAACCACAATAAAACAGGCCTATATTTTTATATGATACCTTTCCTTGGTGACTTTCTCCTGTGTATAGAAGCTCAAGATAGTCCTATGCACCACATCAGTCTTCAAGGAGAGCTTATTTAGGGCATGGTGCATTATCAGTATGTTTCATCCTTGCCTGAAGGGAGCTCTTGCCATCACAAAAACATTATTTCTCTGGGTCTTGGTTTTCTATACATGTCTGTATGTAGCCCAGAGCATAATTTCCATACTGAGCAAGGCCCACTTGGGAGGTAGCTAAGATTTCCTGATGTGTTGCTTCATAATTGTGCATATATCTTAAATGTACTGGGATGGTTACAAGGAAGAAGAGTGGTGAAAACTGTGTAATGGACTCCTGCTCACATTTCAACAGCACAGATTTATCTCTATCATGGGTATGGTACTGCATGCATTGCTCCTGAGCTTGCACTGAAGCAAAGGAGGTGGTGAATATGGAACAAAGAAAGGTTTCTCCAGAGGTTCCCTAACCAGTGTCACTTCATTTTGCCTATGTAGCTCAGAGAAGAGGCTGGCCCCATACTGACCACTGAGTACTCATATAATCTGTCTGTGACACTGCCAGTGAATTTCATATGTGCACTTTACCTGTTGATTTCTAAATACATCCCAGCTTTGCCTCCTATTGCAGTTCTATGCAGACAGGAAGGGTTTAGTTTGTTTACTCATATTTTAGGTTTTGCTTTTTGTGACCTATTGCATCTCTTTTATCTATTATCAGCACAGAGGTCTATAGCCCCTTACTTAGTAACATTTATGGATACTGTGCTATTTACCAGGACTTAAATCAGGTTACCAACAGGCAGCACAGCATGAAGTATCTGCATTGTCACCAGCTGTAAGGAGGAAAAGCATTTCATAGAAACTCAGCTTCCCTGGGATCTTGGGCTGTTGCCATGATACTCGTGGCCAGGTTTAAAAAAAAAACCCAAAAAATGTCGTTGTGCTGTTTTGGGCTTCTGGGTTCTTTTGTTTCTTTTTTTGAAAAAAAACCTGCCTGGCCATTTATTTTGATGCATAAATGGGAATAGAACTCTTTTGAAGATCTAGCCCCATGTGAGTTTATCCTGCATTAACAGCAGATGGTGAATAGCTTCAATAACCTTATTTCTATTAGCATCTGTCTGATTTATTCCCTTGCTTTGCTTTTCAGTCTTTATTGTTTCTATTCTGAAATAGCAGATGCAGAGCTGTTGTTATCTCTCAGCCATAGCTTTTCTCACACAATACTATTGATCTTTTTCACTCTTTTTTTTGAAAAATTGATTTTTTCACTCTTTGCTTTGTTAAACTATCAAAAAAAAAAAAAAAAAAGAAGATTGTGACTAAAAGGAAGGAGAAGGAGGATTGTTGCGAGATAATGCACATGTGAGCAATCCTGCACGTGTGCACGCCTCGGCGAGGACATGACAAGGACATAGCCCTGAAGAGAGAACAAAGAACTCAGCAAACAAACAACTCCAGGAAATGGGTTGGGCAGAGAAAGACATTGAGTGTGGCACTTATTATCCATTCGTGAGAAGGCTTGAAGCACGTGGCCAAAGCTAACTATCCAATTATAAGGACTCTACCATGTACCGTTCGGGTGCACAGGAGAAAGCATTATAAAAGGGCTTGTTTACCTTCAATAAATGGGCATTGCTTGATCATATTGGTCATGTGCGTGTCCATATCTCCCGCAGAGGATAAAAGCTTTTTAATAGAGTGGCACACCAAGATACTATTGCTGCAAATATTTGTGCATGCATTTATTTGTGCATGCGACTCCTGCTGTAAATGCTGGAGAAATGACAAGGTATGCCCTAGATATGTACATTATCCTTTGACCATTTCAGTTGAAGATGAGTCCATAAACCACCATAACTGATAACAGTGTTTTTTTTAAATTACATGTGACATAAGTAGTGTCAAAGATAAGCAGTCTAGACATCATAGTTTTTTAGGTTAATTTTGTCCTTCCCAATGGACAACCGTAAGTATGTTCAGTCAGAGACCACATACAGACTTGAACCTGTGGTAGAGAATTGAGAAAGTCAACTGAAGGAAACTATTGCTTTGAGTGATGTAGAGACTGCTTTTCCTTGAGAGCATAAACTATAGCTGCTCTAGTTCTTGCACTGCAGGGAAGCAGTCACTTAATCTTCCCTGCTTTTATGCTTTTGATCTTTCTGAGTGGTTGAAGGAGCTGGATTTTTCACCTTCTCCTAGACCAGAGCTGGTTGCTAGTGTCATGCATTCGAACATTTGTTTCAAGCCTTTACTGTCCCACCTTATTATGGGATCTAAAAAAAGGTCAGATTTATTCTAAACCTTAGTTCACCATCTTCAGTTTTCATCTTAGCTTGTGTTTGTTCCTCGCATCTATCTTCCTTTGCTGTGAGCCCTAAAATCTATAACCCCTCCATTGGGTTAAATGACTAGTGTTCTTACAAGCTCTTCTTACACCTCCTGACAGGGGTTTATGTTAATGCTGGCATGCTGACACAGGCTGTCAGATCTTCCTAAACCATATTGGTAGTTGGATCAATCCCTTCTGAATTTATGTGAAAAGGAAAAGGTTCTGCCCCTGGACCTGACATCAGCATGGTATGAATAACCCAGCTGGAGATCCCTTCCCCATCTCTCTCTGCTGGGGAAAACTTTATCCTGGCTGAACCAGGACAATTTATGTTCACTTTTCTGATTATTTCTTTCAAAACTGATTGCCTTTATTCATATTTTGGTCCCAAGTAGTTTGGCTCTTTACTTCCAACTACATGATTTTTATTATTATAATGATGTAGACAGAAAAATCTATGATGTATTTTCCTCTCCTCAAACCGGAACTTTTCTCTTTTGATTAAAAATACCTAAGACCCTAAAATATGTTCTGTACAAGTTTATTTTCAGGCATTTATAGCAGTTTGTTACTTGTTTCAGCTTTTCAAGGTGAAGTGTAATCCAACTTTTGACTCTCAAATTAAGTCTCAGTGAGAGGAAATGTATTTGGAAGTTGTTGGAAAATTCACTTGTTTGTTTTGCTTTAGGAAGAATTTTGTACCAAATGATATAGTTATAGTAGTATGTCTGTCCAGCTCAGTTTTTCAGTTTCAATAAATGGAAGGGATTCACTGGTGTTTAGCAAACTGATCCTCCCTGTCGCCATTTTATCATTGTCTTTCAAATTACTGTTTAGTTCTGCCTGTGTAATTGGACCAACACAGTCCTTATTTGGGAGTTATCTGCTAATTCCTTATGGTTCATTGTGTTTACTCATTTATTAATTGTTTACTCTTGTTCTAGACGTAATATGTCTGTATGACCTTTAGCATGTGAATTATTAATGCAATTATTGCCGGGAATATTTGTATTCACATGGGCTTTGATCTAATCCCATTGAAAACAAAAGTGATACTGGTATTGGCTTCTCTGTGTTTTGGATCCTGCTTCTAATTTTGATTGGTGACCTAAATCACACACTTCCCTTATTCAGCATCTTAAGTTGTATAAACAGGATGAGTCTCTTCCCTCTTCATTGATTACCTGTGAATATTCATAATTGTTCAACAAATCAATTTTGCATCAAATAGAAGGCTTTTCATAATGGTCATGAAAGCACTTTTGGCATGAATGCTCTCATTAATATTTGTTCATGCCAGAATTTGTGACACTTCTGCTCTGTGAGTTAAACCTCATGCAATAGAGTGTTTGAGATCAAGCTAATAAAAAAAAATATGAAAAGAGAAAACATCAGCTAAGCAAATAGTTTCTACTGCAAAAGGGTAAATGAACTCTTCTGGACTGTGTCTGTACCTGCTGTCACTCTAAACTCAGTTGACTTCTTGGCATATATAAATGCACATATGCATATTAAAAATATATTGATCATTAAAGGCCAAATTATCTTTATATATTGACATTGTTATTACATGTGTTACCTTAGACCACTGTAAGATTACAAGAATGCACATGACGTAACTTTATCTGTATAATAAAAAAAAATAGTTTTAGACGTCTACTCTTGCTTTTTTTGAAAAGCTTATCAGCTTTTCTATTTTGTATTCATGCTTGTTATGGCATTCTCTTAGCAAATATTTATTTATTTCATCTCCTGAGTTTCACTCCAAGATTTCTGTAGGATAATACTGAAAGTAGAGTGGGAAGCTGAAGTGTCATTGCATAATATTTCAAAATAGTATTTTCTGCATTTGAGGCTGCTGTAAACTTGGAAGCAGCATCAAGATTTCTTAGCTGTGCCCACCTAATTCATCATGGGCCCTCCAGTTCCCACATGAGCTTAATATACTCTAAATGTTAGGATGTTCTTTTTCCTTTTGGAAAATTGGTGGCAGTAGAAAGAACATAATTACAACAAAAATGTTAAGACTATCATCTACAAATTTTCTTTACGGGCACTGTATTTAAAAATGAAGCGGTTAATTAGGAACATGTCAGCTGATGATGAGTGTCCTATGATTTGAAATAATGGTCTTCCAAAACATATTCCTCTTGATAAGATTCCAAATATTAATATGTATAAGTATTGCAAAACTAAAATGTTTAAAGTGGATAGGTAGATGTATGTAAAGTGATAGACGCATGCAGTGAATCTGGGGGGCAGGGGGCTAAAACTCAATCCAGCTGGGTTTCCATGCTTTCAGGAGGAGTTAGTTACACATTTGATACTCTCCCAGTCAAAACCCTACTACTCTTTTACACTTTGTTATAGACAACAGCAGTTTGTATACTCTAAGAGAAATTGTTTGGTATGACAGGTAAAAGATATGAGTTTCAGTTGAGTAGCTAACTGCTGTCCAAATATGCTATCGTTTATTTGGCCACATGAGTTAAAATTATGATATTGTTGATAGACTGATTAATTGTGAGGTATTTACATGACTGATTTGCAAAGATGTGCATACATGAAAGGGTTACTGGTTTTGACACAGTGTTGCTTTACACCAAGTGAAAATGTTGCTTTTTTTTTTTCTTTTTCTGCCTTTTATATTAAGAGATTATCAAGAGTTAGAGGGGAAAAAAAAACACTTTCAAATCATATTTTCCAGATAATAATTCCAATTTATATCCTAACTAGCACAAGTAAGAGCATCTGTGATTCTGAACCTCTTACCAGACCTTTAGGAAACTGAAGTTTCTTGATTTCAAACAGCCTTAAATATTCATGTAGGTGTTACCAAAAACGTGGAATAAAGAACTTATCGACACCAATGTGATGTAGATAAGCACACACCCCTTTATTAACGCCCAGGTGCGCAGGGGAGTCGTCTCACCAACAACGCACACCAAGCATCAAAATCTCACATTTTATATAGAATTTACTCATACATAGCCATTAAGTATTCATACATAAGCATATAGTTTCTTGGAAATCATCAACATACTCTCTTCTTATTTCCAATTACACGCAGTGAAAGCTAGAAATGTCTAGAAATGGGTCTGGGGTGTAATGTGAGTAGGAGTTCCATGAGTTGGTGGTTGCGATCTCCCCTTGCTGGAATTACCTTCTGCTTAAGTTCACGGTTTCTTGGCAGGTACTCGCAAGCTGTTACAGTTGGTTTTCCTCAGTTCTCATTAATCCTAGACCTTGACAGCCACATGCATTCTTCTAGTTCTATGTATGCATCATAAATCAGTTTATAAATCAAATTGTGTTTGTTACCTAGGTTCCAAATGCTCCTACTAGTTAATTTTGACCAATCCCTTTGGCTTTGGTATGGGGCTATATGGGGATTTTAGTGTAGCATTCGGTTGCTGGTATAAAGTGCAATAAATGTGAACAAATAATTTCTACTAAAATATCTCTTAATTCTATACTCATTAAAATCAAACATAACTTAATTTCAGTTGACAGCAAAATCAGTAACATAGGGTCTGGTGGTGTCCCGATCCGATATCAGGGAGGGTTCTTAAACAATCCCGAGAGCGAGATTAAGACACAAACGAGGTCAGATGCTGCATAACCTTATGAGCTTTATTTTCTAAACAACTGATAAGAGCAATAGGACAGAGAGGAAAAGAAAGGAAAAGGTCGGAATCCCTAAACAAGAACACGGTAGAGGTACAACTAATTACCACCACCACGACCAGGGATCCGGTGATGTTCTGTTGGCCAGATGACGCTCTATGTTCCTGGCTCCGTGTTGGTTGCCCTTTCCAAAGGATTACGCAGTCTGTCCTTTTTATAGTCCCCATTCCCAGAGTTTGTCTGTCCATTTCCACGGGGCTCGTTGATGTAGGTGCCCAACCCGTGGTCCTCCATGCGTGCATGCCCAGGTGTCCATGATGGTTGTGCTGGCAAGGGGCCGATCTGTCTCGCCGTGGTTTCCCCCCCACAACCCAGTTCACACATAGGTGCAGCTCGATGGGTGACTGCTGAGACTGCTGATGTTCTCATCTCAGGCGGATGTGGTTTTCGTTGTGGACTATGTGTCTCCTTAAAGATGAACTACTTCATGCTGAGTCAGGAAGTGGTCGTCGTGGAGACAGTGATGTTGAGACATACTAAAAGTCCAAAAAGTTCCTTACAGGTGGTTTAAGCCCTGCTGGGAGGGGAGACCATGTTGCCATTGCCCCTCCCCCATCCTCAGCCGGTCAGGGTTGGAAGTGAGGCACAAACCTTGGCTTAAAATAAGAAGAAATTTAATACAGCAGTGTAATAAGTAATCTGAACAACAACAGTAGCAATGATAACAACAATAAACAGCAATAACAGTAAACAAGACAAAAGATATAAAGAGAAATACAGCAATGGTTACAGACAGCTCATTCACGTATTTTCTGCTACCAAAGCCACAAAGGAAAAAGTTTCTGTGCTCCCACGCCCGGACATGCCATCAGCATGGTATGAATAACCCGGCTGGAGATCCCTTCCCCCTTTCTGCTGGGGAAACTTAACCCTATCCTAGCTGAACCAGGACATAATCCACCCCTTTATTCTATACCATCTGCATCATGTCCAGCTGCCATTTAACAGTTAACAATAACAAAATAACAATTTACAAAGGCACAGGATAATTCATGGCATGTTCTCAAAGAGAACCAAGTCCCCCTGTGGTATGCATCGTATGTCTCCATTGTCTTGCATCACCGACCAGGTACACCCAGGTCCATGGGCAAAAGCAATCCCGTGCATGGGTTTGCCTTTAGCTTTGCCTGGCGCAGGACTAAACCAGACCTTTTTTCCCAATATATTCCTCAGGTGCACCACAGGGACTTTATCCCCATCTACAGCACGTGGAGGTTTTGACGGAGCCAGGCCAGCTCAATTGGCAGATCGTCTTGTGTTGACTAGCCAGGTGGCCTTTGATAGATGCATATCCCAGTCTTTGAAGGTGCCACCTTCCAGTCCTTTCAATGTGGTTTTTAACAGTCCATTGTAACGCTTGATCTTCCCAGAGGCTGGTGCATGATAGGGGATATGGTAAACCCACTCAATGCCATGTTCTTCTGTCCAGGTATTTATGAGGTTGTTTGCAGAAGTGGGTATTGTCTGACTCAATTCTCTCTGGGGTGCCGTGTCACCACAGGACTTGGGTTTCAAGGCCAAGGATGGTATTCCGGGTGGTGGTGTGGGGTGCTGGATAAGCTTCCAGCCATCCAGTGGTTACTTCCACCATTGTGAGCACGTAGCACTTCCTGTGGTGGGTCTGTGGCAGAGTGATGTAGTCAATCTGCCAGGCCTCTCCATATCTATATTTCAGCCATCACTCTCCATTTCGCTGGGGCTTCACCCGCTTGGCATGTTTGATTGCAGTACACGTCTCACATCCGTGGATGATCTTTGCAATGGCGTCAATAGTGAGGTCCACCCCTCGATCTCAAGCCCACCTGTATGTTGCATCCCTACCTTGGTGGCCCAAGGTCTCATGGGTCCACCTAGCTATGAACAGTTCACCTTTGCGCTGCCAGTCCAAGTCCACCTGAGCCACTCTGATCTTAGCAGCTTGGTCTGCCTGGTGGTTGTGTCGGTGTTCATCAGTGGCCCGACTCTTGGGTACATGGGCATCCACATGGCGCACCTTCACAATGAGGTTTTCCACACGGGTTGAAAAATCCTGCCATACTTCAGCAGCCCAGATGGTTTTACCCTTATGTTGCCAATTGCTCTGTTTCCATTGCTGCAACCATTTCCACAGGGTATTTGCCACCACCCATGTTTTGGTGTAGATGTAGAGACTCAGCTGCTTTTCCCACTCAGTAATATCCAAAGCAAGCTGGATGGCTTTCATCTCTGCAGACTCTCTCGATTCACCCTGTCCATCAGCAGCTTCAGTGACCCGGCGTGTGGGACTCCATACAGCAGCCTTCCATCGTCGATGTTTTCCCACAATGCAACAAGACCCATCAGTGAACAGGGCATATCACTTCTCCTCATCCGGTAGCTCATTATATGGTGGGGTCTCCTTAGCACGTGTCACCTCCTGGTCTGGTGAAATCCCGGAATCTTTGCTCTCTGGCCAGTTAGTGATTACCTCTAATATCCCTGGGGGCTGGGGCTCCCTATTTGAGCCTGTTGTGTTGTCAGCGCAACCCATTTACTCCACACGGCATCTGTTGCATGATGTGTGGAGGAAGTGTTTCCTTTGCACATCCACCCCAACACCGGCAGTCAGGGTGCCAGTAGGAGCTGTGTTTCAGTGCCGACCACTTCTGAGGCAGCCCGAACTCCTTCGTACACTGCCAGTATCTCCTTCTCAGGTGGTGCATAATTAGCTTCAGAGCCTTTGTATCCCCGGTTCCAAAAGCCTACAGGTCAGCCTCGGGTTTCCCCAGGTGCTCTCTGCCAGAGGCTCCAGGTAAGGCCATTCTCCCCAGATGTGGTGTAGAGCATGTTCTTAACCTGTGCCCTTCCCAGACTGGGCCAAGGACTCCTCCTTGGGCAATCTCTCACTTAATTTGTTCAAAGGATTGTTGTTGCTCAGGGCCTCATTCAAAATCGTTCTTCTTACGGGTTATCTGTTAGAGAGGGCTCACAATCAGGCTATAGTTTGGGATATGCATCCTCCAGAACCCCACAGCACCCAGGAAAGACTGAGTCTCTTTTTAGAGGTTGGTGGGGCCTTGGCTGTTACCTTGTTTATTACCTCCATTGGGATGTGGTGACGCCCATCTTACCATTTTATTCCTAGGAACTGAATCTCCCATGCAGACCCCTTAACTTTCTTTTGCTTGATGGCAAAGCCGGCCTTCAGGAGGATTTCAGTTATCTTCTTCCATTTCTTAAAGAATTTCTGGCTTTGTCCCCCTATACAATGATGTCATCAATGTACTGCAGGTGTTCTGGAGCCCCAACTTTCTCCAGTGCAGTATGGACCAGTCCATGGCAAATGGTGGAGCTGGGGTTCCACCCCTGGGACAATCAATTCCAGGTGTACTGGATGCCCTCCAAGTGCAAGCAAACCGTGGCCTGCACTCTGGCACTATCAGAATGGGGAAGAACGTGTTAGTGAAAGTTATGGTGTACCATTTGGCTGCCTTTGACTCCAGTTCATACTGGAGCTCTAGCATATCCGGTACTGCAGCACTTCTTGCTGGCATAACTTCATTCAGGCCACGGTAGTCCACAGTTAGCCTCCATTTACCATTAGGATTTCTTACTGGCCATATAGGACTGTTGAAGAGTGAGTGAGTTTTGCTGATCACCTTCTGGCTTTCTAGTTGATGGATCAGCTGATGGATGGGGACCAGGGAATCTCGGTTGGCGTGGTACTTCTGCCAGTGCACCGTCCTGGCAGCAATCGGCACTCGCTGCTCCTCAACCTTAAGCTGCCCCACCACTGAGGGATCCTCTGAGAGGCCGGATAAGGTAGACAACTGTTCAACTTCCTCCAGGGCAGCTACACCAAAAGACCACCAATACCCTTTTGGGTCTTTGAAGTACCCTCTCCTGAGATATTCTATACTCAGGATGCACGGGGCATCTGGGCCAGTCACAATGGGGTGCTTATGCAAGTCCTTCCCAGTCAGGCTCACTTCAGCTTCCAGTAGGGTCACCTGTTGGGATCCCCTTATCACACTGTAGATGTAAATAGATTCAACCCCACTGTAGCTCGATGGCATCAAGGGTGCACTGCGTGTCAGTGTCCACCAAAGCCTTATACTCTTGTGGGTCTGATGGGCCAGGCCATCGTATCCACACTGTCCAGTAAATCCGATTATCCCTTTCCTCCACCTGGCTGGAGGCAGGGCCCCTCTAATCCTGCTCAGCATCACTCACTTCTTGTAAGAATGATTTACTGGTCCCCTCAAGAGGGTCAGATATTATGTTGACCATTCTATTTTGTCTGGTGTATTTCTGACTGGACACTAGAACTGTGCTTTGCTCGGGGGACTCCTCTTTTGTGATGGTCTTCCCTTTCAGCTGCTCTACTCATGTAGCTAGGGTGGCATTGGGCTGTCCATCCCACCTCCTCATGTTTTCTCCATGGTCGTGGAGGAAATACCACAGGGTGACTCGTGGTGTGTACCTTCTTCTGCCTTTCTCTTGGGTGGGGAGACTTTTACTTCTAATGGCTGAGACATCAGCCCATGTAGGTGGAACATGTCCTCTTCCATTTTCTGGACCCTCTGAGACAGTTCCTCCACAGCCTATGTGATTTCCCTCATATTGCCGGAGCTTGCCAACCACTCCATCCACTCTTAGAGTGTGGGTGTCTGTCCACCAGGACACTATTGCCAGTGCTTCTGAGTGTGCTTCTGTTACACTCTTCAGGAACTTTCGCCACCTCAGGTGTGTGCAAGGAGTCTGATCTGGGTCCATGGATGACTGCTCATCGTTCAGATCACAATAGATCATCTCAAACACAGCCAGTTCCCTGAAATTCTGAATGTCCTTCTCAGTGTTGATCCATTTGCTTAGCTGACATAGGACATCATCCTTGTAGGGGTGCCTCTCCCTTACACTGAACAGGAGTCGCTTCCAAAGGCTGAGGGTTTGAGTCTGTTTCCCTATTGCCCTATCAATGCCAGCATCCTTGGCCAAAGATCCCAGCTGCTTGGCCTCTCTCCCCTCCATCTCAAAAGCACTGGCTCCATTGTCCCAGCATAGGAGCAGCCAGATGCAAATCCACTCGCCTCCCAGGCGGACGAAATCTCTCTGCATGTCTTGCAGCTCAGTCGGGGATAGAGATCAGATGATCACCTCTGGCCCTTCCTCCTGTTCCCGTGATGGGCCTGGCTCATCCCCATCCCCCACTTTGCGAGCTGACTTTCTGGTATATTTGGTTTTCTGTATCAGTGCGACAGATACCAGCCCTGGTTGGCTCTGTGTCTCAGTCGCTGTGCTGGTGGAGGCGACTGAAAGTTCTTCTGCCTGTTACCCCATTCCAGATACTGTTTCAGTGAGTTCACTCTCACGTTCTGTAGCCTTTTCTCACCCTTGAGGGCTGTGAGTCGTATTAAAGAGGACACAGTAGGCATGGGCAAGTCCCCAACATGTTGCATCAATTTGTGTCTCCTGGGTTCTGCCAGCTCGGTAACACACCCTTTCTACCAATCCATCAGCTTTTCAGGGCTCTGCATTTGTTCAGGATTGAAATTCCAAAGCATTGGAGGTGCCCACCGACTCAGGCCTTTGTCCATCTTTTCCCACACCCCTTGCCACTCACTATTATCTGACCTTCGGGCAGGTTTCTGGGTGCTGCTATTGTTAGAGATGTGCCACATGGTCAAAACCAAAATCAGGCAGGCATTCAGAAAGCATTGTGCCACAATCACTTTGGCCTGCAGGCTCCAAGAATAGTTGAAACTCCCATAAACGGAGAAGATCTCTTCCCCTGGCTCACCCATAGAGGGGGTGAGACCCCTAATAAAAGCCGAGGCAGCAAACAGTTATGGACACACACACACACCCCCAGCCATACAAAAGCATTAAAAGCAGTCAGTAGCCCATATAACAACATAAGACCCTTTATACATTTTCCACCAATAACAAACGCCAGCACTGGGATCATACACTGGATATAAGGATAAATCCAGCCCCACCAGACAAGCAAGTGGGCCAGCATTGTAAACATTGTCTTATCAAACAAATACAAACAGAGAAATTACACCCAACAGATTGCTGTATCACACTCTGGTCAGGGTCTGTCCCTTTTTATTCTTATTTCAGCCCTCTTGTGCCCCACGTTGGTGTGCCAAAAAAGTCTGTGGTGGTTTAAGACCTGCTGGGACCAGAGACCATGTTGCTGTTGCCCCTCCCCCACCCTTAGCCGGTCAGGGAAAAATAAAATAACTGAGAGGGAGAGAGAGGGAGGATGTGGTGGGGAAGAGATGGTTTCTCATGAGCTGTTAACATAATCAGGAGAGGAAAAGATAAGAAAACAGCTGGCTGATAATTTATTACACCATCTTTAGCAGAAATTATAATTAAAAACAGAACTTGGCTGTGAGCAATGTAGCATTTCTCACCTACTCAATGAAATAAAATGCCCAGAAAAAAAAAATAAGGTTTGGCAAGAGATACCATCATGTGGAAGGCTGCAGTGTTTTAGCTTTACTGGTGGGATTAGAATGCAGGTGAACAGATTGTTTAGAATTAAACTAATTGATGATAAATGAATTTCATATTATATGCCAATAGTGATGGTCATTCAAACCCTAGAACTCTCCAAAGAATAATATTTTTTTTTTTTTTTTTTTTTTTTTTTTTTTTTTTTTTTTTTTTACAAACCCTATATTTCTATAGGTGCTACATTGTCTAGGACACCTCATTCTCTAGCAGGGCTGCATAAAAATTCTGACACTGCTTAGAGAAAGGGTAGTTGTAATAGCACCAAATTCCTATCCCAAAAGTTACAAGCATGGTTTCGATCTAGAATTACAGTATAAGTATTGATTATTGGAGTTAATGTAGTATTTGCTGCTGATGGAACTGTTTATAGTTTCCTGTATCACTGAATGCTCTGAGCTTGTTAGTGTGTCTCATCTACATGTATTTCTAGCAGAGATTTGTCATGGAAGTAGGCATTATAATCACTGTATATTTAAATTGGGGTAATCTGAGAGAAGACTAGATTAACAAATAGTGTGATTCCAGAATCAATTTTTGTGTAATTCTTGGCATGTGGCTCCTGCTATTGGGATCTAGTGATACAGCTTCACTTAATATGCTGTATCATACTGATTTATATTAGTACTGTCTTTTAATCTGAACAGAGTTCAAGAATTTTTTAACAATTCATATTGGAATACTTCCAATAAAACTGTTTTTAGTTTTGCAAAGTGCAGCAATTTACACTGTTGGCTGAGCAGTTGCATGCTGTTTCTAAACAAATGCATATGTTTGTGTGTTTACTGTCTGTTTTGCATGTCTGGTGGAAAGATGATATAATATCTTCCAGAAATTAGAACAGTATGTCATTCAGCAGAATATATATATGTGTTTCTTCTTAGTACTGAGGACCTTGGAGCTCCACTGAGATTGAGCCGTTGTCATGTTCATCATTGCACCAAGTAGAACCGTAAAATAAATTAATTGTCTCAAAGTAGACAAAAACTGAAAGAAGGAGATGCTTTTCTATTTTTCCTAACGTTGCACATCGCTTGCTTTTGGCATCTAGATCTTCTCAGTCCCTTCCTATGTCTCCTAGAGGCATAATTTTCCTTGTGGGTTTAATTAGAACATCCCAAACTTTGGTCTTTCAGGGTGGCCCATCCTTGTACGAATTGGTAATCCCTTGGATATGGTTATTATTTTACTAAAACAATGTGGCTTTTCAGTACTTGGACTCCATGGAACTCTCACTAGGATATGTGTAGGATTCTATGATGCCAAGCAGTTCCATTAAATATTACATGTATTGTTTAGAGAAAGTTAAGCTTCACAGAGAGTAACTTTGGAACATGTTACACATATTATTTATTGACATTTGCACCATGTTCGCATTCAGGATAGCGTAATTCAACATCTGTTCCTGATGAAAGTGAGCATCTGGTATTTCACAGATATTTATGAGACATGAGCTTACAGTCCTTTAGCCCTACCAGACAAATTGGAACCAGGCTCTCCAGGTGGATGGTAAGACCTGTTTCAGTGCTGGTTACAATTCTGATCACACCTTTTATGTGGGGTGTGATCAGAATAGGGTTGATCTGTTATACTCTGTTTGCAAGCAGAAGTACCAGCAACTTCAGTGTTGTGTCTTAGGATCAGAAAGAAAATGAGATGAGGATTTTTCCAACATGTAAGAATAAAATGAGAAAGTTCTGGAAAGCTCTACTGCTGTTACACTGTTTGATCACTCTGAAAATCTGAATTTGTGATCCTTCTTTTGCCCTGACTAATAAATTTTTCATACAGCAAATGAATGAATCCACCTATAAAACAACTGCTTGGTGACCAGGGTATGGGGAAAGAATTTGTTCCCTGACTGAATTTTTCTGGGGTTTGTCCAGGGAGGTAAATTGGCTCAGAGAGAAAATAATCACAGTATGATAATTATGTATGGCAAGAAGCCCCAACTAATTTTGTCTTCTCTTGTCCTGGGGCAAGGTTGCATAACTCATTATTGTTCATTATGAATCGTAAAGATGAGCTCACTTCTGGTCAACGAATACAATATTCAGTCTTTTGTTTGTTGGTGCTCTGTTTAGCTCATGGCTACGGTTTTTAACTAGAGGAGACTATTACTCTGTATTAAGCCTTAAAGATCCCAGAGGAAAAGACTATGATCTTTGTTTCTTGCTTTCCTCTGTGACAATGTTCCCTAGAAATGCAAGCCTGTGAATAAGTAATTGTTGCGGATGAAGGTATCTCACATGGTTATGATTTAATAATAATTGAAGATTTATTAACGGTGTTTTGATTTAATCATTAACAAAGTGATTTTGTAAAATAAGTTATGATTAAAATAGTGACTTGATTTCAGATTCACACTAACTTACTACTGATTCAAAGTATATATATATGTATATATGCAAAACACAAGACATACAAACAGGACAGAAATATTTGGATATCCAGTGAAATATATAAACATTCATATTCTTAAAGGTAAATGTGTGTAGTTAAACACATAGATAGGTAAAGAGGTGAATGAAAGAGGCTAGCCTTCCCTCTTCTCAAATTTGGAGCAAATACTCAAAATGCATCAGTATTTCTCAATGGACAATAACTGAGAGTCAAGAATAATTCTGCCTTCACCCTGGCCTTATGTCGGCTTTGTGGGCAGATGATATTCAGACTTCAAGAAGTCAGCCTGAGAGACATCCCAACTCAGGAGAGATGCTGGTCACAGTCTGCTGCTATCCAGGAGAACTCAATGGGTCTCATTTAGAATCACTTTTTATAGGGTCATAGATAATTGACTTTCATGAAGTAATTTTCCCTTTCAGCTCAACTCAGATGAGGAAATACTCTGGTACTTTCTACTAGTTGCACAGGCCTAGAACTTGCTAGATTTTGAAGTTCTAGTATCACTGTCTTTGGGCCACAACCCAAATGTACTAGGCTGTCAGCAGGTGATAGATTGTTGTTAACATTCCCAAGCAATAGGGGAAGCAGGACCCAGGTACATTAAGGGGGTGCCTTAATGCTACAGTCCATTGCCTTTTGCAATCCATCTTGGGTTGGTATGTGGCCCAGGAGAAGGGGAATTGCACCATGCACTGAGCAGCCCAGAAGTGGAGAGGTTGCAGCACCACAGTAATCTAAGACATCCATCTCATTAGCAGCTCTGTTAGTTGCAGGAATTTATTTCTTTGTGCTCCAATTTATCTATATGCATGTATGGATGTGTGTATGTACAGATGCATGAAAGCAAGCAAATGATTTTTCTCCTGGCACTTGCTTTATCTTCCTTCTTTAGAACCTATAAAACAGCTGTAAGGCAACAGTCAAAAGTACTGCAGTACAATTGCAAATATCAGCAATGTATTGCAAATTCAAATTGCAATGCCAAACCAGGCTAGTCTTCTGAATGATCACTTGGACAGACTTTGCTGGTCTGATAGACCAGTTGTATTTATACACTTCCTTTGAAAAAGCAGGAGGGATAGGAAAAAGCAATTGTCAGGAGGGATAGGAAAAAGCAATTGTCAATCAGATAATTAAAAAGCATATCCTAGCATATCCTATCAGACTCCATCAAAACCCTTACAACTATCCTTCAGAAGAAAATAGTATAAACATTGTCTCTATAGCTCTAACTCCTTCTATAAACATTTCATTCTTGAGAAGTTACATCATTTGAATTTCACTTCTGATCTGTATTTGTTGCATTTGATTTACTCTGACAGACCTTTATCTGCATAACCATAGCTTTTTTTTTTTTCTTGCCAGGTATTATCAGCCGCCAGGAAGCAGAAGAGTTGTTGATGAATAAATCTGAGGGAACATTCCTGGTGCGAGTCAGTGAGAAAATCTGGGGCTATGCATTGTCTTATCGCCAGCAAAGTGGGTTCAAACACTTCCTGGTTGATGCTTCGGGGGAATTCTACAGCTTCTTGGGGGTAGATCCAAACCGACATGCAACACTGACAGATCTTATTGATTTTCACAAGGTAACACTTGCTAGGTAGAGATCAATAGCTGAGTGGAATGGATTAATAATTTAAGGAGGAACCACGAAATTTAAAACCACACTGGAAAGTAGTGGGTAACTAGTGGGGAAAAATGTATACATATATATTCTACAGTAAGCCTAGCTGTAGAATTTACAGTTTGTGTCTTTTCTTGCAGTGAATCAGAAGGATTTTGCCCTTTTTCCAATGCTTCAGCATGTATTTTTGTCCCCTTCAAAGCAGATTCTTATGCAATGGATTCACTCCTGGGCTAAAAATGGACTAACAAGGACTGACAGAGCTAACACTTTTTGACCCTCTTTGTTTGCAAATTTGGATTGGAAATACCATAGAAAGGTCTTTCAATGAAATTTCAGCATTTTTCAACCTTTGATGTGAAGTCTGTCATGTACAAAAGCAAAGGAGGGGGTCCCTGAAATAAAGAATGGAACATGGAGGAAATCTCTTTTAGGGATGTGCTAAGAATCATTCCTCATTATCCAAAACAATCTTACAAGAGTAATTTACTACTCATCTTTGACTTTAGATGGGTTTGAATTACTTTGCCTCTAACTGTCTAGTTTAATAACTGGTCCAAACACTGGTCTATTTGGCAATCATTTCAGGAGGCATCTTATCCTGTCTCTCACATGGTTTTCTTTGACACTTTTCTGCAGACCCTTTCTGGTGAACTACTCTGTCAAGTATCCCAAAGCCTTCTGGTAACCAGCTACGCAGTCTTCATGTAAATGGTTGCACTGCAGGCACACTTTCTCTTGCAGCTATTGCTATATTGTTTGGAAAAGTTGCTGTTTCCTCAGGACTATTTTTGGCAAGAGTATACTTCTTCACCTCCACTTCTCTTTGAGGGTCCTTTTCACTTTCAGTCAAAATGAGCAGGGCTGGCATAATTGGCATAACTACTTTGTTAGTTGCTTATACTTATTCATCTAAAATTGCTTCATTTTGATTTTAAAAAATTAAGAAGAGATCACTCAAGCAACTCACCTGACAGATACGAGGGGATGGTAACCAGTAGGTGTTAAGAACAGTCTTCTTGCAGAAGAGGGTGTGAGTGTGCATTTTCTCTTATTACTATTTGCATTTAAATACAGTGTGGAAAGCAGCAATAACATATCCAAGATCATTGCTAAATCTTTGTATTCACTTCCACATAACCTTCTCAAATTTAATTTGACTAGTAACTTGCTGAACTTATTCTCAGTCTGATGTAGTGATTGGGAATGAACCACAACTGGGAGCCTGGATGCATTCCGAGGAAATCAGACACCAAATTTCCATTAAATTTCAATTAAAACTGGCTAAGTTTTGAAAATGCTAGGCCCATATATAGATCCATAACTTGGATCTAAATTTTCAGATGAAGGATTGCTATTTTAGTCAATATAATTCTGGATTCTGTCTGATTTTGGTGCATCTATAAATCTTAAACTTCTACAAAAAGAAAAATAAATTATCATTACTCTCAGAATAAGTGCAAAGACCAAGTCCTCTACTTTTCCAGTAAGTTTTGTTTTGTATTCATCTTGGTAATCAATTACTGGAATGACAGACTTGGCATGTGGGTATTTAGTTAGTGAGACTAGATGCTATTTTGTAAAGACTGTCTTTACCCTAGCAAGGTTCATACACTTCTCTGTATCAGTCAGAAAGCTGTTACTGTTGTGTGTGAGCACTCAATATTGAGCTCTTGCTCAATCTGCCTGGGAAAGCTTCCTTCAACCCGACGACTATGGAAGTGGCATAGTAGGACTGGCATATGTCTGCTAAATTAACCCTTGAGAACAGACTTTATAGGGATTTGTAGCTGGTTTTCTTAATTAGCATATCAACTTACAGGTAGCACAAATCTCTGCTTTTTTTTTGGTTTCCACTATTTGATACCACTATTTGATTCCACTATTTGATACTAGCTCAAATTACTACTGTCATAAGACATAAACAAGGCATGAAGAATGAAAAGCTGACAGGATCCCTCTGTGGGTCTATACTAATTTTATCAAGCATTTATTTATAACTGGTTACCAACTACAGTGGTGTTATGGTCTTTATTGCTATTAGTTCCTTGTCGTAGATGACATGGAAAGGCTTATACCTTCGATATTTCAATTGGTTTTATCTTTCTAGGAAGAAATCATCACATCGTCAGGTGGGGAGCTACTACTGGAGCCATGTGGACAGCAGAAGAATCCACCAGACTACAGTCCTTTATTTGAATAACTGATCCAGGACTAAGGAATGCATTCTGAATAGCTGTAGTAATAGATAGCTACAAAAGTAAACACTGAAAAGTAGTTAACAAACTTCCAAAGTCACTGGTCTTGTGGCCAAAATGTATCCTCATTGGGAGGCCCATAATATTTCTGTTTTGCATCTGAATTATCATAATTATTCATAATGCTAACATTTTAAAGGTGAGAAATTACTGGCAAATTACAAATGAGGACTAGGGGTTGTGGCCAATTACACTGAATGCTAAGTTCGTATTTTAATTTTCTTAATGTCTAAGATTGAAAATACAAAATGAAGCAAGAATATGGACAGGAAACTATTCATATAATATTTTATGAAGTACCAATGTTGGTGAACAGATTCTTTTTTTTCCAAAGCAAGGTTTGTCTGTTTCTGTTGACAATCTCATTACTCAGTGGTACACTTTTGATAACAAGAGAAGAAGCCTTAAAACATCCTTTTGAAATTTGTGATTGCTTGAACGGTTAGATGTAGCTGGAAACTTGCCATTGTGCTTTTGAATTCAAGCCTACAAAGTTCACCACAGCAGAGACAGAATAAGGTCACTCACATTAAATTTACAATTTCATGCAGTCCAACAGCCTTGGAAATTTTACTCCTGCACAGGAAGTGGTCAACTGATTCTAAACTAATTATTCTAATGAAAGCAGTTTGATTTGCAGCAACAGCTCCTCTCACTGGCCTTGCCATGTTTTCTGCTTTCTGATGTGCAAGATACATGCTGGAGATTCCTAGCTTTACATTGCTATAGGACCAGGTTTCCCTTAGCTGAGTGAAGGTGGGGGTGGTATATTCATTCACTGAAAAGGTACAAGTAATTATATTATCAGCATCCTATGTCATGTTTTAAAAAAGATCACACAATGTATTCTCAATCCATTTATTATATATACTAAAACCCATGAAAATAGACCTGTAGCCTAGACCTATGGAGCAGTTGCTTAGTGTTTGGACTAAAAAAAAAATCTCATCACAGTAGTTAATTTGCCCTCCTGAAGTTTGTTTCTCAGGCAGCCAGTTCAGGAAATGCGAGTGCAAGAGTTGAACTGTTGCTATTACCTTTCTGTGCTTCTTGTTCTATTTCCATGAATGGCCAGATAGAAACTGCTAGGTATAGAAGTGTTCTTTCCAGCTCCAAACATTCATTTTTGCAGGGTGATACTTCAAACAACAGGGCTGTGACAATTTTGTATGCAACTGATTTCTTGCATGAAGGAGGTACTTGTGTACCTATGTCTTTGATAAGCAGTTTCTCAGTACTTTTTCATGTGATGTGTATTTTGACATGTAAAGTGGACCAATCCGTATGTGGCACTGTACCTCCATGGCTAATTTTTTCCTGAGAATCTGAACACATAGTAAAGGCACAGTGAGTTCTACTGCTACTGCTTTGGGCAGTCTCTGAATTACTGTGTGGTTCTCATCCAAATCTCAGTTAGACTTCCCTCCCAAACACCATGTGAATCCATCTCTTCTCGAATAGTCATTTCTCTTGACTCACTGTTACCTTCTATACTTCGTCTGACCTAGATGGCAAGCTCATCTAGAAAAAGAAATTTGTCTTGTCCAAGTTTATAAAGCACACTATATGTTTAAGGTGTTACAGGTAATAATAAACAGCTGTGGTAATAACAGCAAAAATTTTTCATAAATAATTCTATAGTTAGCCCATATTACAGTAAAGATTTTGCACACAAACTTCATTGTTGTTCAGGAAAATTTTCGTTGATTAACATTGCTTTTTTGTGTGATTTAATCCATGAAGGTTTGTGATCCATGAAAAGAAAATTCAAATGAAGTTTCCACAGAGACTTAGCTAGACAGTTTCTGTATTGATCACTTGGCACACTGGCTCAGGTTTTAAATAGTTACTGTTAGCACCTCATAACAAAGCAAATCATGAGCAGCTGCTGGTAGTGTACAGTGCTCAGGTAAGACAGCAGCTGGGCTTTTTGCAGCAAGTAGATTTACAGAGGTAGGACATTTTTTAGCTATGTGTCTGATATCTTGAGAAAAGAAGTCACTTGACAGCTAGATAAAGGGTCAAGATACCCAAGTGGTATTGGAATTTTGTCAAAGTGTGGTCCTTTGCAGGTCATCAGGGCCTGGATTCTTGAAATGGAACACAGCTCTGCAATTCTGAACATAGTAACTCCTAAATAGGCCTCTGGTAGGATCTATAGTCTCCATTAAATGAGAATCCTGGTATGTGTGATCTGGGATCAGAATACACCAGGTGTAGGTATATACAGACATTAAATCCAGCTGTCACTGAAAACTGGGATAAAAACTTATCGACACCAATGTGATGTAGATAAGCAGACACTTCTTTATTAACGGCCGGGTGCGCAGGGGAGTTGTCTCACCAACGCACACCAAGCACCAAAATCTTACATCTTATATAGAACTTAATGAAGCATATTCATTAAGTATTCATGCATAAGCATATAATTTCTTGGAAATCATCAACATACTCTCCTCCTATTTCCGATTATGCAAAGTGAAATCTAGAAATGGGTCTGGGGTGTAATGTGAGTAGGAGTTCCATGAGTCAGTGGTCGTGAGCTCCCCCTGCTGGAATTAGCTGCTGCTTAAGTTCACGGTTTCTTGGCAGGTACTCGCAAGCTGTTACAGTTGGTTTTCCTCAGTTCCCATTAATCCTAGACCTTGACAGACACATGCATTCTTCCAGTTCTATGTATGCATCATAAATCAGTTTATAAATCAAATTATGTTTGTTACCTAGGTTCTAAACGTTCCTACTAGTTAATTTTGACCAATCCTTTTGGCCTTGGTATGGGGCTATACGGGGATTTTTAGAGGAGCATTTGGTTTCTGGTGCCATAAATGTGAACAAATAATTTCTACTAAAATATCTCTTAATTCTATACTCATATTAAAATCAAACATAACTTAATTTCCGTTGATAGCAAAATCAGTAACATTTCCCCCCCTTGAAAGTGTTGAAAATTATTTCAATACTTACACATCTTAGAGAATTATTTATTTCTATTTTCAGAAATTAATATTTGTTTCAGCATATTTCGGGGGTAAATCATATTGTAGTGGAATATTTGGTACTTCTCTCATAATCCTACAATGTACTGCAAGTCTATTAGTAAACTGTCTTTTAAGACAGGCATATACTAGCATAATCATCAAAAAGACAATTAGTAGCAGAAACAGTCTTGATTAGGGATTTCAGCCAAGAGCTCAAATTCCATCTTAATCCACTAAAAAATTTTCCCAGCCAATCTTCTGACATATCTTCTCGAATTGTTTCTTCTTTTTTTTTTTTTTTTTTTTTTTTTTTTTTTTTTTTTTCTTTTTTTTTTTTTTTCCTTTTAAATAGATCTAAATCATGCTCTACATCCTGAGTGACATTCGGAATATGAATGCAACAATGATCTAATCTATCCTTGAGATATCCACACACTCCATGTTCCTTTAGCAGAAGCATATCTAATGCCATCCTATTCTGAACTTTCATTCAAGAAGTTGCCTGTAATTTAATGTTTAATTCTTTAAATCCTTTCCTTGTGATATTGGCTAACTTTTCTACTTGTCCTGTTAACTGATAGAGCCTTTCTCTGTTTCTATATGAAGCTTTTGTGTTCAAAATTGGCCCAGCCAATTTTGACTCCTGTTGATGGTTCATCATCTGTTTCTGACTTTTGGTTCACTGTATTTTTTAATTTTCTAAGGGTCCTTTGAATGGTGATTTCTTCCAAATCAGACACAATGTTGGCAGGCCCAAAGTAATTTGTTTTACCTTACCATCTACTGGTAAGTGGGTTGTCCAGGTGCCATCACTTAATACCCAAACTAAATGTCCTGGACTCTGAATGGTGGATTTTCTACAACTGAAAAGTATCCTCTTCTGGGTGTGAATATACTAGTCAAGGTGAGGTTATTATAAAAACCTCGACAAAAACAACCAAAATTTAAAGCAGCTGCCAAAGGAGGAATTATTTAAATTATTAAGTCTGCATTGCTGCAATCATATACTTTTCACATTTCTACCTTGGCACTGTATTTTCCTTTTTTTTTTTTTTTTTTTTTTTTTTTTTTGTTTTTTTTTTTTTACAATCGGTTTCTTTGCCCATTGATTTCCACTGTTTCCTAATAAGCTTTACCTGTTCATACCATTGAGTTACTGGCCTCTGTTCACAATGAGTGGTCTCATTTTTATGTTCCAGATTGGTCAAATTCATAGTTAAGATTCCCCATGGAATAGATTCTTCTACTGCTCTTGGTATTGGTAAACAGGCTGTAATCTGCATGACATTTTGTAAATTGGCAAATCCTTTAATCAATCCTAACATCAAATTTTCCTTGGACATTTCTCTGGGTATGTCAATCATTTGTTCCGTTTCTATTGTCTTTTGTTCCTAGGAATCAGGCTACGCAATCCTTCAACCAGTACCCCTTTCCAGAGTAAAATTAAAAAAAAAAAAACCAAAGAACTGATATAAAAAATTAGACATGTTTTAGAGTCAGTTCTAAAGTCTTTGGATCACAGCTAATAATCTTCCATGGAGTAGGTGCCTTTTTCACCTGAGTATAGTGTATCCAAGCATCTAATTCTGCAATCTTGATAGCTGTGAAGGTGGTTAACAGTATCCGGAAAGGTCCCTTCCAGCGTTCCTGCGGAGGTTTGGAAGTCCACGTTTTCACATAAACATAATTTCCTGGTTGAAAATCATGCACTGGATTCTAGAGTTAGAGGTCTGTTCCACACTACTGCACTCCAAATCACAATCAATGTTTTTCCTAAGGAAAGCAAATAGTTATACACATCTTGTGTCCCTTTTACATGCATGTTTGGATTTGGTTCTGGGGACTCATAAGGTTTTGCATAAAATGATTCATAAGGACTGACTGAGGTTCCACACTTTGGTTGTACTCTGATTCATAATAATGCCAATGGAAGTGCTTGAGCCGATTTTAAACTTGTCTCTTGACAGATTTTACTTATTTGCCTTTTAAAAGTTTGATTCATTCTTTCTACTTTCTCACTGGATTGTGGCCTCCACGGAGTATGCAAATCCCAAGTGATACCCAGAATTTTGCTAACATTTTGGACTATTTCTGCAACAAAGTGTGGACCTCTGTCAGAAGAAATTCCAGTAGGAACTCTGAACCTTGGAATTATTTCTCATAGTAACCACTTTACTACTTCCTTTGCTTGTGTGGTGCAACAGAGAAAAGCTTCTGGCCATCCTGTAAAAGTATCAACCCCCACCAGGATGTATTGGTACCCATTTTGCCTAGGTAATTCTGAAAAATCTATTTGCCAATCATCCTACACATTTGGACTCTTTTCTTGATCACTGGATTAATTTTCAAACATACTTCACATTCTGAAGTTATTATTTTAGCCAATCCTAACATTTTGACTGATACCACATGGTTTTGTAAAGAAGTTACTAAGGCTTCTGCCCCCCAGTGACATTCCTAATGCCTTGTTTGAATTATTTTTCTCATCAACAAAGGTGGAATTACCCCTTGTTCATTAGGGGTTACCCACCTCCAGCTAGGTTTTTCTAGCATTTAATAATTGGCCTAACTTATTATCCTCCTCTGAATATTTTGTCTTTTCCCTAGGAAGGGTTACTGTTTTGGAGGGAATTAATGCCATTTGGAATACTCGTTCCTTTGCTATTTTTCTTGCAGTTTGGTCGGCCAAATTATTTCCAACAATTTATTTTTTGTTTCCAATTTGATGTGCTTTACAGTGCATGATTGCTACCTGATCTAGTTTTTGAACTGTTTGTAATAATGGTAAAATTTCATTCTGATGCTTAATATTTCATCCCTAAGAGGACAATAATCCTCTTTTGTAGTCCACGAACTTTCGACGAGCAGAGGAAGCAAGCAGTCGATTCAATGTGAATGACAGAGCAAGCTTCAGCTTTATTCTCTTTGCTTACATCCTTATATTCACTAAGTATTGCATATATATAGAACGCCTATACATATTTATGTTCTATCCCCGCCTATCTTCGCTTCTTATTGTAATTAGGTCTCCTCCCTTTTGCGCCTGCACAATGAGCTCTCAGTGTCCTGGACAGGGGTGTAAAGGGCTGGTTGGTGGTCGTGAAGAGGAAGTTTCTCCTCTTCCTCACTGCTGACCTTTTCACCCTGAAGTCCTGCGCAGCCTCCGTTGTGCCCTGGGTCCGAGCCAAACCGCTGAGCCAGTTTGGATAGGTTCTTGGAGTAATCTTTTGCTGACATTCACATTCTCGCAGGTAGGGGGGAAGCTTCAGTTCCAGGCAGGAGATAGTAGCTAAGCAACTCAAGCAATATCTATCTTGTGTAGACACAACAAATCACCCTGTGTTTCATCTCTAAACAGTTTTTCCATACTGCCATGTCCTTGTTCTTGAAGGCATTCTCCAACACTCTTTCTTTCCACAGAGCTCCATGGATATGTACCACCCCAAAAGCACACTTTGAGTCTGTCCAAATTTTTACTTTCTTCTTTTCACTTAGTTCTAAGGCTCGAATCAAAACAATAAGTTCTGCTTTCTGACATGATGTGGTACTCGTCAAGGCTTTTGCTTCTACAGCTGTGGTGTCTGTTGTTACCACATATCCAGTGTATCAAACTCCTTGTTCCATAAAGCTGCTGCCATCTGTATACAGTTCTCAGTCTGGTTGCTCTAATGGTACTTCCTCAAATTTTCTCGACTGGAATAAACATACTCCATAGTGGCCAAGCAGTCATGCTCCAGTTGTCCTTCTTCCTATGTGGAACTTAAAAATACTGCAGGATTTACCAGGTTAGTTGTTTTTAGAATCAACTCATCTTGTTCAATCCGTATTACCTGGTACTTCATCATTCAGCTCGGAGTTAGCCAATGTTCCCCCTTTTGTTCTAAAACAGTTATCACCATGTGTGGGACATAGACTGCTATTGTGCTTCCCAAAGTCAATTTCCGAGCTTTCTGTATGAGCCTTACTGTTGCAGCTACAGCTCGAAGACAATTTGGCCACCCTTTACTCACTGTGTCCAGATGTTTGGAGAAATATCCAACCAGCCGCTTCCAGCTTCTCATCTGCTGAGTCAGCACAACACTGACTAGCGCAAGGCGTTGCCTCTCATGGACAAACAACTGGAAATCTTTGGTTAAGTCCGGAAGTCCTAAGGCAGGTGCAGACATTAAAGCATGTTTCAATTCCATGAAAGCCCGTTGTTGCTGTGGGCCCCATATAAAAGGAGAGTTCTTTTGGGCCTCATACAGCAGTTTAGCTATTAGACCATAATTCATGTTCCAGAGGTGGCACCACCCTGTCATTCCTAAAAATGCTCTGAGTTCATGAACATTTTTCAGCTCAGGTATACCACAAATGGCTTCTTAACAGTCTTTTCCTAAGAGCTGCTGCCCTTCTGAAATCTCAAAGTCCAAATATATCACAGTCTGACATGCTATTTGGGCTTTCTTCCTGGATACCATTCAGTCCCTGAAAGTTCAAAAGATCTATTGTTACCTGTATACAGGTAAATCTTTCTTCTCTAGCAAGTAGTATGTCATCCACATATTGTAAAAGTAAATATCCAGGTTTTGGTTTGTCTTTTTTCCAAGTTTCAAGCTCCTTTGCCAGCTGATTTAAAAAAATTGTTGGGCTATTTTTAATCCTTGCGGTAGTCTTGTCCATGTCAGGTGCATCTTTCGTCCAGTTCGTGGATTTTTCCCATTCAAAAGAAAACAATTTTCTGCTTTCCTTTTCCAAAGGTACGCAAAAGAAAGCATCTTTCAAATCAAGCACTGTAAACCACTGATAAGTCTCCTTTAAAGCTGTTAACAGCTTGTAAGGATTTGCTACTACAGGATATATATCCTTGAATATTTGATTCACTTCTCTCAAGTCTTGCACTAACCTATATTCACCCAACGGTTTTCTGACTGGTAAAATGGGAGTATTATACTCAGATTCACATTCCTCCAAGATTTTATACTTCAAATATTTATCAATCAGTTTCTTTCTTATATCTACTGCCAATTGTCCCATAGAAAACAAATCCAATTGTATCTGAGCTGCCTCTGTTTCTACTCTCAAATCAGTGTATTTTCTGGCAGCTTCTTTCAGTCTTTCCAAAAACACTGAGGGAGATTCATTCTTATCTTGTCTCACCTCATATAATTTAGACCATTTTGGGGGATTTAGGCATGGCATGTTTAACCCCATGTAAAATCCATTTCTGATACCGACTCACTCTTTCTCTGTGCTCCACATTATTTGGGTCCCACTGCGGATCCCCAGATGGAAAATTGTGCTCTAATGTTCCACCTGTTGTTCCACTCAAAACAGCCACTTCTGCTTGTGCTCTGCCAGTCTTTAAGACCATCTGTTATCTTCCGTATCATCTAACAAATTATCTCAAATCACCTGTAAATCACTCCAATCCTGATTCTGTGTTCTGATTATAGTATCTGCTACTATGCCTACTCTTTCAGGATCTTCCCTATACACTCCTGCTGCCTGCTTCCAAGCCATCAAGTCCGTGACTGAAAAAGGCACTTTCACATACACTGGCCCAACTACCTGCCACAGGGGAGCTATTGTTTGTGCCTGCCGCTGAGTTCTTTGAGAAATAAGGGTATGAATTACAACCTCAGACGGTCCTTTATCCACATCCTCTATTCCACTACTCTCAGGTTCCTATAACTGTTCTCTATATTCTTGCCCCTGATGCTGTTCTCTCTGTGGAGGGGATATATCTAATTCCGTCACTTCATCCTTTTCAGCAGAAGCAATTCTTTTCTTTAAACAATCTTTTCCAAGCTCACATGTTGAACAACACTTTTTCACCTTTTTATCGTCAGAAGTTACAGCCATTACTAAATTAACCCTAATAATCAACTTACATTCCTTCTGCCAATCCTTCCTTTGATTTAAATAGAAAAACAAATCAACATACGGCACTTCACTCAACTTCCCTTCTCTTCTACAAAACATCATTAACTGCAAAATGGTATTATAATTCAATGTCCCATTCATGGGCCATTTTTTCCTGATCATCCAAAGTATACAAAGACCACCAATGATTACAATATTCAATCATCTGACTCTTTCACAAATCATCATGCAAATCTCCCTAGTGTGCTAACAAACATCCTAACAGAGAAGTTTTCAGAACTTTGTCATTTGCAGCCAGATTACCCATACTTTTAAACAAATGAGTCAGTTAGATGCCATGGTTCAGTTACTTTGTCACACAATATACAATCACTCAAGCTTTTCGCTTCATTCTTCTCTGGCTGCACCCCTCACGGGATAACAGAACCACAGATCTGAACTCAGCACTCGCTTCATGCTCAGTTGCACATCTCACACTTGCAAACACACTCACACTCACACCTTTCCACAATTATTACCATAAATAAAGATATGTAACACAATATAACACAGTTCTTAATTTCCTCACAATACTCATCCGAGGAAATAAACAGTTCTACAATAAAACACATGCACAATTTTAACTCTGTGTTATAAGTACTACCTTTAAGAACACTAAGCATATAGGTTCCCTTGTCTCCACAATCCTCTATTGTCCAACCCTGCAATAGCTTTTGCTTATGTCTTACGGGCAGATGCCTAGGCTTCCACTTACACCAGAATCCTTTAGTCCAACCTTGCACAGCTTTTTCTGCGTCTAACAGGAAGACTTACGCTATTACGCTTAGACCAGCCCTGCACAGCTTTCGCCATGTCTGACAGGCAGACTTACACTAGTGGGATTCGAATCCACTTGTAGGACTCGAACCTACTGACCACAACAATACCCTATCAAGAAGAAGTGTCTTACCAAAATCCAGGGAACATCATGAAGAGCCTTACAGATCGGGGATCAATGGGTATCCCTGAGAAATCTTCAGAGCTAGCAGAAACTGGTTAGGTCCCTGACTCCGGTCTCTCTCAGCAAGGTTCCATCTGGTTTGCCAGAAACTGTCACCGAAAACTGGGATAAAAATTTATCTACACCAATGTGATGTAGATAAGCAGACACTTCTTTATTGACGGCCGTGTGCGCAGGGGAGTCATCTCACCAACAAAGAATACCAAGCACCAAAATCTTACATCTTATATAGAATATAAAAATAGAATATTACTCATACATATTCATTAAGTATTAATACATAAGCATATAATTTCTTGGAATTCATCAACATACTCTCCTCCTATTTCTGATTATGTGCAGTGAAAGCTAGAAATGTCTAGAAATGGGTCTGGGGTGTAATGTGAGTAGGCGTTTCATGAGTCAGTGGTCGTGATCTCTTCCTGCTGGAATTACCTTCTGCTTAAGTTCACGGTTTCTTGGCAGGTACTCGCAAGCTGTTACAGTTGGTTTTCCTCAGTTCCCATTAATCCTAGACCTTGACAGCCACATGCATTCTTCTATGTATGCATCATAAATCAGTTTATAAATAAAATTGTGTTTGTTACTTAGGTTCCAAACACTCCTACTAGTTAATTTTGACCAATCCCTTTGGGTTAGTATGGGGCTATATGGGGATTTTAGAGTAGCATTTGGTTGCTGGTATAAAGTGCAATAAATGTAAACTAATAATTTCTACTAAAATACCTCTTAATACTATACTCAAACTAAAATCAAATATAACTTAATTTCAGTTGATAGCAATATCAGTAACACAGCTGCTATGTTGGGAGATAATGTGAGCAATCCTACACATGTGCACGCCTTGGCAAGGACATAGAACAAAGAACTCAGCAACCAATTCCAGGAGATACATTGGGTGGAGAAAGACATTTGAGTGTGGCGCTTATTATCCAATCGTGAGAAGTCTTGAAGTGCGTGGACAAAGCTAAATATCCATTCATAAGGATTGCACCATGTACTGTTCAGGTGCACAGGAGAAAGCATTATAAAAGGGCTTGCTTACCTTCAATAAATGGGCATTGCTTGATCATACTGGTCGTGTGTGTGTCTATATCTCCCTCATCTGGCGCCCAAACAGGGACCCTCAAGATTGGCACAAGTCTTCGCTGAGGACTCGACGGAGGTGCAATCTAGGGTGGAAAGCCGGTCGAAATTGATCCAGACTCTGCCCCGGGGTCTGAAGGTGAGAAGCAGCGCTCTGTAATTTGGTTTGAAGATCCATGAAAAGAAGCGGCAGCCAAGGAGGAATGGGGTCTGTTCTCGGCCGGGACGAGCAAGCAGTGAAAGTCCTCCATGATATACTCTCCATGAGAGGCATAAAATACGATGTCCACCCTGAAAGGCTTGGTGAAATGGAGCTGGAAAAGAGGACTTATCTCCAATGCAGGTCTCATATTTGAGATATCTACCTCGGAATCCATAGGAAAAAAGCTTTGGTATGCGATCGGTGAAGGGGGAAGGTCAGCAGAAGAAGTGAGCGGCTATCCCGTGCTCTGGAAGCTGATCCACGAGACAGTAGAGGAGCTGAACGACAACCACGTGACTGGCAACCGCGCGGCTGGCGACCGCGTGTCTGGCGACCACGCAGCTGGTACTTCCACCTTTGCAGCGGTAGAAGTGGCTTCTGGGTCTGATATGCCACCTCTAGGGCCTGTACCGCTGGCAGATTCCATCACGTTATGTCAGCCAAAAACCCCATTTCCTTTATCGGTTGCGCTGGAAGGACCGCGGCTAGCACGGGGGTTAGACCAGGAACTGCGCAGGCGGGAGCGGGAGATGCCGGAAGTGCACCTAGCGCCATGTGAGAAGAGAGTGAGGGGAGAGTGGGGGCGTCACGGAGCCCAGAGGGGGGCAGAGAGCGGATGGGAATGTGGGCAGAACCGACTTATAACCACCTACGACTTCCTCGCAGTGAGAGAAAAACTCCGCCTCACAGTCGGCATTTCAAACAATGAAACTTCACTCTTGCAACTTACAGACAAGCTTGAAAAACTGGCTGCAACACGGGAGGAGAGGATGGAGCACAGATCGTATACCTTTTCATCTGGCAAAGCAACTGCAACCAACTGCTCCTGACCCACCACCTGACTATTCAGTTACAGTACCTGCTTCTAATCAATTCTTGCTATCATCACAGGTGGAGGCGGCGCTTCCTTCGTCTCAACCTACAACTTCACATCTTTTTCTTCACAGGTGCAGAGTGCTTCTGTGGCCACATGCCGACGGAAGGGGATATTAGAGATGCTATAGTGGAGGGGTCTTTTATTCTTAAAAGCGTACAAGAGTTTCCTGTTTCTATGAATAGTGTTAAGGGTTCAAATGAATGGGAACATTAGATTGGAAATTGTTTGAAAAGGCTAGAGCTTCAGTAAAGCTAAATGGTCTTCATCATGAAGAAAAAACCCAAATTATTACTTATATTTTTTCGTCATCACTGTTAATTCCAAAACATATTGATCAAAGTGCAGCAGTTATATTAACTACATCTCAAAAAATGTTTTTTGAAAGTGCATGGACAAAATTACCTAATAAGAGCAAACTCAGCAGCAACCACAAGGCGCTCCACTATATCTCATTCAAGCAAGTACAGCGGGTAAAACGAGGGAGAGAATTCTGGGCTAAAAGCTTCTACTTGGCGGGGAAGTGCAAACGTGCATATTTGGGCCAAAAATTCGTTTTCAGTAGAAAACACACACCAAGGCGCATTCTGAGAAAAAGCAAGCACGGAGGACGAGAATAGCTATGGCCTTGCATAGCGTTCCGGGCAGCGGTTACAACCAGGCAGAGAATGCCCGGCTAAGAGCTTCTGTGTGGCGGGGAAGTGCAAAGGTTTCAGACAAAAACGCTAACCAAGGCACATTCTGAGAAAAAGCAAGCACGGAGGACGAGATTCGCTGTTGCCCTGCGTTGCG
>NW_020799111.1:0-1350 GCF_003259725.1 Athene cunicularia
CCCAGAACGGCTGTATCCAATTTGTGGTTCCTAACAATTTCTGTAAATCTTTTTAAGTCTTAACATCAGTTTTAAGTTTAACCTGTTGGAGGACAACAGTCTGTTCACAAATTCTTCAGCCCAGGTACTGCCTGGTGATGATATCTGTATCTTTTCAAGTGCTATTTGCAACACCATTTGAGATAGTGAGTGCTTGGTTAAAGCAAGAGCCTTTTCCATGATCTCCTGTGTTTCTGTTGCTATAAGGATGTCATCCATATAGTGATATATAACAGCCTGGAGGACCTGGTGGGACTTTTATGTCTTATGGTAAAATAACACAGTGGTATTGTTTTGCAGGTCCACTAATATTAATAGTGGGAATAGAAATAATAATTTTAGGTGCATCATTCAGATGCAAGGGAATGATAAAAGAAATCAATCCTTTAGATCAGTTACTACAAGGTGCCAGTTTCGGGTAATCATTTTTGGGAAGGGCATTCATGGTTGTAAAGTATTTTTATCCTCCATGGTATCACTAGTGTGTCGGAGATCATGTAAAAGTCACTATTTACCACTTTTCTTTAAAATAAGAAACTTAATTGTCCTTGAATTAAATCATTAAGGTGGCACGACTTTTTCCTTGGCAAGGGCCACTGACCGAGTCACACAGGTGATTCCGTTTTTGAGGTTAGTGTCAGGGAGGGTTTCACGGTGGGTTGTGCTGCAGTGGTGATTAAGACAAATTTGATCCAATTTGAGTTCCCTATTGAGCCATACAGTCACAACCCCAAAATGAAATAGGGGTTTCCAATATAAGCTGATTAATATTTGCTACCCACTTTTCTGGGCCCCTTACATGAATGAGATCCTTGCTTTGAATTGCTACAGCATGACCACTAACCCTGAAAAGCATTTGAGTTACCAGAGCTACCAGCTAATCTGCTCACAGATATTACAGTCACATCTGCACCAGTATCTAAAATGCCTGTCAGCTCAACAGATTTTTTAGCTTTAATGAGAGTACATTTTACCAGAAGTCAACCTTGTGTCACTGTCTGAGTCCAAAAATATTTAAGGGGTGCCTGCTGATCTAAATCCTGAGTCATCGTGGCTTCTCGGCATAGTATTAGGGGGAGCTAATAGCAATTTTTGACTTCTGTTACTGAACACGGGGGTACAAGGGTCCAGGCCATAATTCTTATTTCCCCTTCATAATCAGCATCTACGACCCCTGGTAAAATGAACAACTCCTGCAAGATTGTAGATGATCTTTTAACAATATTTCCGTCAGGCAGATGGTACAAAGGTGCACTGTCCACGCAGAGTATGCTCCTTTTCTATGAAAAAAACTTGCTGCTTTTGTCGGGG
>NW_020799111.1:1400-42930 GCF_003259725.1 Athene cunicularia
CAAACATAGTGCGCAGTGCTGGGCTCGGCTGCAGGTGGTCACTCTGCAGCAGGGGCTGGGGCTCGGGAAGGCCCCGGGCCCCCTGCCACCAACTCCATACTCTACATCCCGCCCACTGCTGGACCCCGCGGACTCCTCCGATGACTCCTCATTCTTCTTCCTGACGGCATCAGGTGCACTTCTCGTGTTCTCAGCTCCCAGTCGCGCAGCTTTCGGTTTAGCCCCCGCTGCCCGCCGTGATCCCAGTTGCACAATCGATGAGGCAAATGGATTTTTTCTCTGACTTAACGCAACAGGAGCTGCTAGGGGTGCCGGCATCAGAGGCAGATTGTCAGAATGAGATGCCACTGCGATCCTTAAAGTTTCTCGGATTTGTTTCCAGAGTGTGCTATAGCTGCTCACTTCTTTTGCTGACTTTCCTCCATCACTGATCAAATCCCAAAGCTGTTTCACTATAGATTCCCAGGTAGATATAAGTCCTTTTTCTAGGCTCCATCTTAAACCTTCCAGAGTGAATTTATCATATTTTTTCCCCCTCATAGAGAGGATATATGGGAGGAGTTTCACCACTGCCTGCTCTGTTAATTCAGCTTCTATTTGAGGCCATAGCTCTGGCTTCACGCAGTCTATTGGCTCAGCCAGAATGCCAAGCTTTACTAATCTTTGTAGCGTGGCTTTTAAAAGTCCCCAACTTTATAGAAGTCTTATGTTGTTTTCCCCATATTTTAAGTACCTTAATTGTGGCTTTCATGGCATGCTGTGGAGTCTCCCATCCTTCATAGAGCTCCTTCACCTCCTGCCATGCACCGCCAACCTTCACAGTCCGTCTTTGGCCGGATCATGTCAGGCTCACCATTTGTTGAGGTAGGCGTATTAGCTGTCTTTTTCTATCTGTCAGTCCACAGAGGTGTGGCACTCAGATCACAGCTAATCCATGTAGGAGATTATGACCTTCACGGGAGCAAAAGCACAGATGACAATATGGTGATTGCTTCTTGTTCGACTTATTAACTGTGCAATTGCTTTATAAATGCCTTTCCGTACATTGCGAGATCTTTACTTCCCTATTCTTCCCGTATCTCACAAGATCTTTACTTCCATATTCTTTCTGTACATTGTGAGATCTTCCGAGCGTCTCTCCCTACACATCTCAGAACAGTTGAGTACATTCTTTCTTGAACCAGGCACTGAAAACAAACCACTACCATATCATCTCATTTTCAGTAACTTCTGATACATCACCCAGCTGTTCCTTCCCAAATACACCGTGCTGTGTGTCTGCGTAAAATAGACTGGGACCATTTAACACATTCTGTGGCCTGGAGCACACAGCACACATCTCAGTTGTTTGCTGTATTCTTGGTGCAAGGCAGCAAAACAAAGAAAGACAAGCTACATATAGAGGAGTGAGGGAAAAGTCTGGGATCCTACACAGTTTGGGAAGCAGGTTGGGAACCTGTTTTATTCTCAAAATGCAAGAGTGGTGTTTTCTAAATACCATGCTGACTAGATCAAAACAAAATGTTGAATGTTAACAGCAATAAAAAGAGCACATTTCAGCATTACAGATGTGTTGCTAAGATGGGGAATGGCCAAATCAGAGGAACATACCACACCTTCCAGCTGCAGGTGTTTGCTTAGAAACTGATAGGGCCTAGAGCACTGGCTGCTGTGGGAGGCTGCCCAGTCAGGACCAGTGCTGACCACAAGCAGGGGAAACCCAGAATCTTCCCAAGCACTCAGTAGCTCTCAATGGCAGTGAATGACCAGATGAGATGTTTTACCCTGCAGTGCACGGCAGGGCAGCTGCAGGAAGTTTCTTCCAGGATTCACATGTTCCACCCACCCAACTGTCATCAGTCCCCCTTACAGCATGGAGAAACACCTCTGCTTCAGGGACGTGCCTGCACAGAAACACACACAGAGGGAAAAAATCCCTCGGGTATCAGGTACAGAAACACCAAGGAAATCCTTGTCCTCTGACAGTCACTGCAGCTCCATGAGCAGCGTGTCTTGTGGCAGAATCACCATCACATGGGCATCACTTGCTTTCATTTCCATCTTAATCCATCAGGTGGCACTTGCTACCTCTAGACTGTATCAAGGATGGAAATGATTCATTTGACAGGAAGCACAGCACCATGTGAACCCACTGTGTGACATCCTGTGTTTCTAGAAATGGCTATAAATAATAAAAATCTACAGGTGTTGTCCGAAAAGCAGATGTGTCACCCAGGGTGCAATAGGTCTGTAATCACACACTCAGAAGAGACATCACTCATTTATTTTTGGGTTGCACAAACCTAGGTGCTCGGTGGTCTCCCACAAATCAAGCACACCAACAGGACTTTTCACGCTATACTTATGCACAAAACTTGCAGAGTTAGTAATTTTCCATCCTCTCTACAATGATTGGGTAGTAATTTACATACAAATACTGCTGACATGATACTTCTACTACTACACGTGCTCAGGGGAAGGGTCTTTGTTGGAGAATGGCTTGTAGAACAAGGCCATAGCTCCCTGCAGGAGCTGGTCGGCCATAGCTCCCTGCCGAAGTCGGTCACAGCCATCTGAGGTTAACAGAGGAAAAAACCCAGGGTACAGTTATGCTAACAAGGAAGGAGATTCAAGGCTCAGTAATGCTAACAAGGACTGTTTTGAGAACAAAGAGATAAGTTGGGGTGCATTATGACCTTGGGGGTGAAACAAAAACAGCTCTGGGAGGGAAACAGGTTCAAAGCAAGAAAAATGTTTATGCATACCAGAAATACCACAGGGGGCTGGGATATTATAATGTGACCTTTTAGATGTACCCAATGGCTGAGATATTATAATGTAGTTTCTTAAATGTATCCAATAGAGTTACAAGTAGTGTATTGTAGAGTGCTTATATAAGGTGTGATTTCTTTCAATAAAGTTGAAGCTTGCTCTATCATTCACATTGAATCGGCTGCTTGCTTCCTCCGCCCACCGCAAGTGGCGCACCGAACAGGGTTACCCGAACTCTGCTTTTCCACCAGATGGAACCCAGGAAGTGACAGGATGGAAATTTGGAGCTGGAAGGTGATAAGGTCACTGTCGACGGCAGTACGGCAGGAGATGTGTGCCATCTCCTGAAGCTTCGGGATTCATAAGTCTGACATCGCAGCAGCTAGTCCGGCTTCAGGGGATTTTGGCGATCCGAAGAGGGCTACCCCGGAATTGGCCGCATTGGGGTCTGACCCTGGAAAGGCCAGGCCACACTGGGGGTCAGACCCTGGAAAGGCCACAGGCTGAAAAGGATTATACCCAGGAACAGCCTTCACTGGTTGTTACCTACTTGATTGGACTTTAAGGAAGGTCATTCAGCCGCACCAGGAATTTGAGGAATTTCCCCGGGCAGGAATATGGAATGAGAGGTAGTCCTCAAACTTTTACAACGCTTTTTAGAAAAGCAGGGAGTAGGTCTGTTAAAAGACTTAGCCGAGCTGATAGCTCTAGGCAAGGCTAAGGGACACTTTACTGAGCCAGATTTATTGTTTAAAGAGTCAGAATGGCGTGATTTTGGGGTTACATTATGGAATATGGTGATAGATGAGGAGAAAGCGGCAAAAAAGTTAATGAAGTCATGGCGGGAGGTGGCTAATGCTATTAAACAACATAAGGCAGAATTGAAAATAGCTGCGGCCGCTGCTGTAAGGTTGGAGGGTACAGATAAAAATGCAGGACGCATTACAGTGGCTGAAGACTATTTTTCACACACCCCCCATCTGGTATTCCCATGCCAGTGGTGCGGCCGAAACATCTGCTGCAAGCGGCGTCAGAGCCGCTGCAGCCGGAGCCGCTGGAGCCACTGGGGCCGCAAATTCCGCGGACGGCTCCCTTGGCTCCCTCGGCTCCTGCAGCCCCCGTGACACCGGAGCCTTTGGAACTGCCGGGACCACAGGCAGCCCCTGCGATTCCCTCGGCTCCGATGGCACCGATGGCACCGGAACGAAATTGTGAGAATGAGAATGGGGTGCTTGCACTGCCAGATGCAGAGCCAATAGCCGAGAGTAAAACTCCTTTCGAGAGTAAAATCCCTCCCTCGACCATGTGAGTAAATTGGGATGAAATCACTCTCCAGGCACTCTCAGAAAATCAGTTTGATGTACTTAGAGATCTTGATTCAGCTCTTGCCTTCCCTGTGATGTATGAAATGGATGATGCAGGAGGTATGACTGGGCATCATGAACCCCTTGACTGGAAACTTTTAAGTCAGTTATGTAATACAGTTAATGAGTCGGAGCTTCATGGTGAACCAACTAGACAAATGTTGAGTTATATTTGGGGTTGCGGGTTGTTGTGTCCGGAAGATATAAAGTGTGTTATGCGGCTGATTTTAACTCAGTCACAGTTGCTATTATGGCAGGCTCACTGGCAGCGTGCCTGCGAAATATTCGCACACCAGCTGCGACTGCCAAATGATCCCTTAGCTCAAGTTACGGTGGAGCAATTAATGGGTACAGGTCCATTTTTTTCAGTGGAGTTACAGATGCAAACGGGACCTCGAGTTTTGTTAGAGTCTATGAAACTTGCTAGGGATGCACTGAATCGTACAAAAGTTAAGCCTCCATCTCCATCATACATGTCAATTAAGCAGGGTAGAGATTAATCTTTAGGTGCTTTTGTGGATCGGATTACAGCAGCTATTAATCAGGCAGATGTTCCAGAATGGATGAAGGGTGCACTGTTACGGCAGCGTGCCTTGGGAAACTAATTCGTCCACAAAGGGGATTTTAGTTACTTTACCAGCGGATGTTGGCATAGAGGATATGCTGGAGTTTATGAGTCGGGTCCCTGCTGGGCCCCAGGCATTTTTAGTAGATGCCATAAACGACCTGGGAAAAAGTTTAATTGAGTCTAACAAGCAGGCTTTTGCTGCGCTTGCACCCTTAAGGCAGTCTAAATGCCCGCGCGGTAAACCTGCAGGTTATAAATACAAATGTCATAGATGTGGCCAGCAGGGTCATTTTAGACATCAGTGTGGGGCACGCGTCTGGTGTCAGAACTGCCATACAGACAGTCATGCCACTGCCGTTTGCAATCGGTTGGGAAACGGGAAGATGAGCGCCCCGAGCCGCAGCGCGCAGACCCCAATGGCGGCTCCCGCGACCTACGTGCAGCCAGCGATCGTCAACAAGCACCAGCTCAGCTGCAACCAGCCACCAGAGGGAGCCTCGGCCTGGACCTGGCAACAGCAGTAGACATTACTCTGATTGACAATCGACCACAGAAGGTACCCACAGGAGTTATGGGACCGCTCCTAATAGGTGGGCAGCCGTCTGGAGCCCTCTTATTAGGACAATCATCTACTGGACTTAAAGGACTGTTCATTTTACCTGGAGTTATTGATAAGGACTGTGTTGGGGAAATCAGCATAATTCTGCAAACATCATTTCCACCTATGCATGTTCCTAAGGGCAGCCGTGTTGCACAATTAGTACCACTGCAGCAAATTATGGATGATCGACCCACTTTGATGCAAGACCGTGGTTCTGGGGTTTCAGATCCACTGGAGGACTGGCTTTGTTGACTGTACCTTTAACTAACAAGCCTGAAGTGACAATCTTATGCATGAGGGGGAACAAAAGACTTTTTCAGCTCTTCTTGACACAAGTGCTGACATCACTATAATCAGTTCTCATCACTGGCCTTCTCGTTGGCCCTCTCACCCTATGTTAGGAGGGGTCGAGGGCGTTGGTGGGACTGTACAAGTGCAGAAGAGCTGCAACCAAGTTAAGATTGTAATGGATGGACAGTTAGCTACTCTGTATGTCACCATTATGCCACTGCCTCTGGGAGTGCAAGCACTTATTGGGCGTGATGTGTTAAAACAATTTGGAGTCGTGTTAACCACAGATAAAACTTTTCAGTGACAGTCACTGCAGGATAGACTTTCCCGATCCCACTGACCTGGTTGTCTGATTCTCCTGTGTGGATCGAGCAGTGGCCGTTGAAAAAGGAAAGTCTGCAACAAGCACATCTGTTGGTGCAGGAACAGCTGGACCAAGGGCATCTAAAACCATCTGTGAGCCCTTGGAACACACCGATCTTTGTTATTAAAAAGAAATCTGGCAAATATCGCCTGCTGCATGATCTCAGAGCAGTTAACAACCAGATGCAGGCGATGGGAGCATTACAACCCAGTCTTCCTAATCCAGCAGTGATTCCTGTAGAATGGCATTTGTTAATTATAGATTTGAAGGACTGTTTTTTCACAATTAAGTTACATGAAAAAGATGCTCAACTATTTGCCTTCACGTTGCCTGCAATCAATAGAAAAGCGCCTGCCATGCGCTTTGAATGGACTGTATTGCCACAAGGTATGAAGAATAGTCCTACACTTTGTCAGCTATTTGTGGACTTCGCCCTTCAAGAAGTGCGCAATGCCTGGACTGATACAGTTATTTATCATTACATGGATGATATTTTATTTGCCCAGCAGACACCTTTTTCTGTACAGCAGGAACAGTTTTTGCAACAACAACTAGAACAGCATTCTTTGGTTATTGCAACAGACAAAATTCAGCGGTCTCCAGCTTGGAAATACTTAGGTTGGACAATAAATGAAACACAGATTAGACCTCAGAAACTGGTCATTCATACAGACATTATGACGCTTGCAGATGCCCAGAAACTCTTAGGTGATTTACAATGGCTTCGGCCTATTGTGGGTATTGATAATGATCAACTTGAATGCCTGCGTCCTTTGTTAAAAGGGACCGATCCTGCCCAACCGGTACAATTGTCTGTGAACCAACAACGTACCATTCAAGAAATTGCAGAGCATATCACAACAAGGGCAGTCGATCGGATTGATCCAGATTATCCTATAGACCTTACTATTTTGTCAGGTGCACGTCAATTCATAGGTGCATTGACTCAATGCAAAAATAAAAAGGGGGAGAATCAGATAGCTGTTTTGGAATTGTTATTTACAACAATACAGCCAGCAACGACGCTGCAGACAAAAATTTCTAATTTAGCTGAATTAATACAAAAGGGCAGAACGAGATTAGTGCAAATCACAGGAAAAGAGCCAGGAACAATATATGTTCCGATTCAGAAGAAGGATTTGGACTGGTATTTACAGCACTCGCCAGAATTACAACTGAGCTTGCTGTCTAGCTCAGCAGACGTAAAACTTGAAACTTTGAAAGCCCCAGTGTTAAAATGGGTGAGTCTTCATGCCTGGATGGAAAAGCCAAAAATAACTGAGAGACCACTTCAGGATGCTATTACAGTTTACACTGATGCTGGAAGACGCTCGCGACGTGCGGCAGCCACATGGAACAAGGATGGACAATGGAAACACCTATTATTGAAAGCACAGCCTGAAGACTCTCTGCAGACATTGGAACTAGCTGCAGTAGTCTGGGCTTGCAGCCAATGGATTGATAAGAAATTGAATATTGTTACAGATTCTCTGTATGTTGCAGGCATTGTAAGCCGTATAGAGGGAGCAAGGATACGAGACATAAATAATAGAAGGCTTTTTGAGTTGTTACAGCAATTACAATCTGCAGTTGTGCAGCAAGGAGAACCATATTGTGTAATCCATATTAGGAGTCACAAATGGACTGATGGACTAGAGGAAGGTAATGACCGGGCTGATCGGCTGGTCTCTGTAGCAGCCCCTGTTAGTGACTTTGTCAAGGCAAGAGAATCGCATGCCATGTTTCACCAGAATGCTCGAGGACTACATCAGCAATTTAATATCACCATGGAAGAAGCTCGTGGCATTGTTCGTGCATGTGATACATGTAGTCACCATGGCCCAGGACTTGGAATTGGTGTAAATCCACGAGGCTTAGGTCCTTGTGAATTATGGCAGATGGATGTGACACATGTTAATGAATTTGGACGGTTAAAGTATGTGTATGTTACTATAGATACTTATAGCAGATATATATGGGCAACTCCCCAAACAGGAGAGAAAGCACTGCATGTAATACATCACCTTACTAGTTGCTTTGCAGTTATGGGAGTTCCTACCACCATTAAAACTGATAATGGGCCTGCATATTGCAGTGAAAGGGTTAGAAAATTTTCTCAGATGTGGGGAATAAAGCATATAACAGGAATACCACACTCACCAACCAGTCAAGCTATTGTAGAACGAGCAAATCAAACATTGAAACAGTATTTACAGAAGTTTAAGGATATTACAGATGTAACAGAGACGCTGTTGAAAACTGTTTTTGTTTTAAATCACCTGTGTGTTTTTTCTGATCAAGGCCTCCCTCCTGCAATGATTCATGGAGGAACAGTGAGAAAACAAGAGAGGGAGCCTATGTATGTAATGTATAGAGATTTAGAAACAGGAATATGGAAGGGTCCAGCAGAAGTTAAATATGTGGGCAGAGGTTATATGTGTATCATTACTCCTACAGGTATTCAGTGGATTCCCAGCCGATGGACAAGGCCGGCTCAGAAAGTTGCTGATGCTCCTGGCAATGATACCAGTAATACAAACTGTCCCGATGATGTTGCCAAAAACAAATGTTTGGATCACTTGGGCGAATAAGACAGGACAGAAAGATTTCTGCCTGTCTCTGGCTTCTCCTGCTGACCCCTTTAGGACTTGTCTCTTTGGGGTACCCACTGGCAATCCAAAGGTAATTTGTCAAACATTCAGTATCTCTTCTTGCAAGTTCAACAGCACCTCTCAGGCTGCCGGTGCAGCTATTAGTGGTCTGACTACTTCTTTGCCATGGGACCCTCAGGAGCTGGACCTACTGGGATCTGTAGCAATTGGAAACAGCTCAGAAAATTGGACTCAAACATGTTTTATGTTGGGTAATATTAAACAGGGCATTCATAATTACAAGCAGTATAATTTGTTAGGCTGGATCAATGTAACTTCTCATACCAAAGGATTTAATTACCAGAATAAGGGAGATTACTGCGGGACTAATAGTACCTTGGGTAGTGGTTTAGGGGCATTAGGATCAGAAGTTAATGGAAAATTATCAATATGAAACAATGGAACTCCTAAGGCTTTTCCTGATGGAGTGTTTCTGATTTGCAGGGACCGAGCCTGGGGAGGCATACCACAACGAGCCTTTGGTGGTCCTTGCTACATAAGTCACCTGACTTTCATGGCCCCAGCATTACATTAGTGGGCAAAACAAATACACTTGCGTAATAAACGCAGTCTTTCAGCCCTTACTGGGAATTGTGATGATTCAGTTGAAATATGGGGCGTGACCGCTAGAGTTTTGCCTCCTTAATCCCTGCAATAGGTACTGCTCAGGCACTGGCTAGTATTAAGAAGCTGGCTTGCTGGGCAGTGAAGCAGTCTAATGTCACCACAAGAGTTATTCAAGAGATGGCCAGCGATATGGACGGTCTGAGGCATGCTGTGTTACAGGATCGAGCTGCCATAGACTTTCTTTTGCTTGCCCAGGGACATTTATGTAGGAATTTTGAGGGAATGTGCTGCTTTAACTTATCTGATCATAGCCAGTCGATTCGGTCAACTGCAATGGATGAAGCAGCACTTACAAAAGGTACAAGTAGTTAAAAATCCCTGGGACCAATGGTTCCACTCTGTTTTTGGACTGTCCTCCTGGCTACAAAATATCTTACAAGAGGGTTTGAGGTGGTTGGGAATAGTAATATTAGTCATTATAATCATTAGAATAGCTTGTAGTTGCATGATGAGAAATATTAATAAGGTTATGCTTGTGCAAGCTGCACAAAAAGAAAAAGGGGGAATTGTTGGAGAATGGCTTGTAGAACAAGGCCATAGCTCCCTGCAGGAGCTGGTCGGCCATAGCTCCCTGCCGAAGTCGGTCACAGGCATCTGAGGTAAACAGAGGAAAAAACCCAGGGTACAGTTATGCTAACAAGGAAGGAGATTCAAGGCTCAGTAATGCTAACAAGGACTGTTTTGAGAACAAAGAGATAAGTTGGGGTGCATTATGACCTTGGGGGTGAAACAAAAACAGCTCTGGGAGGGAAACAGGTTCAAAGCAAGAAAAATGTTTATGCATACCAGAAATACCACAGGGGGCTGGGATATTATAATGTGACCTTTTAGATGTACCCAATGGCTGAGATATTATAATGTAGTTTCTTAAATGTATCCAATAGAGTTGCAAGTAGTGTATTGTAGAGTGCTTATATAAGGTGTGATTTCTTTCAATAAAGTTGAAGCTTGCTCTATCATTCACATTGAATCGGCTGCTTGTTTCCTCCGCCTGCCGCAGGTCTTCACCCAGGCAAGGATCTTCTTGACCTATAGGTGTGAATTTTAGTATCATAATGGGGATAATTCAGCTAAGGATACATGGACCTTGAGTCTGCTTGCCCAGTTGGCAATGTACCCTCTTCAAGGTCTACTGACCTTCAGGTTCTGTCTGTTTACTGCTCCCACACTCACCATGTCTCTGCAGGTGGTGTTCTTACCTGCTGTTTCTCATGCTCACAATGCGGTGTTCCGTTTACATTTTGCTGACTACCAATTCTTAATTCCCACAACCCTTCACCATCTTTGTTGCTCTCATTTGGACACCGTCCAGCACCTCGATGTCTTTCCTGTATTGAGGGACACAAAACTGAACACAGTATTCGAGGTGCAGCCTCAGCAGTGCCAAGTACAGGGGGACAATCACTTCCCTAGTCCTGCTGTGTTTTCTGACACAAGCCAGGATGCTATTGGCCTCCCTTATCCCCTAGGAGGAGCTAGCTCCTTATCTAAGGAGACTTAAAGAGGTGTAAGTATCTGGATTAATGTAGTTGTGTTATTTTCCATGCTTGCATTTTGATAGCATATTGGACTGCAGTTACACTGCATCAAAGATAAGCAAAAATGGCAGAGTGCTTTCTCCAATAGACTTTCTTGATGCAGATGGTAAACATGCAAAACTAAACCAAGACAAATGTAATTCTAAAACTTTCCCTAAACATTGTGGGAGTTCTAAACTGGTTTTGCTTAAACAGGATGTCCACCTTTTGTATTTGCATGCAGTATGCATTTTGTTATATTGACCATGTTTTGTTTCTTGGTGTCTTTTTGTAATAAAGGTCAAACTTATTTTAGCAGGGGAAAGAAAAAGTTCAAACAAACCTGATGCATTTACAAATGATACTGCTAAGGAATTGATGGAACATAAGAAGATTCAAAAGGAGTGTAGGCATTTGTTTTCCAGGTAACTGCTTTATATGTCTATATTGTCTAGAAGAATCAGGAGGATTTCCACTCCAAATCTCTCTCATTAGATGGATTGGATGATTCAAGGGATTAGCAGTGATAGTTTCAGATAGGACTTCAAATATGGCAGAGATTACAGCTGACTGATAGTTAAATTTGGCTGCAGCTGTTAAGGAGCTCTTTAGCTCTCAGTTGTATAAGACATCTATTACTAAAGCTTAAAGCTTCTCTGCAATGATGTTCTTCACCTCCTGACAGCCGTGAGGAGGGCAGAAACTGAATAAGTGTAGGTGCTGGATTTTCTGTGTCCCCTATTCTGATTGTAACCATTACCTCAAAGTCTTTCAGAGGAGATTTGTGAGAGAAATTGTATTCATTTCCTCTTTTGTTTATCTCATGTGAATACATGGAGAGATTTTAACCTGGACCACAAACTGGTGGCTTTCACTAATAATTTGTTGACATTGTTAAATTTTTCTTAGCAATTAAAAGATCTGACATGTTTGTAAGGAAATCTTAAACTGGTGAAGGATTTTGAGAGGACAAACGATGCTAATGAACATATGTGGAATAATGTGAAATGGTTCTTTTAAAAATATTAAAATAAAAACTTGTGAAGAAAAAACTCAGAATAGCTGATGTTTTCTGTCCCCAGAATTCACTTGGGCAGGACTCTGAAGACCTTTCTATTAGTAACACTGTTGGTATCTTTTCTAGAGTAATGCCGTTGAGTCATATTACTAGAGGGTGAGTGTAGAAGTTTTTAGATAAGGCTTTTATTGAAATGCAGTTACTATCCTGGATTAGAGCTAGAGATATGTGCAAAATTTTGTTAGGACATCTAGCTAGAAGTGTGGATTAAATGGTCCTGTACGTAAGGTTGCAGTAGAAGTATTTTGCATCATGTACAAATTGCCAAAGAAATAGTGAAGTTAAATAGACTAAGCCGACATTGTAAGATTGAGCTTTATTGTCTTCAGGCTAAATCGTGTTTTCTTGATGTTTAACACTGAGCTGTAGCCATTAAGACTTGCTCTTCTTGCATCTTACTGAACAAAAATGGTTTGCACTTCATGTATTTACAGAGCAGTGAAAAATGCTCCCGTATCAGTAGAGGCCAGCATACACCACCTTAAATCAATCAAGAGCTGTGGTAGTTCATGTGACAGAAGTGAGCGGAAATAGAGATTACCTTCCCGTGTGTTTTTGCACTAACAAAGCAGTAGTTGTTTTGTTATGTAAGCAGAAACGTTTACATGGTATCAAGTTCTCCAATTTGCAATAGCGTTTTGTCAGCAGCTGAAAGAAGCTTTGACATAAGCCTATGGAGAGGAAAAAAAAAATCAAACTGAATTTGAGAGGGAAAAAGTGGGGAGAGTCACTGTTTCTAATTAACTTCCTTTTTTTTTTTTTATTGTGTTGTGGTTTTTTTAAAGTCCAAGTTTTCCTGTAGTCCTTCATCTTACTCTAAGAAGTTTGTGTACCTACTCCAAGGCAAGATCAGGTTTATCCCACATTCTCTCCTACTCACGGTCACCTCCATATCTGAGAAGAGGCAACAGGAAGAGTCATAACAATTGTTCTAGGTTAAGGTCACATGGTTATCACCGTTCAAGGACACCCACGTACAGAACATACCATTCACCATATGTTTGGGGATGTAGGGAGGATTATTCTGGTGGGCAGGGCTACTGAAATCATAATAGAGCTGGAAACTATCTTGAAAAACCTTCTGGAAGAGAGAGACATGGCATCAAAGATCCTACAAAATCCAAAGAGAAGGAGATGGAAAAGCCACTGGGAGATGACAAAGAAAATAAACACAAAAAACACCAGAGCAGGGGAAAAGGGGATGAGAATGGAGGATTTCCCAATCCTGAGTTGTGAGAAGCTGCAAGAAAACCAAGAGAGCCAGTTACAAGAGAAGATGTTAAAAAGGACTCTCTATTCATGCTCCCCAGCAGAGAAGATGCCAGCCCTGTGAGACATGAGCTTGTGGAAGCAAATTCTATTGCTTTCAAACCTGTGTCTGAAAAGGAGAAAAAAGGATAAGACAAAAACAAAAATTGAAGCAACAAAACAGAAAGTAGAAGTGGCTGTTTCTCCTAAGAAAGACAATACAATAACACCAGCTAAAGCTGCCCAAGAAAAGGTGGACACCAATCATTAAAAATCCCCTTGAAAGGAACCACCTGTGAAAAAAAGTGGAGGAGCAGCCAACCTTAATTCATTTATGTTCTTAATTCATCTTTATATTATCTTGTAAAACATTTTTGAACTTGTGCATGCTCTTTATTTTGAAAAAAAGGACACAACATCAATTTGCTTTTCTCAATGTTTAGCTACAGCTGCTAACCTTTCCAGAGCAGAGCCATTCTGTAAAACTTTTTGTTTTGGTTTGGTTTGGTTTGGTTTGGTTTTTTTGGTGAGGAAAGCAAGAGAACTCACAAGAAAAGATCTGTCCCATAACAGTCCCAGCAAGTAGAAGCTCCAATGACTGCAAAAGTGACTTTCAAGACTTTCTAAGTCAGCTGGACTAACAGTGAGATGTTCAGATAAGCTTACTGCACTGGCTGAGACCAGAATCTCAATTGCAATGTGTAATGAAATGGGCAGCTTTCCCTCTAGATTTCCTGTTTGAGAATTCGTAAGCGTTGATTAGGTGTTAATGTAGTGGCTTGGCTGTAGTCCAACACTACTGTTAATTCTGATTTGGGAATTTGCTCTAGATAGTACTTGGACAGTGCTGTTTAATTCTTGTTTGACTGAGTTTATAATGGCTTTAATCTTAGTCTTTTTTTTTTTTTTTTTTTTTTACATTTAATAAAAACATGAAGACATGCTTTCAAACAATAAACAACATTCCATAGAAATAAACCCTATTTGGGATGTCTTTAATTAAGTGTGTTGCATATTACAAGCCATGTCAGGTCACTGCAAATTAACTTGATTGGTCAATACAGTAGACAGCTGCCTTTTACATTTGTTTTCCTTCTCATACTGTATGCATCAAAAAGCTCAAGAAATTAAAGATAAGTAAACATCTTAAAAGGTAAAAAGAGTTATTAAAGACATCAACCTAAGAAAATATGCAAGAGATTAGTTGCAGAGGCATACAATATTAGCATATTTGGCAAAGTAGGAGTAGAAGTTGGCTGACAAACTCAGGATGAAGCAAGTATATTTCATCTCCATGTTTTAAAGTTTCTCAATACTTGAAATGAGACTTGAGAGGCCTCTATGGTTTTTTTCCTTCTCTAGCTCCAAAGTAGGCTTTTTTTTCACTTGGTCATAATATTGCTGCCACACAGCTTTGAAGAACAAAGGATTAAGGGTGAACAGTTGTCGCGGTAGAGATGGTCAAGCGACAATTGACAATCAAGTTAGAAGTAAAAGATGTGTGTGTTTATTGTTTTCTATATACTTTATATATCTTTTACAACTACCGCAAGCTCTAACATAATTGGCTAAACCCATAGCAATGTACACCCATAGCAACGGTACATGATTGGATAGCTTTCTTAAAGTTTTACTTCTGAACATGATTCACACAGTTCCTTATCTGTGGTCAACAGTTTCATGTTTCTTGCAGCAGATGTTCGCTGTCCTTGCTCCTTATCTGTGGTATGCCCTCCTGCATGCAGACTTCTCACAGGTATGGGATGATCTGGCTGAGGTCAAATTCCATCTGCTCTGCCAGGCTTTCAGCAGACCCGCTGCCTACCCCAACAAACAGTAAAGTAGTATTTTTTTTAGGAGAATAGTGATGGGTGGGTGAGTTTTTTCCTGGTTTCAGCCAAGATAGAGTTAACCTTCCTTGGGCTGAGAGGGAGCACAGTTGAAGGGCTGGGTCCAGATCAATCGTTGGAACATTCCATATCATGTGCTGTCATGCTCAGTGATCTTCCACACCCCATTTTTGGTTTCCCGGTCGGTGTGGTGGGATTTTCTGGTGCAGTCGGGATCACTGCTAGTGTTGGGCTGTGTACCAGCCGCCACTTGGGGAGCCACTGCTGCATTTTACCCATTTCGGACTTACTATTCATACTGTTGGTTTTGTTACTATTACTAATTTTTTTTTTATTCAGCCTAGGAATTTCTTCTTTTGTCCCTCCCCTATTTCACCGGGGTGGGGGGGAGTAAACAACTGACCACGTGGCAATTGGCTACCAGCTGAGTTCAAACCACTACTAGTACTGAAGGGAAGAACTTCTTTTTTCTTCTCTAGCAGTCTTAGTGGACATTCAAATAAGAATTCATTTCATTGACTTATTTAGGGGGTATTATTCAAGCTGACATAAAACATAACTTGGAGGAAATCATACAGAGGCTTCACCCAGAAGCCCCTTTGCACTAAACTCCAGAGTAAAAAGGAGTCCACGCTTCAACAACCGTATAGCCCTGCTAGGTAATAACAGGGGTTCTCCTGCACCTCCTTCAAGAGTAACGACACCCCATTGCTTCCAATGACAAAGGTCTATCCACAGAGATGCTCCAAACCAGGACTTGGTTTTACTGTGCAAAAAGGACAGGGCTAAACAAGTTTAATACCCTGTATTTGTCTTTAATGATATCTTTAATTAATTTCATATCCCTTCTCTTTCCTTACAGGCTTGCGTGCAAGAGCTGCCCCATGTAAATCTCAGCCAGCTTCCAGGAGAGTGCTGTCTAGGAATGAAATGAGGTTCTGCAGCTACTGTGCAGTCCTGCAGTGATGTGGTTAGCTTTCCACATGACAGCAGCATATGCAGAACTATGGGGCTATTTTTGCAAGCAGAGTTAAGTACATGATACAAAGAAGTGGTCCATTTGGCAGGCTTACACCAACAGTCACAAATATGACTTTGGGAGAAAAACATCTAAAGCTCCATGCCAGATGGTTTCTTGAGCTGGATTTGTTAAAAGTTAGCAAGGACAGTGTGGGAAAATAACAGAAGATTGGAGAGGAGGACAATCACGCTCAAATGACTTGCAGCTGGGGTGCTGAAAACCCCATAGATCATACTAATTGTTGTTTAGCCTTGTGTGTTTGACAAGCAGAACATCTCTGTTTAGATAACATAGGTCTGTGAGAGACTTAGAAGCACCCTACTGAATGTGCTTGAGATTCCAGCTCTGCTGTGGGAAAGAACAAGCACAGTGGTGAACTGCACCTGCGTGAATCCCTGATCCACAGGCCAGAACAGCAGGTCTGGTAATCCTCTAGCATGGACCGAGCTCCATGGAGCCTGCTTCCCTCACTGTGTGCCTCTGCCTGGGTGCTGCTGCGGGAACGCCCCAGCTCTTAGGGCAATGAAAATAAATTTATTCTTTGCACGTCATCAGTGGTTTTGTGATTGTTCCTGCATCCTGCCTGTGCTGACCCACACAGACAGTTTATGCAGGAGCTATGGACATGCACATGACCAGTATGATCAAGCAATGCCAATTTATTGAAGGTAAGCAAGCCCTTTTATAGGTTTCTCCTGTGCACGCAAATGGTACGTAGTACAATCCTTATGATTGGATAGTTAGCTTTGTCCACGCGCTTCAAGCCTTCTCATGATTGGATAATAAGCGCCACACTCAATGTCTTTCTCCGCCCAACCCATCTCCTGGAGTTGTTTGCTGAGTTCTTTGTTCTATGCCCTTGTCATGTCCTTTCCGAGGCATGCACACGTGTAGGATTGCTCACATGTCCATTATCTCCCAACATATCCCTCTTTTTGTTTTTGAGCAATCCACATTCCTTGCGGGCTTTTTTGCAATGATTGTTAATACAACAAACTAAGCATGGCAAAATAATATCAAACATAACAACTACAACAATTCCAACAATTCCCCCTTGTAACAAGTTCTTCAACTATCCTGTGAACGTAGTTAACTTTCCTATGTAACTTGGGCCCCTACTGGTTTGGAAGAGATTTCAATAAACACATTCAGAATGTATGAGCATTAATCAATTAGAACCACTGCAAGGCTTAGGATTGTGAGCTTGACATTCTTTCCAAGGCCACACCCAGTGAGATGGAACCCACCGTAAGCCATGATCTGTAAGCACACACATATAACCTCTGCCTGTTAATTGTACTTTAACAGGTCCTTCCCATTGCCCAGTATTTAAGTTTTTGAACATAACTAATGGTTGCTGTGTGCCCATAGATTGTTCAGCATCACCCTTTATTGCTAAACTGTGAATCATCATTGGTGGTTCCTGACGTTCTACTGTAAGCCTCAAAAAATTCAAACCATATAAAACTTTATTTAATCGTTCAGATGGCATCATACCTGACATTCCCCCTTTTTGTTTTTGAAGCATTTGCTTCAGAGTTTGATAAGCTTGTTCGATGATTGCTTGTCCAGTGGGAGAGTGTGGAATTCCTGTGCAGTGTTTAATGCCCCATAAGATACAGAAGCATTGGAAGCGTCCAGAAATATATGCTGGACCATGGTCTGTTTTGATCTTTCTTAGCACTCCAAGTACAGCAAAAGATCTATATAAGTGTTTTTCAACATGTTTAGCTGTCTCTCCAGCTTGAGCTGTAGCCCAAATAGTTACAGAGAAGGTATCAATAACAACATGTACATATCATTGCCTACCAAATTCTGCTATGTGAGTAACATCCATTTGCCATAATTGCAAAGGTGATAGGCCCCGTGGGTTAACTCTTGTTCCCAGGCCAAACCCTATTTTTTGACAGGATGAGCAAGAGGCAACGATGCCCTTTGCATCCGCAAGAGGAATTTTAAATTGTTTATGCAAAATTTTTTCTGACTGACACAAAAAATTGTGAGATTCTCTAGCTTGTGCAAACGAATTTGGAGAGGGCCCAGACCAGGCTGGAGCAACCAATTGATCGGCTAGTTCATTTCCATACCCTAATCCTTCTTTGGATTGGTGACTTCTGATGTGAGTAATAAAGTAGACAACGCTTCTCTGATCAAGAGTGTGAACTAGTTGTTGCAACAGTTTCCCTAAGTGTTTATTTTTTATTTCTTTTACTTGTCCTCATTCAATCCTTTTTACTACTCCTACTACATAGAGTGAATCAGACACTACATTTAATCCCAAATTTGGCCAGGACAAAAACGCCCACAAAATTGCTTGGAGTTCTAATGTCTGCAAGAAATCTTCTCTTTGGCCTTGAATGAGGTGATTATTTCCATTCTTCTCCTTCTAACCAGGTACATGCAGCTTGCTTTGATTTTTTCCCTGCATCAGTAAAAACTGTTAACCCTTGAACTGGTACTTCTGATTGCATTGGAAAATTTTCAATTACTTGGTTCATTAACAATGGTAGTAATCAATGTGCTGGATAAACATTAGACAGTTAGCCAGTGTAATCTTCAAGAGCAACTTGTAATGCCTCAGAATGTCTAAGCAGCCATTCTAAATATTCTTGTATCAGTGGGACAATAGTAGTTTGAGGATCAGTGCCTGTAATTTCAATAATTCTGTGTCTGTCTTTCATAATTAACTGTGATACTAATTCTACTCTTGTAGTTATGGTTTTCTTAGGGGTATGTGCAGTGAAAACCCATTCTAGGATTCACAATGGTTGTCTTTGTTCTGAGTTCCATTACATAATGATGGCTAATGGATATTGTCTATTTCCTCCACTATTGATAATCATCAGTTGCACTGGGAGTTCCAGTTGTATTCGTTGTGCATGACACGACTCTATCTTATCTGTAATTTTCTGCAAAGCAAGTTTATGTTCCTGTGTCAAGGTTCTTTTACTATCAGCTTGAACAGTAGCGTTCAATAATGGCATTAATGGCTTTAAATCATCATTGGTAATACCACATAAATTTCTAATCCATTGGATACCTCCAATCATTTTTTGGACTTCATTTAATGTGTGAACCTCTGTGTTAATTTTCAATTTCTGTAGATGAATAGTGGCATTGGTTATTGTCCACCCTAAATACTTCCAAGAGGAGGCAGACTGTACCTTTTCAGCGGCTATTTTCAAACCTCTATTGGACAGTTCCTTTTGCAAATAACCTAATATAACTTCTGATTGCATGTGTTCCCCACCTATTAATATATCATCCATGTAATGGTAAATAATTAGTTGGGAAAACCTTTTTCTGACTGGTTTCAATGCCCAGGAAACAAAGATTTGACACAGTGGGAGAATTTTTCATCCCTTGAGGTAACACTACCCAATGGTACCGTTTTGCTGGCTAAGCCTTATTTATAGATGGTACAGAGAATGCAAATTTCTCCCCATCATCCTCATGAAAAAATGATGCAACCACCTCACGCACAGCAGCCTCATAAGCTGTAACATTAGCTTGCTGCATCCCTCTATTGGTTAATTCAGTCATGCCAGCTACAGATGCTTCTTGTAGGAGGGTAACTAACAATCGCTTGGCAGATGGGTTGGCATTCTCAAAACCCATTAATTTAAACATGTTTTCCTTCATTTCTACAGTCATGTCATACTGCTGTTCAAGAGAGCCATAGAGGCGATCTACAAATTTAGAAGAAGGCTCATTAAGACCTTGTTTTACTGTTACAAATTTATCTTGCTGTTTCCCTTCTGTATCAGGCACAGACATTAGGGCTTGACAAGCTAGTGACTGCTATAGTCACAACACTTCATTAGAGGAACAGACTTGCAGATCTATTGTTGCAAAGGGTCCTGTACTTAACAACATTTGCGCTTGAATGAGATAAAGTGGATCGCCTTGTGGTTGTGGCTGAGCTTGCTCATTATTAGCTAATTTAGTCCATGCACTTTCAAACAACATTTTTTGAGATGGAGTTAATATAACTGCTGCTATTTGATCAATATCTTTTGGAATTAGCAGTGATGATGAAAAAAATATAATTAATAATTTGTTTTGTTAATTGATGATGAAGACCATTTTGCATTACTGAAGCTCTAGCCTTTTCAAGCAGTTTCCAATCTAAAGGATCCCATTCATTAGTACTGCTAACACTATTAATAGAAATAGGAAATGTTTGTATACTTTCAGGAATAAAAGACCCCTCCACTATAGCATCTCTAATAATCCCTTTCCATCGGCATGTGGCCACAGAGGCACTCTGCCCCTGTGAAGAAAAAAGATGTGAAGTTGTAGGATAAGACAAAGGAAGCGCAGCCTCTGCCTGTGATGATAGCAAGAATGGATTAGAAGCAGGTACTGCAACTGAATTCTCAGGTGGCGGATCAGGAGCAGACGGTTGAGTGCCAGATGAAAAGGTATACGATCTGTGCTCCATCTTCTCCTCCCGTGTTGCAGCCAGTTTTTCAAGCTTATGTACAAGTTGCAAGAGTGAAGTTTCTTTGTTTGAAACACCGACTTGTGAGGCGGGGTTTTTCTCTCCTTGTGAGAAAGGCGCAGGCGGTGATACGTCAGTTCTGCCCACGTTCCCATCCACGCTCTGCCTACCTCTGGGCTCCGGTGACTCCCCCACTCTCTCCTCACTCTCCTGTCTAACGGCACCAGGCGCACTTCCAGCATCTCCCACTCCCACCTGCGCAGCTCCCGGTCTAACCCCTGTTGCACGCCACAGCCCCACCGGCGCCACCGATGAAGCAAACAGGTTTTTCAGCTGACCTAGCGTGCTGGGATCTACCAATGGCGCAGGCATCAGAAGCGGCATATCAGAGCCAGAAGCCGCTTCTACAGCTGCAAAGGCGGAAGTACCAGCCACGCGGTCGCCAGCCACGCGGTTGCCAGCCATGTGGTCGTCGCTCAGCTCCTCTATTGTTTCACGGATCAGCTTCCAGAGCACAGAATAGTCACTCACTTCTTCTGCCGACCTTCCCCCCTCACTGATCACATCCCAAAGCTTTTTTCCTATGGATTCCGAGGTAGGTATCTGAAATATGAGACCTGCACTGGAGATAAGTCCTCTTTCCCAGCTCCATTTCACCAAGCCTTTCAGGGTAGACTTATCGTGTTTTATCCCTCTCATGGAGAGGATATTTTGGACGACTTTCACTGCTTGCTCATCCCTGTCGAGAACAGACCCCATTCCTCCCCAGCCACTGCTTCTTTTCACGGATCTTCAACCCAAATTACAGCACGCTACTTCTCACCTTCAGGCTCTGGGGCAGAGCCTGGATCAGTTTTGACTGGCTTTCCACCCTCGATTGCACCTCCGTCAAGTCCTCAGTGAAGGCTTGTGCCAATCTTGAGGGTCCCTGTTCGGGCGCCAGATGCAGGAGCTATGGACATGCACACGACCAGTATGATCAAGCAATGCCAATTTATTGAAGGTAAGCAAGCCCTTTTATAGGTTTCTCCTGTGCACGCAAATGGTACGTTGTACAATCCTTATGATTGGATAGTTAGCATTATCCACATGCTTCAAGCTTTCTCACGATTGGATAATAAGCGCCACACTCAATGTCTTTCTCCGTCCAACCCATCTCCTGGAGTTGTTTGCTGAGTTCTTTGTTCTATGTCCTTGTCATGTCCTTTCTGAGGCGTGCACATGTGTAGGATTGCTCACATGTCCATTAACTCCCAACAAGTTTACCCTACTCCGCAGGCTCGCAGAGCACATGTAGTCTTATTCCCCCCCTCTGCAGTACAAGAAGAAACCAAGCGTAGAGTGCAAGATGTTATGTAACAGAACACAAGAATGATATAGCAGATGAGACTCTGGCTTAGTTGTAGCTCAAATCTTAAACAGATTAAAAGAAAAACAAAATGAAACAACAAATAAAGAGAGAAAGTGGGAATTTAAAAGACCTGACTCACTGCCCTGATATTGTTCGTTTCTATCAGTTATCAGTATTAAAGCTTGCAGCTGCAGATTGGAATGTTCTTGCTAACCCTGTTTTTAAGGCTGCAGTGTATGCAATTCAAGCAAAACCAGCCAAGGTGCTCTCAGGAACAGCAGTAATGTGCCTCACATAGCATCTTTATCCCATATTGAAGAAGAATGGGGTAAGACAGAACTCCCTTTAGAAAATGCTCAGAAAGCTCAAATCATGTTGAAAATGCTGAATTCAAGACCCCACTGAATTGGCCACTGGTCTCACTCAAGACTGAACAGCTATCATATGACTTTTTGAACAAGAAAAAGTCAATTGGATGGACTCGGCACACCACAGAAGAGGACAAGTTCTTCAGATTGAATGTCAGCACCACAGAAGACATTTAAAACAGTTCCTACAGTGGTGCCTGCTACCAGAGAGAGCTGCAGGAGTTCAGCCACATCTAGTGGAGAACAAACACTCTGTGGGTCCAAGCTTGCTGGTATCAGGAAGGAAAGTTGGGCTGTAATGTTTAATGGTCTCTTATTAAGTTAAAAAGGGGAAGCTTAACCAGGCAGAGCAAAGCTTCGAGTCACCAGTGCCTGGGGAATCACTTCACCAAGGACACTCTAACCTACACCCTGGTGGAAATCCCAGCTCTTCTGACCACAGGAGGCTGCTGCGGTACTGCTCATGGGGTCAGGCAGCACACGAAGCTGCAGCCAGGACTGGGGACTAATGAGCAGAGAGAACCCCGCTGACAAGACAGCAGATGATCAAGCCAGGAGTACAGAATGGCTGACTGGTGGAAAGTGAGCCTATGCTGATCCAGCCCTCTTCCAGCCTGGATGGGCTGCTGGCCCCACACAACAGGCCTTTCTCCGCAGGAGAAAAAAAAAAAAAAAAAAAAAAAATTTTCACTTCCTGTTCTTTCTCAAGCATATGTGCCAAGGCTGTACAGAGTGATGGGCATGTGGGAGAGCTCATGGAGTATCATCAGTGGGCAAGTAGCTCTACCAGCCACAGGAGACGGGGTTCCTTCATGCATCGACTAGTGTTGAGGCTGGTGTATATGTTCATCGGGGGCACAGCTCAGGAACACCCACTTCATGGGGACAGCAGGCAAGTGCTTCTGAGGTTTCAAATAAAAGCCACTTGTCAACATTCAATTCAGAGAAAATCCATGACCAAAAAAACTAACCAGCCTAAAAGGCTTGCTGTCAGGCAGCAGCCCCTGGATGGGATTTCCTATAGAAAGCTGAAAACGACTGTTATAGCTTACTTGCTATTGTTATACAGCCAGCTCTAAGTGCAAAGTCAGACCTTTTCTCCTGCTCACTTTTCTATATTGGATGTATGCTACTTTGTTCTTCCTTTTCTTAGCACTGCAGCAGTTACCACAGGATTTAGCCATCTGCTAATCCTGGGCTCGTCCACTGTGCTCACCAAGGGCAGCAGGGTTTTCCTCCTGAAAATACTCAGTGTGGCCAACGGCAGCTGCCTGGAAAAGCAGCAGACAAGAAAATGAACCCACCAGACATAATGAGCTATAACTCCATTTCCTCTACATTTCTGGGCATAGCTCCCTCTGCTCTCACAAACTTCCTTATTTTAAAGGGCCTGATCAAACAGAGAACACTTCAACATCATTGTAAGAATACCAGGACAAACAGATTCATCTGTGCATTTCTGTATCTCTCAGGACCAAGATGCTGTATTTTTAGATCATGATCTTTGCAATGTTACCGCACACAATCTTCAGGCATCTGAATGCTTCAAATAGAGCCAAAAGAACCCCTGAGCTAAGACCAAGAGGACTGCCACAGAGAAGCATCTGTTTCAAGCTGGTGTTTTATTTCTAGTCCTAGAGGCCACAGACCAAAAAAAAAAAAAAAAAAAATGTAGACCATATCTTTCCCAAACAAAAGCACACTAGGCATTCCTTGCCTTCTCAAAATGAAAGCTCTAGTGAAGTGTTTAGTGTATGAGTATTTCTTAACAGCACAGAGCAGAAATAATGACTATGCCTGCTACTCAAATATTTTTGCATACAAGCGGATTTGTGAACCACTGCAGACACCTTGGTGTGGTGTGATGTTTTGGCACATATACCATTGAAAGAAGGAAAAAAAACAAGAGTCACAGAATCATCTAGGTTGGAAAGGACCCTGGAGATCATCTAGTCCAACCGTTTGTCTAGCACAGTTCCCACCTACAGCATATCCTTAAGCTCTAAATCAACCTTACTCTCGAACACCTCCAGGGATGGGGACACCACCACCTCTCTGGGCAGCCCATTCCACCACCTAACAACCCCTTCTGTAAAGAAATACTTCCTAATATCTAGCCTAAACTTTCCCTGGTGCAACTTGAGGCCATTCCCTCTTGTCCTGTTGCTTTCTACTAGGCTAAAGAGGCTCAAACCCAGCTCTCTGCAGCTTCCTTTCAGGTAGTTGTAGAGGGTAATAAGGTCTCCCCTCAGTCTCCTCTTCTCCAGACTAAACACCCCCAGTTCCCTCAGCCGCTCCTCATAGGACATGTGCTCCAGACCCTTGACCAGCTTTGTAGCCCTTCTCTGGACATGTTCAAGTAGCTCTATGTCCTTTTTGTAGTGAGGGGCCCAAAACTGAACACAATAATCAAGCTGCGGCCTCACCAGTGATGAGCACAGGGGTCAGATCCCTTCCCTGTCCCTGCTGGCCATGCTATTGCTGGTACAAGCCAGGATGCCATTGGCCTTCTTGGGCACCTGAGCACACTGCTGGCTCATATTCAGCTGGCTGTCAGTCAACCCCCCCAGGTCCCTCTCTGACTGGCAGCTCTCCAGCCACTCCTCCCCAAGCCTGTAGCCCTACTGGAGGTTCTTGTGGCCCAAGTGCAGCCCCCGGCATTTGGCCTTAGTGAAGCTCATGCAGTTGGGCTCAGCCATCGCTCCAGCCTGTCCAGGTCTCTCTGCAGACCCTCCCTACCCTCAAGCAGATCAACACTCCCACCCAACTTGGTGTCTTCTGCAAACTGACTGAGGGTGCACTCGAGCCCCTCGTCCAGATCATCAATAAAGATGTTAAAAAGGAGTGGCCCCAAAACCGAGCCCTGGGGGACACCACTCGTGACCGGCCGCCAACTGGATTTAACTACGTTCACCGCAACTCTCTGGGCCCGGTTGTCCAGCCAGTTTTTTACCCAGCAAAGTGTGTGATTGTCCAAACCTCGAGCAGCCAGTTTTGACAGGAGAATGCTGTGGGAAACAGTGTCAAAAGCCTTGCTAAAGTCAAGGTAAATTACATCCACAGCCTTTCCCTCATCCAATAAGCAGGTCGCTCTGTCATAGAAGGAGATCAGGTCTGTCAAGCAGGACCTGCCTTTCATAAACCCATGCTGACTGGGTCTGAGCATCTGGTTGTCCCTCATGTGTCTCATGATGGTGTTTAGGATGAGCTGCTCCATCAGCTTCCTGGGCACCGAAGTCAAGCTGACAGGCCTGTAATTTCCCAGATCATCCTTCCGACCCTTCTTATATATGGGCGTCACATTGGCCAATTTCCAGTCAGTCGGGACCTCCCTGGTCAGCCAGGACTGCTGGGAAATGATGGAAAGCAGCTTGGAGCACCTCAGACAGCTCCTTCAGCACCCTCGGGTGTATCCCATCCTGTCCCATGGTGGGGGAAACACCCCAAAACCAACAAACAAAAACATTTCTCCATTTTTATTCACCTAACATTCTGGGAAAGTTCCAGTGTTCAGCACTCCACCCTGTTTTCCAAATTTGAAATGTAGGCACTGATCTGTAGACTGCAAAAGTTAAGTACTTACCTGAGAAATGAGAATGCCTAGGAAGTTTATGATCCTACACGTGTTCATTCAGAAAAAAAGCAGGGAGTGATTTTAAAGACTGTTTACAAAATCTACTCCTAGTGATTAATATCTGTTGTTTGGAAGCATCCAGAGGCCCCCACCACTAGTAGGCAACTTTTGTGCTGGACATCTCTTCTAGTTACCTTACAGACTGGGACAACCCCAAGTAAGAACAAAGCAGCATAAACAACTCCACAAAACACAGTAATGCAGAGCACAGCAGAGCAAAGTTAAGGTCTCCCACATCCCAACATAGTCACATCCATAAGACCTTTCATAGTTCATGCTCATCACATTGCCAGAATACGATGTTGCTTGTGTTTAATTTTGATGGTGTGCAAAACATGATAATTCAAAAAAGCCAGAACCATTCCCACCAAGCTCTATCATTTTGCACAATATATCATTTTCATTTCCTGCAATACTTGCTGATGTCTAATTTGCAGACCTGTATGTTTAACATGTTTGAAAGTCTGTATTCTCTAACTCTCTTTGGATTCATCACAGTTCACAGTTCTCATGCCAACAGCATGACAAGGCTGAATGGTCTATCAGTATACCACGAATTAAATTGAGGATTCAGCTTAATGAATGATTGGCTCAGCTGGAACAGTTTTCCTACTAAATTATTAAGCTTGCTTTTATGCAATTTGATTCAGGTCATTTCAAATCCACTACTTGCATCCTTATTTTAAGCATCTGTTGTGGCTTGAGCCCAGAGGGCAACTGAGCAACACTCACCCATTCACTCGCTCCTTCCTCCTCAGCAGTGGGAAGGAGAAAATAAAGCAAAAGGTTCAGAGATTGAGATAAGGACAGAGAGGGATGATTGACCCATTATGGTTGTGAGCAAAAGACAGACTCTTTAGGGGAAGAAAAAGAATATCATTCGAATTTAAACAACACCACCACCACTAGTTTACCAATCAAACAGAGTAGGACAGTGAGAAATACAAGCACATCTTAAAAACACCCTCCCCGCACCCCTCCCTTTCTTCCAGGCTCAGCTTTGCTCCCGATTTCTCCTCTGCCTTTCCCCCCATGGCGTGGGTTGGGGGGGGGCAGGGGATGGGGGTTGTAGTTGTCACTGATTTGCCACCAATCAGAATTAATAATGTTTTATTCTAGTATGAATACAGAATTATGAGAGATATTTTAGTAGGGTTGCATGTTTAACATTTATCTTGCATTTTACACATCTAACCAGAAACCAGTGCTACTATGAATTCCTCCATATAGACCTGTACCAAGGCCAACGAATTGGTCTGTAATCATCTACTAGGTACACCTAGACACTGCTTAGGTAATTAGATTTATAATTGAAAATAATTCTGCTTGAAGTTGTTAGAGAGATGTCTAGACACAGAAGTAATTTATTACCTAGAACACATTGGATAATGTCTCAGATGTACCACAACTTGAGGTTAATGAGAACTGGGGAGAATGAACTGTAACAGTTTACAGATCTCTGCCAAGGAACAGTGAAACTAGGTAATAGGTAATTCTGGCAGGGGGAGATCGCGACCACCGACTCATGGGCCACCAACCCAAATTACACCCCAGACTCATTTCTAGAGATTTCTAAGCTTTAGTGCACAGAATCGGAAGAAGGAGGGGAGTATGATAATGATTTCTAGGAATTCTTGTGTTTATGTATTAATACCTAATGAATATGTATGATTGAATAATATATAAACTGTTTGATTCTTGTAACTGGGTTGCGTTGTTGGTGAGAGCCCTCACCCGTGCACCCAGCCGTTAATAACGATGTGTCTGTTTATCTGCATCAAATCGGTGTTGATAAATTCCTATTCCGGATTTTCGGTAACACAGTCAGTTCATCATCCCTTGTTTCTGCTGCTCCTTCCTTAGGGGAAGACTCTTCACTCTCTTCCCCTGCTCAAGCGTGGGCTCCTTTCCATGGGAGACAGTCCTCCATGAACTGCCTCCTATGTGAGTCCTTCCCAGGGGCTGCAGCTCTCCACACACTGCTCCAGTGGGGGTCCCTTGCACATGTTGCAATCCTCCCAGCACCAAACTGCTCCAGCGTGGGCTGCCCTCAGTGTCTCAGCCTTCCTCAGGTGCAGCTCCCTGCTCTGGTGTGAGGTCCTCCATGGGCTGCAGGTGGCATCTGCTCCCCCGGTGGCATCCATGGGTGCAGGGCACAGCCTGTCCTCTCACCATGGGTTGAGGGGAGTCTCTGCTCCGGCAGACCTCCCCCTGTCCTCCTTCTTTCTTCCACTGACCTTGGTATTTTCCTCACAACTCCTTCTCCACTGCAGGTTCCCCTTCTTACATATATTATCACTAATTGGCTCGGCCTTGGCCAGAGGCAGGTCTGACTTACAGCCGGGGGCAACTTAGAGAAGCTTCTCATAGGGGACACCACTGTAATCCCTTGCCTGCTACCAAACCCCACCACACACAAACCCAGCACGGTTGTCATGGCAACAAAATTAGTACCCAGATGATGAAATCATTGCCATGCCAATGGGACTGTTTCCAAGGTTGTTACTACAGCAACGGTGGTGGTACCTCGGTGATGGAGCCGTCACCATGTCACAGGGGCTGCTACCAGGGTCATTGCCATGCCAATGGTGTTGGTACCCAGGTGATGGAGCCATCAGCATCTGTGGTGTTGCAACTGCCCCAGGGCCACTGTGAAACATCAGGATAAGCCTCATTGTGCTGTTATCCTGGATACATGTGCAGTGACTTGGGCATCAGATATTCCCTGGCCACTCCTGAACCATCTGCTGCCTGAATGTTACATCAGGATAAGCCATGCAAGCTTTGGGAACACTCCCATGGTGCTGTTACCATGCAGTAGCCTGGAGATGGGGCATCCCCTGGCCACATGCAAACAATCTGCTACCTGAATTGTCTACCACAATGACTCAGCACGAGTTGTGGCCAGAATGGAGAATACTGACCAAAGCAAATCATCTCGTCATCCTACAAACAGCAATCCAAAAGAGAGACCTTTTAAACTCTTCCAGACAGCAGCGGGCTGTGTGTCCCAGTATCTGCCCCTGAGCTGGGCCACCTCTCAGGGTTGGTTTTGTGAGGAATGAATAATTGTCCCTCGATGATTTCATGAGGACTCAAAGGCCTGACTTCATGAGGTTCGCCAACTATCCATTGATGAATACTGGCACACAAAAGTGAGTATTTCATGAAACTCACAAACAGGGAAATTTTAATATGTTAAATTTTCTTTGCTTTTGTGAGGGCAATTTGATTCAGAAATGTTTGTTTGCCCATCTGTACATGTGATTTGATTTAAAATCCCTCTGTGTGTGCAATCCTGCTGTAAGTTTTGGGTGAACCTTGCCATTCTCAAATCTTTAACTAGGTCACAATTTTGATTGTAACAAATGTCACACTATTAAATTGGTTAATGATTAAGTGCTGCTAATAATTATACAACCTAATCTTGTGATCTATCTCAAAATATTAATAAATCCTAAATTGCTGCTAAACCAAAGTAGTAGAACAAGATCTTATTCACAACAGGGTGCGTGCATCACCTCCACGAGACAAGGAGGCCACTTGTGCTGCAGAGGGCCTCCAGCACTGACAAGGCTTGGCTGTCGGTGGCCTTTGAAGACCTGAGCTGTGTCAGTCAGAGTGTGGGAGTTGTTGGGTAGCTTCCAAGACGCATAGAGATAGCATTGTTAACCTTTTTTATTTCTTTCTTTCACAGCAATGATGGGTTGATTTCTGCAAAAGTAACTTTGTGGGCCTGTGTTGAAAGCAAAGAGAGCTGAGTTGGGGGTCCTAGGGGGAGTTAAAAGGCTGAGGGAAACTCTATAGGACTGGGAAGGCTATAGATCTCCACCTGGAGATCCCTTCCCCCTCTCTGCTGGGGAAACTTAACCCTATCCTAGCTGAACCAGGACATAATCCACCCCTTTATTCTATACCATCTGTGTCATGTCCAGCTGCCATTTAGCAGTTAGCAATAACAAAATAACAATTTACAAAGGCACAGCATAATTCACGGCATGTTCTCACCCAGAATCAAGTCCCCCTGTGGTATGCATCGGACCTCTCCATTGTCCTGCATCACTCACCAGGTACACCCAGGTCCTTGGGCAAAAGCAATCCCATGGATGGGTTTGCCTTTGCCTTTGCCTGGCACAGGACTAAACCAGACCATTTTTCCCAATATATTCCTCATGTGCACCACAGGGACTTTATCCCCATCTACAGCACGTGGAGGTTTTGACTGAGCCGGGCCAGCTCGACTGGCAGATCCTCTTGTGTTGACTAGCCAGGTGGCCTTTGCTAGATCCATGTCCCAATCTTTGAAGGTCCCACCTCCCAGTGCTGTCAATGTGGTTTTTAACAGTCCATTGTAGCACTCAATCTTCCCAGAGGCTGGTGCGTGGTAGGGGATATGGTAGACCCACTTGATGCCGTGTTCTTCTGCCCGGGCATTTATGAGGTTGTTTCAGAAGTGGGTCCCGTTGTCTGACTCATTTCTCTCTGGGGTGCCATGTCGCCACAGGACTTGGGTTTCAAGGCCCATGATGTTGTTCCAGGTGGTGGCATGGGGTGCTGGGTAAGTTTCCAGCCATCCAGTGTTACTTCCACCATCGTGAGCACATGGCGCTTCCTGTGGTGGGTCTGTGGCAGTGTGATGCAGTCGATCTGCCAGGCCTCTCCATATCTATATTTCAACCATAGCTCTCCATTTCACTGGGGCTTCACCCACTTGGCATGTTTGATTGCAAGCACACGGCTCACATCCGTGGATGATCTCTGCAATGGTGTCAATGGTGAGGTCCACCCCTCAATCTCAAGCCCACCTGTATGTTGCATCTCTACCTTGGTGGCCTGAGGTCTCATGGGCCCACCGGGCTATGAAGATTTCACCTTTGCACTGCCAGTCCAAGTCCACCTGAGCCACTCTTATCTTAGCAGCTTGGTCTGCCTGCTGGTTGTGTCAATGTTCATCAGTGGCCCGACTCTTGGGTACATGGGCATCCACATGGCGCACCTTCACAATGAGCTTTTCCACACAGGCTGCAATATCCTGCCACACCTCAGCAGCCCAGACGGTTTTACCCTTACGTTGCCAGTTGTTCTGCTTCCATTGCTGCAGCCATTTCCACAGGGTATTTGCCACTGCCCACAAGTTGATGTAGAGGTGGAGCCTTGGCCACTTTTCCCGCTCCGCAATATCCAAAGCAAGCTGAACGGCTTTCACCTCTGCAAACTGGTTTGACTCACCCTGTCCCTCAGCAGCTTCAGTGACCCATCGTATGGGACTCCATACAGCAGCCTTCCACCGTCGATGTTTTCCCACAGTGTGACAAGACCCATCAGTGAACAGGGCATATCGCTTCTCCTCATCTGGCAGTTCGTTATACAGTGGGGCCTCCTTAGCACGTGTCACCTCCTGTTCTGGTGACATCCTGGAATCTTTGCTCTCTGGCCAGTTCGTAATCACCTCTAGTATCCCTGGGCGGCTGGGGTTCCCTATTTGAGCCCATTGTTTTATCAATGCAGTCCATTTACTCCACGTGGCATCGGTTGCATGATGCATGGAGGAGGCTTTTCCTTTGAACATCCACCCCAGCACAGGCAGTCAGGGTGCCAGGAGCAGCTGTGTTTCAGTGCTGACCACTTCTGAGGGAGCCCGAACTCCTTCGTACGCTGCCAGTATCTCCTTCTCAGTTGGTGTGTAATTAGCTTCAGAGCTTTTGTATCCCCACTCCAAAAGCCTAGAGGTCGGCCTTGGGTTCCCCCAGGTGCTCTCTGCCAGAGGCTCCAAGTAGGGCCATTCTCCCCGGCTGTGGTGTAGAGCATGTTCTTAACCTCCTGCCCTTCCTGGACTGGCCCGAGGGCTACTGCTTGGGCAATCTCTAGTTTAATCTGTTCAAAGGATTGTTGTTGCTCAGGGCCCCATTCAAAATCTGTTCTTCTTACGGGTTACGTGGTAGAGAGGGCTCACAATCAGGATGTAGTTCGGGATGTGCATCCTCCAGAACCCCACGGCGCCCAGGAAAGACTGAGTCTCCTTTTTAGAGGTTGGTGGGGCCATGGCTGTTATCTTGTTTACCACCTCCATTGGGATGTGGCGACGCCCATCTTGCCATTTTATTCCTAGGAATTGAATTTCCCTTGTAGGCCCCTTAACTTTCTTTTGCTTAATGGCAAAGCCGGCCTTCAGGAGGATTTCAATTATCCTCTTCCCTTTCTCAAAAACTTCCTCAGCTGTGTCCCCCCATACAATGATGTCATCAATGTACTGCAGGTGTTCTGGAGCCCCACCTCTCTCCAGTGCAGTATGGACCAGTCCATGGCAAATGGTGGAGCTGTGGTTCCACCCCTGAGGCATTCGATTCCAGGTGTGCTGGATGCCTCTCCAAGTGAACGCAAACTGTGGCCTGCACTCTGGTGCTATCAGAATGGAGAAGAACGTGTTAGTAATGTTAATCATGGTGTACCACTTGGCTGCCCAACTCCGGTTCATACTGGAGCTCCAGCATGTCCGGCACTGCAGCACTCATTGCTGGCGTGACTTCATTCAGGCCACGGTAGTCCACAGTTAGCCTCCATTCACCATTAGGCTTTCTCACTGGCCATATAGGACTGTTGAAGGGGGAGTGAGTTTTGCTTATCACCTTCTGCCTTTCTAGTTGATGGATCAGCTGATGGATGGGGACCAGGGAATCTTCATTGGTGCAATACTGCCACAGGTGCACCGTCCTGGTAGCAATCGGTACTCGCTGCTCCTCAACCTTAAGCCGCCCCACCACTGAGGGATCCTCTGAGAGGCCGGGTAAGGTGGACAACTGTTCAACCTCCTCCAGGGCAGCTACACCAAAAGCCCACCGGTACCCTTTTGGGTCTTTGAAGTGCCCTCTCCTGAGATAGTCTATGCCCAGGATGCACGGGGCATCTGGGCCAGTCACAATGGGGTGCTTATGCCAGTCCTTCCCAGTCAGGCTCACTTCAGCTTCCAGTAGGGTCAGCTGTTGGGATTCTCCTGTCACTCTGGAGATGCAGATGGATTCAACCCCACTGTAGCTCGATGGCATCAGGGTGCACTGTGCGCCAGTGTCCACCAAAGCCTTATACTCTTGTGGGTCTGACGTGCCAGGCCTTCGGATCCACACTGTCCAGTAAATCCGATTATCCCTTTCCATCTGGCTGGAGGCAGGGCCCCTCTAATCCTGCTCAGCATCACTCATTTCTTGTAAGAATAATTTATTGGTCCCCTCAAGAGGGTCAGACAGAACATTCACCATTCTATTCTGTCTGGGAGATTTCTGACTGGACACTGGAGCTGCGCTCTTCTTGGAGGACTCCCCTTTCGTGGTGGTCTTCCCTTTCAGCTGCTCTACTCATGCAGCCAGGGCAGCAGTGGGCTGTCCATCCCACCTCCTCATGTTTTCTCCATGGTCACAGAGGAAAAACCACAGGGTGCCTCGTGGTGTGTGTCTTCTGCTGCCTTTTTCTTGGGTGGGGAAACGTTTACTTCTAATGGCCAAGAAATCAGCCCGTGCAGGTGCAATGTAGGACACGTCCTCTTCCATTTTCTGGACCCTCTGAGACAGTTCCTCCACAGCTGAGACCCAGGAATGTTGAGATGAAGGGAGATTTCCCTCATATTGCCAGAGCTTGCCAACCACTCCATCCACTGTTAGAGTGTGGGTGTCTCTCCACCAGGACACTATTGCCAGTGCTTTTGAGTGTGCTTCTGGTGCGCTCTTCAGGAACTTTCGCCACATCAGGTGTGTGCAAGGGGCCTGATCTGGGTCCATTGGTGACTGTTCATCATTCAGATCACCATAGATCATATCAAACACAGCCAGTTCCCTGAGATTCTGAATTCCCTTCTCAGTGTTAGTCCGTTTTCTTGTCTGACATAGGATATCATCCTTGTAGGGGTGCCTCTCCCTTACACGGAGCAGGAGTCACTTCCAAAGGCTGAGGGTTTGAGTCTGTTTCCCTATTTCCCTATCAATGCCAGCATCCTTGGCCAAAGATCCCAGCTGCTTGGCCTCTCTCCCCTCCATTTCAAAAGCACTGGCTCCATTGTCCCAGCATCGGAGCAGCCAGGTGCAAATCTGCTCACCTCCCAGGTGACCAAAATTTCTCCGCATATCTCACAGCTCAGTTGGGGATAGAGATCGGACGATCACCATTGGCCCTTCCTCCTGTCCCGTGCTGAGCCTGGCTCATCCCCATCCCCTACTTTGCGATCTGACTTTCTGGTATATTTGGTTTTCTGTACTGGGGCAACTGATACCGGCACTGGCTGGCTCTCTGGCTCAGCTGCTGTGCTGGTGGAGGTGACTGAAACTGGCTCTGCCTGTCCCCCCGGCCCAGCTGCTGTACCAGTAAGGTCATTCTCAGATCCTGCAGGCATTTCTCCTCCTTGAGGGCAGTGAGCGGTATTAAAGAGGACACGGTAGTGTGAGAGACGAGAAACCAGGCCTGTGAGAAACTAAGACAAACAGCCAGGGAAAGCAAAAGTTGAGGTTGATTGAAGAAATGCCTCAAACACTCACAAGACAAAACTCTGAGTCACAGGGTGCATGCTGTGGAGGCCAAAGCTGATAACGCTGCCCGATGTATCTGGGGGAGAGAGCCCTGTGGAGACAGGACGGCTCTGCCCTGGGGCACCTGGGCAAATTTCAAAGGCCATGTGTCCAGTGAATGAACTTTGCTTCATTATCCACGAAATGCATATTAAAGTTAATACCCCTCAATATGCTAACGAGGGCTGTCATGATCATGCTAGTGACATCATCCCATGGAACACCTTACCCCTCCCTGTACATGGGATACGTAGGTCTGTGGGTCGACCTAGGGGACAGACCCAAGGAAAGTGGGTATAAATCAAAGGGGAGAAGAAAGGGCTGGCTCTCTCTCTGCCCCTCTCCCTGCCCCCTCCCCGGCCGTCTGGAGAGAGCAGTGAAGCAAAGAAGATGGATGCCAGCGAAGAAGGCGGCCACCTCCTGGAACCCTCGCCGGTGGGATCAGTGCAGGAACCCAGACCGGTGATCTGTATTCCCCCATTCCCTCTATCTCCCTCTTTTCCTTTTTCTATTAAGAAATGCAAAGCATATTATATTGCTCACCTCAACTTGCTCTGTACTTAGCCAATTCTCATGTGTTCAATTAGTACATTGTAGGTAGTTAATAAATGCTTGAACTTGGAGACTTGTTGTCCGCTCCAATTGGGGATTTGCAAATCTGAGTCACTTGTCCCCCTCGTCGGAGCGGGATGTGACATTAAATTGGCATAGTAGGCAGGATCCCCTTCGGTGTCAGAAAGTCTTCTGAAATAGTGGTTCTCTATCTGACAAACTTGGACATGTTGATTCTCTATCCGATAAGGACAGGGAGAATCGGGAAGTGACCTCTCAGCTCTAAGCCGGGAGAGGTTCGAGCAGTTGCAAGCCATGACTGGCCAGGAAATGTCAGTGCTTGACTGCTCCCCTATTTTTGAGAAGCTGAAGGAGTATAAGGCTTGTCCTCCTCCTTTAGTAGAGGTTTGGGCCCACGATAATTGGCAAAATCCAGAAGCAGTGGCGAGCTATATCAGGGTGCTTGCAGGGGTGAAATGTTCACAACCAGGCAAAGGAAAAGCTGTGGTGTGTGCTGTATTAGGGGCAGCACTGACTGCAGCCCAAAAAGATAAGTCTGTGTTGGTTTAAGCTCTGCTGGGACCAGAGACCACGTTGCCGTTGACCCTCTCCCACCCTCAGCCAGTCAGGCTCGAAGTGAGGCACAAACCCCGGGTTAAAATAAGAAGAAAATTTAATACAACAGTGTGATAAATAATCTGAACAACAACAGTAGCTACAATAACAGTAAATAGTAATAACAGTAAACAAGACAGAAGATATACAGAGAAATACCGCAGTGGTTACAGACAGCTCGCTCGCGTGCTCCCCGTCACCAAAGCCACAAAGGAAAAAAGTTCTCGCGCTCCCGCACCCAGACCTGACGTCAGCATGGTATGAATAACCCGGTGGGAGATCCCTTCCACCTCTCTGCTGGGGAAACCTAACCCTATCCGAGCTGAGCCAGAACAGGGGGTTCTATAGGACCAGGTGTTCCTATGGGGACCTGAGAGTCTCCATAGGGACAGGGTGTCGATGGGCCTTGGGGTTTCTATAGGCTCAAGGGTTTGTATGGGCCCTGAGGAGGAATCCTATAGACAGAAGAGGTCCTTGTGGGGCCAGAGGGGCTTTATAGTATTGTGAGGTCCCTGTGGGTCCTGGGATGGGGGTCCTACAGGGCTGAGGAGGCTCTATAGGACCAGGGTGTCTCTAGAGGGCCAGGGGGGGGTCTATGGAGCCATGGGGGCTCTAGGTATCACGGGTTCTCTAGGCAATCTGGTGGGGCTATATAAGGCTGGAGGGAGTCCCCTCAGCAGCAGGGGAGCTATACAGGGCAATAACTCTGTAGGGCAGGATGTCTCTGTTGGCCTATGGGGGCCCCATAGAACCAGGGAGCTATATGGGGCTGTAGGGGCTCTAAAGGGGCAGTGAGGGGCTCTGTGGGGCTGATGGGAACTGTCAGAGCTCATTAGCATATTCTTGCCCACTACCACCCAGTGCTCACCTGCCCTTATTAGCATATCTCCGCCCCTCTCAGCATGCCACACAGTGCTCATTAGCCTATCCCCACCCACTGATATCATGTGTCCTGCAGCGCAGGGAGGGGAGGGCAGAAAGGAGGTGGTGGCCCAACATGTGCAGCTGCCCATGATGTCATAGGTGGATGAGTAGGGCAGGACCATGCCGCTGGCTTCTGAAGATTTTTTGTGATGTCATAGGTAGCTGAATAGGTGATAAGGCAGAAGCAGGTCCCTGGCTTGTGTGGGTGCTTGTGGTATCACTGGTGGCTCTGTAGTAGTTGCAATTTGTCACCACCACATTCTGGAACACTGCTCTTCACCTATTAGCTCCTCAGCCAACAGCATCTTTCCAGGAACAGGATTACATCAGGGACGTGCTGTTGTGCTGTGACCTCATCAGCCATCACTGACATCACAAGCACCTGCACAAGCTAGCTGCAGGCTCCTGCACAGTCCCATAATCACTAGGGTTTCTCTTTTGCCTATTGGCTCTGACAAGGTTGTTAAGTGGCTAGGGAAGCTCAGAGCCCCAGTGTTGGTGGGGCTGTGAAAGGGTAGCCAAGGGATGGTGAAGGCCAGCAAAATCTTTCAGTCCCGTGTGGCAGGACTCTGGACATTTTCAACTTGGAGATCAGCTCTGGGGAGGGTGAGCGAACCAAGTGACCATCTGGTTGCCAAGCAAGCACAGAGCCCCAGTGTTTGTGGGACTGTGAACGGGCTGCTGAAGAGAATTGGGAACTAAAAAGAGTTTTCTAACGTCAGTGTGACAGCCCACTCTGGGGGGTTTCTCTTTTGCATATGGGCTCTGGTAAGCATGTTAGGTGGCTAGAGAAGCACAGGGCCTTGGTGTTGGTGGAAATGTGAAAGAATAGCCAAGGGATGGCGAGGGCCAGCAAAAACTTTCAGTTATGCCTTTTTCCATGTGGAAGGACTCACTGGATGTTTTCAGTTTTGGAGATGATGTCTACCTAGACTGAGAAAGAGTGAGAGGACCTTTCAGTGGCTAAGCAAGTGCAGAGCCCCAGTTTTGGTCTGGCACAGTAAGGATAACTAAGGGATGATGAAGCCCAGAAAGAACTTTCAGTTCTGGCCCATTCAGTGTAGGACAAAGCACTAGACTTCCTTCAGTTTTGGAGCTGAGCTCTTGCTAGAGGCTAGAGCAGAGAGTGGCTAAGCAATCACACAGCCCCAGTGCTGGTGGGACTGTGAAAGGATAGCCAAGGATGGTGGGGGCCAGCAGCATCTTTCAGCCCAGGCCACTTCTGCGTCCTACATTGTGAGTTTATATATTATTGTGAGGGTGAGTATTAAGTGATGGAGCAAGCACAGAGCCCCAGTGTTGGTGGGACTGTGAAAAGGTAGCTATGGAAGGAGAGGGCCAGCAACAGCTTTCAGACCTGGCTCTTCCCCTGTAGGAGCACTCGGGTGCTGGGGCAGGCTGTCCAGCTGTCCAGGTGCAACAGATGGCTGCTGGTGTTGAGCTGGGCTCACAAAGCTGTGGAGAGGTGCTTGCAGAGAAAGAAGGCTGCTGAGAACCCGCTGTGGCTGTGGTGCCAGGTGGGTCTGAGGGTGTGGGGCAGCACTGGGCATCCTGTGGGGTTTGGGCACCCATCTGCACATGGAAGCTGGGGGCATGAAGAGCTTCATGCAGAAAACAAACAAATACAAATACAAACAGAAAAATTACATCCAACAGATTGCTCTAACACACTCTGCTCAGGGTCTGTCCCTTTTTGATTCTTATTTCAGCCCTCTTGTGCCCCACGTTGGTGTGCCAAAAAGGCTGTGGTGGTTTAAGCCCTGCCGGGACCAGAGAACACGTTGCCGTTGCCCCTCTCCCACCCTCAGCCAGTCAGGCTCGAAGTGAGGCACAAACCCCAGATTATAATAAGGAGAAATTTAATACAATAGTGTGATAAATGATCTGAACAACAACAGTAGCAATGATAACAACAATAAACAGCAATAACAGTAAACAAGACAGAAGATATACAGAGAAATACCGCAGTGGTTACAGACAGCTCGCTCGCGTGCTCCCCGTCACCAAAGCCACAAAGGAAAAAAGTTCTCGCACTCCAGCACCCGGACCTGACGTCAGCATGGTATGAATAACCCGGCTGGAGATCCCTTCCCCCTCTCTGCTGGGGAAACTTAACCCTATCCTAGCTGAATCAGGACACATAATATGTCCAAAACCAAAACACTAACATCCACAGTACTGATATATTCGATTTGTATTTCCTTAAGATTCATGATGCATTAAAATATCCAAAATCTGTACAGCTTTCCTAAGAATCCAAACAAAGCTCGTCTGTCTGGCATCCCATAATTGAACATTGAAATTGGACATTTAAAATTAGGTGATATCTTTTTACCTTAATCTGGATGTTTCTCAGATCATTCCTGTAACACAGGTAATATCCCCTGGGTGGGTGTGTGAAGCTATATAATAATTTGGCATCAGATTTACAGAAACACACTCGGGCAAGTGTTGTCAGCAATGGCAGGTTTTGAGGCAGCAGGAATTATGGCGATAAAATGCAACTGAGAAACAACCTTGAGTCTGTCAAAAAAAGTGTGGTGTTTAAAAGGGCTGATGTCTTCTGAACAGTATTTGAAAGCTGACATCCTGTGTTCTTTAAAACCTGAACCCTGACTACAAAATACATGCAATTTCACATGGTCTTACAAACGTGTAAAGAAGTCTTTCACAATAGGCCTTCTCCAGCACAGCAAAGTGATACCTTGGTGTGAGACTTGCAGCTTGATCAGGTACTAATGTGGAGTCACATTTCTTGGTATCTCTTTCCCCCTACAAAATGTAAAACAAGTTTTATTTTTAAAACCAGGGCAGGGCGTGGCCGCTCTGCCATGTAATAGGAAAGGTGGGACAAACAGCCAACATCCCAAGGGAGATGCAATCCCTGGGTACAGGCTGAGCCGTGAGCACGGGCCTCTGGCTCGCAGGTGGAGGGTGACCATGGTGGGGTGGCCCACTGTCACTGTGGCCACTTCCATTCCTACACATGGTCATGGTGGCAACAGCAGCTGCAGTGGGACCCCTGAGGTCCTCAGCACCGGAGACCGTCCACTGAGCATGGGGAGCGCAGCCCCTTCATGCCCCACCTCTGTGTCTGGAGCCCATCCTGGCAACGGGACAGCAACGGGTGCAGCCAGCTCTGACACCCTCCAGAGACCAGCAAAGACCCGTCGTGGCTGCAGAGGGTCCGGGAAGAAGAGCCGGGCTCAGGGGACCATGTGCACCACCTCCCCTGGCTCTGCTCCTGAGTGGGGGGGCCAGGCTCCCCTGGGGTCCCTCTGAAATAAAACCACAGGGGACGATGAGGGGGGCCAGGCCTGGCTGCTTCTGTGCTGCTCATTGCTGCAGAACTGGGGGAGTGGGAAGGGTACGGCCCTGGACACTGGGGGAGAGAGAAGGAAACAGCTGTGAACCTGGGGAGAGGGTGGGATACGGCCCAGGGACTGGTAGAGAGAGAGGAATGTCGGTGTTGGAACTGGAGCAGAGGAGCCATTGCTGGATTCTCCCGTGCTGCTTTGCTCATCGCTGTGGGGATATGCCTCTGGGAGAGGAAAGGAAAGGGGAAGGAGAAAGCTCACCCTGAAAGGGTCTGTGACTGCTCTCCTGAAGTCATCCAAGTGGCCCTTTCTGTCCTTTTCCAGCAGGATGTTTGCCAGTGGCTTTCTGGTACCTAGAAGATCCAAACCTCACAGGGCTTTCAGAAAAATCCCCCCTTGGCCCAGTAGCTGGCAAAGCTACAGCCCTCACCCACCATGCTGGCAACAAGATGGGAGCAGGCTGGTGTGCAACTGGTGTCGTGGCTTGCAACATCTGTCTGGTTAACCTGAGACGCGTGGCACCCCTGGCACCAGGCCGGATTCCTGTGTTTCATACCACAGCCCCATCAGTACTGCAGAGTACCGTGCTGCTGCCAGCACAGCACCACCACCCTGGTGCTGTGGCTGTATTGCAGGGTTGTGTCGACTTAGCCCCTCCCAGCCCCGGGGCCAGGGAGGGATTAAGAGGCTGAATCTGTAACGGATCCTCAGCAGACAATAGGTGTTTACAGGCTTTGATCTGCTGCTTCTTGATTCTATTCCAGCCCTGTGATAGAATTTCTCACGTGTAACTGAGCCCCACCAATCCATCCTGGCCATATATAATGGATGGTGGTGGAGCGAAGGAACACAAACGTGGCTGAATATCCTAACAGGTGTCCGGGCAGTGGAGCAGTGGGTCCCTCCGCTGAAGATTCCCCGCTGTCAGTACCTGCCCTCTGTGCCAGCCAGTGCAAAACCCTCCTGCTGTCCCCAAAGCTGGGCCTGGCCGCGTGGGGGGGCAGGTGCCGTGACCAGCCTCAGTCATTCTCCTCCAGCCCAAGGAGCAAGGCGAGGTTTGGAGCCAAGCCACTGAGCCACTATTTCCAGGACCTGCATCGGTGCCACCCACTAAGCCCCGGTGCTGCCACTCGATGCCCTTGTCAAATATTAATGCGATGCTCACTGTGCTCCCTGCCCTGCCCCAGCGCTGCAGCCGTGGCCCCTGCCCACTCCAAGGCTGCCTGACCTCTCCAGTCTCCCCTGGCGCTCCATAGGGTGTATTTCTCCCTGCGTGGGGACTTTGGGGGTGCAACTGCACCCATCTTTGGGTGTTGTTGTCCGCACAGTGCAGGGCAGGACCTGACCCCCTGCACTCGGTGGGGAGCTCCCGGGTGCCTCCTGCCCACGGTGGTCGGCTCAGACCCTTGCAGCAGGTAAGGCCCCACCGGGGCTGCAGCTGCGAGCACCCCCATCCCCGGGGTGAAGCCAGCCCAACACTTCCCAGGGTGAGGGTGGGCCGGGGGCATGGGGTGCCGACAGAAGGGCTGGTGGTGATGGGGACAGCCCAGGCTCAGTCCTCGGCTGCAAGGCATGGCAGGGTTCCCCGGGAGGGAGAGGGGGCAGTGAGGGCTCTCTAGCTCCGTCCTGTATTCTAAAGGAAACGCCCACCCATGGGCCTGCAAAGGTCGGGGTGATGTGACGGGCATCCTCGCGCGTCACCCCTCACCCGGTCACGCGTGGGGGGTGTTGGGGGCCCATCTCCCCTTGCCTACCCTCCTCCAGGAGGAGGCCCGCGCCTCTCGCCCCGGCAGCCACCCGGCCCGGTGGGGAATGAAGCCCGGC
>NW_020799111.1:42980-47876 GCF_003259725.1 Athene cunicularia
GGGGGGAGCCTTTTCCCCCAGGCTTGCGGTGCCCGTCTGGCCACAGAGGAATGCTTTCCAAAAAGCAGCAAAGCCGCGGTACGGTGGGGATGGGCAGCAGCAAGCAGCTCTGCCCGTACGGTGCCTTTAACAGCAGCGAGCGGCACCCCGGCGCTGCCTAAAAATAGTGTATCCCCCCGCCCCATCGCGGCTGGATCCTGTGTCACGCCGGAGCGTCCCTCCCCAGTGCCGGGACTGTGGCCACTTCCCTCGTAGCAGGCCAGCTGGAGGGCTTCGCAGGCCAGGTAAGAGTGGGAGGGAGCGACCTGGAGCAGGGTTCGACCCGGCCTCCAAACCACCCCCAAGAAATCGGTGGCAGCCCCGGCAGGGCAGGTCAGGGCATGGGGAGGAGATACCACTGACATCCATGGACATAGAGCCGGCGGGGGGGTGGGGCTCCAGGGAGCGCTTCTGCCCCTGCTGGTGCCTGTAAATTGGGTGCTGGGACGGTTGTGCCGAGGCGGGGGGGGGAGGGAGATGTCATCGCTTTTTCCTGACAGGGACACCCTCACCACGCTCCACTCGGGCTCTGCCTACCGGCAAGGCCCCGCGGCCATCCCAGCGCCATGGTGAGGAACATGGACGACTTCGACTTCTGCCTGCCTTCACATGCCCAGGGTGTGCTGGAAGGGCTGCAGCGGCTGCGTGCCAACCCCAAACTGGCAGATGTGACGCTGGTGGCAGGAGGGCGGGAGTTCCCCTGCCACCGCGGCGTCCTGGCCCTCTGCAGCCACTACTTCCACGCCATGTTCTCCGGCGACTTTGCTGAGAGCACTGCAGCACGGGTGGAGCTGAAGGAGGTGGACCCCAGTGCGCTGGAGATGCTGCTTGACTTTGCCTACACAGGGAAGGTTACCATCAACCAGGGCAACGTGGAGGAGCTGATGCGGACTGCCAGCCAGCTCCACTTCCCCACTATCCAGAAGGTCTGCAGCCGCTACCTCCGGCAGCAGATGGATGCCACCAACTGTCTAGGTATCTGTGAGTTTGGTGAGAGCCACGGCTGCCCTGAGGTCTCCTCCAAGGCCTGGTCTTTCTTGCAGGAGAACTTTGAAGCCATCTCTCAGCAGGAGGAGTTCCTCCAGCTCTCCAAGGAGAGGTTGGCTACCTACCTCTCCAACGACCAGCTGCAGGTGCAGGAGGAGCAGAGCCTGGCTGAGGCCGTGCTGCGCTGGGTACGCCATGACCCTGGGTCCCGAGCCCAGTTCTTGCCTGAGCTGCTGGAGCTGGCCCACCTTGTCTCACTGCCCGACCAGTACCTTCAGAACCTGCTTGCCACTGAGCCCCTTGTACGTGACTCAGATGCCAGCAAGGCCCTTGTCACCCAATCCTGCACAATGGTGGGTAACCTCTGCCCCAAAACCCACCCCCTGAGCCACGGGGGGAGGCTCAGCTGGGAGCCTGATGGTCCTGCCCTGGCCTCTCGGATAGGGGCAGAGCGATGCCGGTGCCCAGAAGAACCCCCCAACCCCAGCGCAGAAGCTGGAGGAGGTGCTGGTGGTGGTTGGTGGCCGCGTGCTAGAGGAGAGTGAGGATGAGGACAGGGGGCTGGAGATGCCGGCCACCCACAGGAACTTTGCTTTCTACAACCCCAAAAGCAGTAAGTGCCCACGTCAGGGATGGGGCAAGTGCATACTCCCCCCCCGAATGTTATCTAACCCTCCATCTACCACAAAGCCACCTCTTGCTAAATGATCTGGTGTCAAGAGGGGCACGGGGTGGGGGGAGGAGGGGGAGGGAAGAGTGAAGCAGGGCTGGCTGGGGGGTCATTGTTTGGCTCCACTGGGTTTCAGGGCAATGGATGGCTCTGCCTGACTTCCCCGATTACAACAAATGGGGCTTTTCCCTGGTGTCTCTGAACAATGATGTGTACGTCACAGGTAAGTGCTGGGGCTGCTGGTGTGGAGTGGGGGTCCCCAGGGATGAGGGACAGAGATGTGGGCACGGGGTGCCTGGGGCCAGGGGCTACCCTCCCTCTCCTTGCTCCCTTCCTGTGTGGATCCAGCCACTGGCCAGGGATGCCCAGGCACGGCTGCACTTGGAGGGGGTGGCCCGCCTGACCCGCCCCTCCCCAGGTGGCTCCCGGGGGTCCCAGAACAACACGTGGTCGACGACCCAGGCCTGGCGCTTCTGCCCCAGGGATGGCACTTGGAAGCCCATCACCCCCATGCTGAGAGCCCGGACAAACCACACCAGCGCTGTCCTCAATGGTGAGATCTACGTCATTGGGGGTAAGGCCACAAAGACCCTACGGGTGCTTCTGGGGTGGGGGGTCTGTGGGTGCCCTGGCACAGCAGGGTGGCTGCAGTGTTCCACCACCCTGCAGGGACGACGGTGGATGCGGTGGAAGTGGAGCGCTACGACCCCTACAACAAGAGCTGGTGTGCCATCAGCCCAGCCCTCAAATATGTCAGCAATTTTGCGGCCGCCAGCTGCTTGGGCAAGCTCTACCTGGTGGGCTCATGTGCCATCAAGTACAATGCGCTCACCCTGCAGTGCTACAACCCTGTCCAAGGTGAGAGCTGGCCGCACTGCACCTCACCAGAGCCTTCCTGGGGAGCAGGACTGAGGGGCCCCCCCCCAGCATCCTGTGCCACCAGGCATGGTCCTGTGGGGTGCGACTGGGTGCTATCGGGGTCCAGCAATGGCTGTGGCATGGGGCTGGGGCCAGCCAGGAGCATGGCTGCTGGTGGCACAGACCCCAGTCACAGAACTCCAGCACAGACCAGGCCAGAGCTTCTGCGGAGTGGGATCACAGGAGCAGAGGGGTGGGGGAAGCTGCCCACCTTAGGAAGAAACTAAACCCCTGTGACAACACCACTGCCTTGGGCAGCCTCTGCACAGCCCACAGTGGTATCCCTCATCCCACACCACCACTACAAATTATATCCCCCCCCCCTTTTTTATGCAAGAGCCTCATCTGGGATGAGGACCACAGGTGCAATGCTGCCTAGCCACTCTGCCCTTCCAAACTCCCCCTTAAATAGCTGCAGACTCAGCAATGCTTTTTTCAGCCACTGACAGCTGCATCAACAGCCAAGGGTGGGATGCGCTGCTGACGGCTGCTCCTTGCAGATCTGTGGTGTGTGATCACATCCCCCTTCATCCCTAAGTACCTCTCGGCCCCACGCTGTGCCACCCTTCGTGGGCTCATCTACCTCATTGGGGACAACACCAAGAAGGTCCACATGTACAACCCGGAGGCCAACATCTGGCAGAAGGTAGTAGGATGTGGGGCCAAGCGCAATCACCCTCCTGGGGAGGTGTGGCAGCTGTTCCCTCCCTGCCAGCACCCCACAACCCTGCACCCACTCCCCCAGGGTGCCAGCACCACCTCTCCTTCCTGCCCACTCATCCCTTGGCTCTGTTAACCCCTGTAGAGCTGAAGATGCCCCAATCCTGTGTTCACACTGCAGAAGCCCACAGGGACCCCCTTTTTCCAACACCATCCTCCTACAGGGTTTGCAGGGCTCCTGACTGTGCAGTTGGGCAAAATCCTGCCTGTCTCCTCCACCCCCCAGAGCCCCCCACTCCCTGCAGTGACCCCAGCCTTGCTCCCTTGCTCTCCATAACATGGGGATGCTGCTAAAAGTGAGACATGGCCCCAGAGGCCCCCAAACCTCACAGAGAGGTCAGGGGGTGGCCACACACACACACACACACACACACACACACACGCCTGGTGGGTCGATGTCCTGTGCAGTGGGGTCCCCAGGGGATCCCTGCACATTCCATCCTGCCTCTCATGCAGGTGCAGCTCCTGCATACGCTCCACGAGAATGGTGGGATGGTGCCGCTGGGCGATCGGCTCTTCGTCACCGGTGGCCACTGGAAGGGCATCAACGGGGACTATCAAGTGGAGATGGAGGTGTATGACTGTGCCAAGGACCTCTGGACACGGGAGGGCTCCCTGCCCTGCCTCTGGCTCTTCCACAGCTCCTCCTCCATTTTCATGGACACCTCCAAGTGGACAGAGTCTTTCCAGGGTAACCATGGGTGGTAGGAGAGCCCACGGTGTCGCCCGCCATCCTGTGCAGCTGCTCTCCCCCTCTCACCTCTCTCCCCACTGCCAGTTCAGCTCTGTGGTGGGGGACATGTAAAACCCCCTGCCAGGCTGGCTGGGGTGTTGGGAGCGTGTTCTCCTCCCACCACCACAGGGTGAAGGCTTTTCCTTATAAACATGCTTTGGCTAATGCTCTCTTTTAGTTCGGTGGGGTTATTTTAAGAACTGCCTTTTTCCCCCTCCAAAACCCCAAAGCTTTTACGGTATTTCAAGGCCTCCGAAAGTGTGGCCCAGCCCCATCAGAGACTGTCATTGCTGCCTGGTGACATGGTCCCTTTCCCCATCACGTTGACACCCAGCATGGGGAAACATGAGGGAGACCAGGGAACTCTCATCTTCTCAATAGCCAAAGCTCCCCAGCACCTCGCTGGCCCACAGTGCAGTGTCAGACCCATTGCAGGGCCCCATGAAGCGGAGTGAGAGGAGATGAAACCAACTTTTGGATGCCTTGTGTGGCACAGCAGCCTGCAGTGGGTCACTTCATCCTGGTTTCTCTCCTGGGATGCACAGCTGAGAGGTGACCCAAGGGTTGTGGTGAAGCAGCCAGCGGCTCAGTGGCTCCTGGTGCCAGCACAGAGCCGGGCAGCACCCCAGCCACGTCTCTGCTGGTACCCGCTGGCAGGGGATGCCCCGGGATGGGGCGAGCACAAGGCGATGCTTCCCCGGTGGCCAGTCCCACCACCGGGCCGTCGTAGCGCTGTTTGAGGGTTAATCCGTTCAGTGTTAGGGCTTTTATTAACTCTTAAGCACTAAACACGCCCTCCGAGGAGCACTGTGGGACGCGGGGCCCCGGC
>NW_020799111.1:47926-65181 GCF_003259725.1 Athene cunicularia
ATGCTGCTGGCCGGGAGCCCCGGGCGGGCGAGCGGCCCCCGGGCTCGGGGCAGGACGGGCACAGTGCGGGGTGGGACCGGGGCTGGCACGGCCCCGGTACCGGCCAGTCCAGGAAAATCACCGCAGGCTGTCTTGCAAGCCGGTGTGCCAGGCGCTGCCCCTGCCCCCGCCCTGCTGGAAGAGCTGCTGAGGGAGCTGCAGCTCCTGCTGAAAGGTACTCACCGGCCGGGGGGTGCTGCAAGCAGCGGGGGGGGTGGACCACGAGGCAGGAGGGACGAGGCACTGCGGGGCTGGGCGGCGCAGCCGAGCGCTGTCTCATCTCGGAAAACCGAGGTTCCTTCCTAAAGCCGAGCCCTGATGGGGTTTTCCGATCAGGCATGGCTAAGGGGCAGGTGAAAATGCGCAGGAAGGCCTGGGAAGGGCGTGAAGAGGAGGAGAAGGAAAGCCGTGCAGGCACCCCGCAGGCTGGGGCCCACCATCGCGTGGAAGCAGCCTTCCACTGCCGGACACGTGAAAACATCTCTGTGGAGCAGAGATCGCGGCAGGAGCTGCGGTTCTACTACATCGTGAGTGCCCCGGCTGTCGCCCCCACCTGCCCGTGGCAGCTCTCTGCCCCCGGGGCACCCACGCTTAACCCCGGCCTTTCCCTGTCCCCAGCCGGAGAGGGAGGGAACGTTCCACCGTGGCTCGGGGCTGAACCTGACCAGCGGGCAGTACACGGCCCCCGTCGCAGGGTACTACACCTTCACCGCCACGCTGCGCATCGGTGAGGGCTCGGCCCCCCCCCCGCCCCGCAGGGGAGCGCCAGGCCGGCTCTCACCCCCCGCTCTGTCCCAGTGCGCAGGGAGCAGCGGCGGAAGGGGCAGCCGGGCACGGGGAACCGTCTGCGGGCGCTGATCTGCGTGCAGTCCCGCTGCCAGCACAACAGGTAGGGCAGGTCAAAGCCCGAGGGAGGAAGGAGGCCAGCAGCACCGGGGGGAAGGAGGGACATGCTCTCCCCAGCACCACCCTCCCTCTTCGGCAGCAATTTGGAAACCGTGTCCCGGCTGGAGAATGGTAGTGACCTTTTCACCATCTCTGTCACCGGAATCCTTTACCTAGAGGTTAGTGGTGCCAGCTCGGCTCCGGACTGTGCCCTGCAGGAAGGTGCCTTCTGCTGCCCCAGCTCCAGGGGTGGGCCTCGGTCTGTGTCTCACAGGACACTGAGAGCTGAAAGCTACCGGGCCACGACAACACACAGCACAGCTGGGCCACCCTCGTGCCCTCTCTGTCATCCCTTTCTCAGCTCTCCAGCTCTCTCCTGCCGGGCTGTGCCCCAGCCCCATTCAGCCCTCTTTCCCTCCAGGCTGGGCAGTACACTTCTGTTTTTGTGGACAACGCTGCAGGCTCTCCCCTCACTGTTCAAAGCAACTCTGATTTCAGCGCCATTCTGCTGGGGGTGTGAAGCAGCGCTGGGCACTGCACAGGGAGCTGCACCTGTGCCAGAGCTGGACCCTCCCTCTGCCAGCCACCCTCACACTTCCCTGGCTCAGCACCAAGCCCAGGGAAGATCTTTTGCTGCTGTGGGAGCTACAGCCTGGACTGATACTGCACGTGCTGCAGAACCATCTGAAGCTGGACAAAAGTACAGCAATAATAATAAAAAAAAGCAACCTAAAGGAGTTGACTTTTATCTAAGGGCTAGGGCTGGAAGCTTATCTTGGAAAATGCTGCTGACAATGGTGGCAGCCAGCAACTTTCTCTGCAGGACTCAGCTCCCACTGTGCCCAGCCCCAGTGCCTGGGATGAAGCCCCATGCCTCCATTTTCGCTCTCATCAGATTGCCCTGCCCAGCTTCACAGCAGCCCAAACCAGATTATTTCTCTTGCTTTAGCTTCTCTGCAACATATCAGCAGTGACAGTTTGCTGGCAGAAGCCAGCACCCTTCACAGCTAATCTTCAGAGTAAAGTCCCGATAATGCCACACATTCAATTAAAGCAAATTCCTGTCCCGTGGGTTTCCACGCCAGGCGTTCCCTGCCTGTGGCACAGGGCCCAGGCCATGGGCAGCACAGATACGCTCCTCGCTTTGGCTCCAACAGCTGTCTGAGCCAAGGACAGGTGCAGGGCTACGTGCCTGAGGGAGCGCTGCCAGAGAGGTACCCGGGCAGGCTGGGTGTGGGGTGAGGGAGCCGCACGTTTTATTTCTTAGTAGCACGTAGCACTGGGCAAGCTGCATCAGCAGTGCCACGAGATAGCCTGAACGGCACCCAGCCCCACCTTCCCCCAGGGATCCCTGCTCATAGGCAGGAGACAGCCTCTCTACACTGGGCCTCGCTCCTGAGGGCTCTCCAGGCCCAGCCTGGCCTCCACAGGCTGCATCTCCTCAAGGAGCCTGGTGAAGAAGCTGTTGCTTCAACTCTTCAGTGGAGGGGGCGAAAGGCTCTGGCTGAGCAGTTTTAATGCTGAATTCTTCCCCAAGGCAAAGAGAACTTATCTCCGAAAGGAAGGCTGTGTTGTTCCCCCAGCTGAAGGGGTGGGCAGACGCATCCTGGCAGAGATGAGGCCTCTGCAGCTCCTGCCCAGCTGAGGAGCTTGGCCCAGGCACCTCCCAACCACCACACAGGTCTGTGCGCCAAGGCCATGTCCCTCAGATCAGCCACCCTCCCTTCCTACACATCACTCACTGGTTGGAGAACAGGGCTTGCCAAGCCCGTCAGTGTCCTCTGCAAGTGAGATATAAATAGCCCAGCACACCTGTTTCAGTTTTAAGTTGGAGCTACTGTGGGGCTAATTTAGGGGCTGGGAGGGGGCTAGCAGCTCGGTCAGCCCCAGGGGAAGGGAGCTTCATGCACAGCACTTCTGCATGGGCCACCCTGGGGTGGTGATCCCAGAGGTCCCCAGAGCAGCAGGATGCTGCTGAGCAGTGAGGCAAGGAGAGTTTATTGTCAGGAAACCTCTTGCAGACCCCACCCTACCACGAAATACAAGCAAGCAGTTTTTTGACTGGGGTTGTACCTCCCTTTCTAACTGGTTGGCTACTCACAGGCATGGTGAAACCTGCTCCACAGCACTTCCTTTTCCCCTCTGCTGTGAAAACTGATCAATATGGTCCATTTTATGGAAACAGTTATTAACTGTACTATAAAGCTGTGTATTATGTTCCTAGCTGGAGTTCTTTCAGTACTCTCTCTAACGGGAAGGAAAGAAGAGTTGCAAGAGGAGGGAGGGGGAGAGAAGATGGTTGGAAAAGGACAAGATGATACTTATCAGCATTTGTGCTGGAATTCAGAGGGGTCTCCTGGAGGGAGCACCAGACAGGTGCTAGCTCAGCTCTTGCAGCACAGCATCGCTCTCCCCCACGCAAACACTGTGAAAAGCAGGAAGGTGAGAAGGGAGGGCAAGTTGCTCTTCTGAGATCTGCCATCGGCGTTTCTTTTGCCACAGACTGAAGAAAGCCCACGGTACTCTGTCTTGACTCTCCAAATTTGGCTTTCAAGAGCAGAGGCAGCAGAGCGTGTGGCTAACATGGGCAATTCCCTCCCAGCTCATCCTGCAGGGCAACCTTACATCAGTGTGCAGGAATGGCTGGGAGCAGAACAAGCTGGCAGAGGCAAGTGCTACCCAAAATACAGAGGCCCAGTGCCTTCCTCAGTGCTCTGCAGGGGATGCGGAGAGTTGGTGTGAACTAGGCAGTTATCCTAAGCGTTAGCATCAGCCCATGAGCTTTAACTGACTTCTGCCATAGCAGAAATAGACGAAAGACAGTGAAGCCACCTGTCCCAAATAACAGGATAGTGTTTGTGTGCTCAAGAAAACACACAGCCCAGCATCGGGAACCATCTCCCAAAGCTCCAGGGAACAGAAAAGAGCCTGGGAAGCCTCACAAGCCTGTGCAGGACTATGCATAAAACAGCAAGAAACACTGCACCAACTCACCCAACCTCTCTGGGCCTGCACCTTCTCATACAGAGTACAGAGCTGCTCAAGAAACCACCGCACAGACCCACTGGCTCATCTCCCTCACTGCACTGTCTCACCACAGGACTGAAATGTTGCATAATCTGGAATTCAAGTGCTTTGGTAGCCCAGTCTGTTTAGCTTTCATGTTGTCATTTGGTCTTAAGCCAGTTTTTCTCTGAAAAACATCACACCATCTCTCTGCAGTAACAGCTGGTAGAGGAATGGAGATGGGATGAGATACCAGACACTTAATAGCAACAAGTACCCAAAACCTGAGATGCCTGCTCCTCGGATAGCACACAGGCAAGCACAGAGCCTGCCCTCATCTCAGCTGTCTGGCGGGTACATTCAGTGAAAACACTTTCCCAGTAAACATCAGGAGAAAACTCCAGCCACTTTTGCCATACCAACAACCAGGACAGAACCCCAGTGTTTTCTGCAAGCAGAGGGAATGTACGCTGCTGCTCTGCAAGCAGTGCTGATATCACTCAGCTGCATGCAACCTCACAACTCAGCTTCAGAACCAAAAGCTTTCCTTCCCAGCACTGAGAGGACAGCCCACAGTGCACCCCGAGCCTGTGGCCTGGGGTACTGCACAGCCTGTCCAGCACAGCCCCACTGGGGGTGTCCACTGAACCCTAAGAGCTCAGAACCCTCCCAGGGCCTCATACAAAGCTCAAAGAAACGAACAGCAGAACTGCACTGTTTGGAACAGCTGGCAGAGTTCATACCCACAGATGCCTGCTCTCGCTAGCATCTCTGCCAAATGGATTTATTTGGTTTGCCAAGACATTCACGGGGCATTGACAGGACAAGAGATTTCCACATAGGCTGATCCACTGTGGCAGCCACTTAGAAAACACTGCTAGCCAAGTGACCTAAAACTATTAGAAAAAAAACAACTTTATTTACACTGAAGAGCATCAGCAGGACCCTCCCTCCCCCAGCCACACATGCACGCACACAGACTCCTCCCTTCCCTTCCATCTGCCGCAAGCTGGGGATCCTGCTGCCGCACCTCATCTCTCAGTGCTCTATCCGGACCACCATGACCGTGACATTGTCCGCCGACCCCCGCTGTACTGCCTTGTTGGCCAGTCTGTTACAGGCAGCTTCGTATCTAGCATCTGCTTCTAGCTTCCCTTCTCTCATCTGGATGTTCTTATCCTGTTGGGATGAGGAAAGATGAGACACTGATTGCTCCCAGCAAAGCACGTAGGTGCAAGCACATGGGAATTCCCAAGCATGAGGACACAAAACAAATAAGGACAACCTCAGGTATGAGGGAGGACACCCTGGCTGAAATGCATTTCTGCAAGTCAGTGTCATTCCATTTTGTGCCCCTGCACTGACAAACCCAGCCCCCATGCTGCTTTCTCCTCACCTCCAGGCAGGACACAACAAAGTTCACAGCTTCCTCTGGTGTAAAGACTTTAAAGAGGCCATCACACGCTATCAGAATGAACCTGGAAATCAAGCAGAGACAGGTTACAAGGCTGAATCTTTGGCACTCCAGCTACAGCAAAATCCCTCCAAGCCATTTTATGAGCACCCACACTCCAATCCAAAAGGAAGATGCCTTAAAGCTCATCTGAAGCTTTAGACTGTTTCTTAGGAAGTATTTCTTTGCAGAAGGGGATGTTGGGCATTGGAATGGGCTGCCCAGGGCAGGGGGGGAGTCCCCATCCCTGGAGGGGTTGAAGAGTCGGGCTGACCCAGCACTGAGGGATCTGGTGGAGTTGGGAACGGTCAGGGTGAAGTTCATGGTTGGGCTGGAGGAGCTTCAAGGCCTTTTTCAACCCAGATGATTCTGTGATTCTCTGAAATCCCTCCAGAACCTACCATTCACAGAGCTGAGGCAATTCAAAGTACAGGCCAAAGAGCCAGGCAATCTATGCAACACCCAGATCAGGACATCCTGGCAGTCCTACTGACTCTGCACTGCTAGGCAAGACCATATACCATGCCCTGCTGGAAAGGTCCATTATTTCTGGAGGAACTGCCTCTTTCCTTTGAGTCCTTTGCATTCACATATTTTCCCATGAAACACAGCCAACTCAATACTTTATGTGCATCCCTTTAAATACTTTACACTTCCATGCTCCTGAGGTATGCAATAACTTAATTTAAATAGAAATATTCAAAAGGAAAGTAAGCAGCTTAACCCTGCAGTTGGAATACTCTGCCACAAGGTACTGCCACAGGCTGCAGAAGGTTGAGAGGATACAAAGCCCAAGGCAAGGAGAGCTGCCTCCTAGCTCCCCACCAGAGGATGGCAGGGAACAGCCTGCTGTGCACTCCCTGCCTGCACAGGAGATTGTGTTAACCAGAAGCCCTAACCAGAGTCACAGGACAAGGAAAACTAAAACCATCCCATAGCCAGCCTGCCAAAGCAGCACGTCTCAGAAGACATCGTTTCAGAGCCTGATGCTCAGAATATCTTTAGAAATATGTTAGTGGATCACTTGATATGGAACTCTAATCCCAGAAAAAGCAGCAGTACTGGGTTACATTCTCACCTCAAAGAGCCTACAAGGCTATACTGACATGAAAGCTCACAGCAGTTTGTCATTGCCAATCATATGTTAGAAAAGTATCACAAATCTTCAAATATCAGAACCGAATGCAATGATATTTGCAGGTACCACAGCTAGAAACAACTCATTTCAAGCCTTAACCAACTACTTGAAGACTGATGTGTGAACTTACCCAGAGCATAAAATAAGTTTAAGGCTGATGTATGTGTTACCACTGCTGCAAGGCCAGTTTCTCCAATAGGAGCCTTCACAGTATTTTGGCAGAGTAAGGCAGCAACATTATCTCACCATATCGATAAGGAACAGGAGCAGAGAGATATCAGCTGTAAAAGCACCCTGTAATTCTGGGTAATCAGTCTGAAGTGCCTCGGCCCTAGCAGCAGGACATATGGGGCCATGCAGCTCGTGCTACTTCTGCTGAGTAGAGCTAGGATGCAGCCCCCCCTGCTTGTGCGCAGGCACGTTTTACCTGTCGTTGTGCGTGAGTTGGCAGCGTTTGATGTCTGGCACAGAGATAACACCACAGCGTTTGTACTGGCCATCCCCGATGGAGCGGGAAACCTCCAGCACTCCCAGGACTCTTCCATCCCTGCACAAAGGAAGAAAACATTAAGAGCCATCCCCACACATGCATACCTCACCGCACTGCCTGACAGGGACACTCTTCACGGTGCATTCAGCTGCCTCGTACAAATCCTTACCCACTTCCCCAGCAAGCTCAAATCTTCCCTTTGAAATCTCCTTCCCTTTCTGCATGTTTGTGTGAAGCTTCAGAAAACAAGAGGAGAAATCAAGGCTATTTTCTGTCTCCCTGCCCTAACCTAAGTCCTACTTCCCTGGCTTGCTGGGCTAAGCAAGAGTTATATGCTGAGCTGAACTCATGGAAGTGGAGGTTTGAATTCACAGATTATTTTTTGGCAAGGTATCAAGCAAACTGCATTTCAATAGAAACACAGAGTGGCAGCAGGCAAGACCAGGTCTGAACCAGCAGCCTCTCCTGTGCTCTGCCAGTCAGGACACCGACGCCTACAGACTGGCTCAACTGGGGGCAGTTCTGAGGAGTGAGAACCATGGCAGTTTCTCCTGATCGCTTGGTCCTTAATAACGACCAATCACAGCAACCAGCTCTGTGAAATCTGAGTTACAATCCTCATTAGGAAGCACTTTCATTTGCTAAACTTTTGTAATTAACTGAGTGCTGCCCCAACAGAAGCAGCTTCCCACACTCCACCTTTCCAACAGTCAGGCATTTTCTCCCCCAAAAGACTCCTCTGTGCACCCTGGAAAGACAAAACCTCATTCGTCTCAGAGCCCAACCAGTCCCACTCGAGATAAAAGCAAGAAGTGATCTGATGCTCATACACTGTGTGACTTATCTCTTCGGTCCAACATACTGAACTACAAACAGTGGGAGAGGCTCGCAGGCAGCTGGGGAGATGTCTCCCCAGTTCTGAAAAGAGCTAATAGACACCGTTCCATCTCTTTTCTGTGTGCAAAGATAGATCAGTGCTAAGCATATGAAGCAGCATGTGCTCTCCAGAGATAAGGGGAACAAGGCCCTCCAGACATGACAGCGTGACAGAAGTGAGCCTACCCCTCCCCACTTCAGGGGGCATTCTGCCTCCACAGGCACCTCAATACTTCACCTGCACCAAGTCCTCTCTTGCGAGGATGCCATTATATCAAGAAACAGCCTTCAAAGGGAGAGAACCTAGCCAGGAAAATCAGACACAACTGCTGTGTTTAGCACAGCTGCCCAAGCAGCCATGCACACCTACATGCACAGGAACATTAAGATAATCCTGCTCTGGCTCCAGAAACCTCCCTCCTACTGAAGACCCCATCAGCTAACCCCCAGGGGAGCAACACCAACTGACATCGAGGGCTTCTTGTGCCCTCTCAAACCATCCCACCTCTTACATGACAGGGAGAGGTGATGCTGCAAGCAAGGAAGTGAATTCCATTCAATGCCACAGTGTGCAGCAAGTGGTAACTTCTTAAACAATCAAGTACAGCTTTGTACGTCAAGTTTAAGTATGTCCAGGCTTTCATATGGGTTCCTGTCTTTGCAGCACAGCACCCTGTTGCCACTGTAAGCCCCTGGAAAACCACCCCACCACATCAACCAACTCAAGCCACTGAATCCTTCAGACACCTCAGGCACCACTGTGTCACCCACAGGCAGCAACAGATTCTCTCCAGGCTCTCACTAGCGTAAGCACTAGGCTCAGGAAACTCCAGAAACTCAGTTCTCAGGGCCAAAGTTCGGCCAGGGTTTAGATTTGCTCACTCACACCCTTTAGGCACTTACCTGACATTTCCCCCAGCTTTCTGTATCCGCATTCGTTCCTCATATTGTGTGGGGTTGTGCTCCTTACTGAGGCTTAAGGCTGTGTGTTTCTCACTCTCTTCATTATAACGACACAGAATCGCCTGTGCTGACAGAAGACCCTCATGAGTAAACAAGAATAAAACTGCAGCAAGAACTTCTTGAGAGCATGCTGCAAGCTGTAGTGAATGAAGCTACATCTGGCTGGCGACCAGTCACCAGCAGTGTGCCTCAGGGCCCAGTCCTGGGGCCGGTGCTGTGCAGTGTTTTTATCAGTGAACTGGGTGCAGGAGTTGAATGCTCCCTTAGCAGTTTTGCTCATGATACCAACTGGGAAGTGCTGTTGACTCTCTGGAGGAACAAGAGGCCTTGCAGAGGGATCTAGACAGGCCGGCACAACGGGCAATCCACAGCGTGAAATTTAACACGTCCGCATGCTGGATTCTGCGCCTGGGACAGAGTAACACTGGGCACAAGGATGAAACAGGAGAGGAGCTGCAGAGCAGCCCTGCAGAGAGGGGTCTGGGGGTGCTGGTCGGCAGCAGCTCAGCAGGAGCCAGCAGCATGCCCTGGCCCGAGAGGACAAACCCCCTCACGGGTGGGTCTGGCACAGCACGGCCACTGGTGGGAGAGGAGATTGTCCCGCTGGGGTCAGCGCCTGCGCGGCCTCTCCTGGAGTGCTGGGTGAGCGCTGGGTCAGCACTGGGCCCCACCGTTTCAGAAGGATGTGAAGATCCTCGGGTGCACCCAGAGGAGGGTGAGCGAGCTGGTGAAGGGCTGGAAGGCCTGTCCTCTGTGGAGCGGCTGAGGACTCTGGGTTTGTCTAGTCTGGGGAAAAGCAGGCTGAGGGGTGACCTCATGGCTCTGCAGCTTCCTGAGGAGGGGACGTGGAGAGGGAGGTGCTGAACTCTTCCCCCTGGCATCCAGGGACAGGGTGTGTAGGAATGGCTCAAAGCTGTGCCAGGGGAGGTTCAGACTGGACATTAGGAAGCATTTCTTTACTGAGAGGGTGGTCAAACACTGCAACAGGCTTCCTAGAGAGGTGGTCAATGCCCCAGGCATGTCAGTGTTTAAGAGGCATTTGAACTCTGCCCTTAGTAATACACTTTAACTTTTGGTCAGCCCTGAAGTGGTCAGGCAGTTGGACTAGATGATTGTTGATAGGTCCCTTCCAACTAAAATATTCTATTCTGCTCTAGATACTGTGAGATATTTAACACCAACAAGAGAGAACTAACACACAGAGCTGTTTTACACCATGAGAGACAACACAGAAGTACCCTGCACCCACCCAAACCAAGATGCTTTGTAGGAACAACAGGGAGCTCATGGCAACTGGGACACCCCACACAAACACCCTGCCCTTCAGGGCGAATAAAGCTCTTGGAGGAATTGAGACACCAGCAGAGGGCTTCTCCATTCTGCTTACCCGGCTGTCCCCAAGGTTGGCTATGTAGAGAATATTGTCAACAGCTAGGACACAAGTAGCTGTGGAGCCATCCTTCCACGCTGGCTTACTAAGGGAACAAAGCTGAGATTACTAAGGGGGGAAAACAATGTTTAAGAAATTAGTCAGAGTGCTCCCAGACACTCAAGGAAGTGTCACTTGCCAACACGCAGCAGTCAACTGGCACAAACCCCCAGCAGCTGCCTGCAAGCAGCCAGGGAAACTGTTGGTAGTAAATAGCAAGCTGGATGAGGACAGAGGAGCTGCACCGCCTTCTAAATGCATGGCCCATGCCCGACTGGTACAAATACTGCCAGTCACGCTCCCCACACCAACCCTTCCTCACACTCAGCTTCCAGGAAAGCTCAGCTGTGTCTGGAACAGGCTCAGCCCCGATGACTGCGCAGAAGCTACAGCATCATGAACAAACAAGCACCCCAACTGCTCCTCAGGAAGCTCGCTCTTTGCAGCCAAAGGAAGGTGTAGCCAGGACTGTAGCAGCTGCCTTCCTCTTGCTTTCATTTTCCTTCCTTTTTTCATGGTACCCCTACCCACCCTCCTCAGTCCCCACCACCCCACCTCAGCAGCAACACCACTTGATCAGTCACTCTCCTGATATTTCACTTGCTGTAGTTAAGCTTGTATCTTGAGAGCTCTAGGTAAAATGAGAAGTCTTTCTTAGATTACAGCTGCCAGACTAATCCTCCGCACAACAAAGCCCAGCTACAATGCCACTCTACTGAAAGTAGCTCTGAGACTGATTTTTAGACATATTTCACCCAGCCTTTTCTAACTTTGAAGGTGCAGCTGAATGAAGATCATTCATTTTGTCATCAATACATCTATTGCTAGCAATCCTTTGTAGCAAGTCATGTTTCTGACCACACGGAGACTGGCTTGGGAATGATACTGCTGTGACAGACTGAAGAGAGCTGCTGCTTTTTGCCTGGTCAAACTTGTTGATCTGATTAGGCTTAAGAGGCTGATCCAGTCTGCAGTTTACTTAAAATTCAAAGTTTGCAGGGAATCTCAGAATCAGATGCCTCAGCTCTCTCCATCCGTGTTAGAGGTGTCACGATGAAATCAAAAACCACCCCAAACAAATGTGTAGAGGACTGGTAACAAAATAACTGCATTTTAAATGCAATCTACATCTTCCCTAGTCCATACAATTGGTGTGTCAGTTCAGCAGAGACTGAGAGAAGGTATGGGTGCTTACACTTAAAGCCCAGCTGGGGGGCAGGCTGGCATTTATCCCACAGAAAGCAGCTGCTGTGCTTTTCAGCTTTGTTTTAAAAGAATGTTAGAAACCAGCTTAAGATGAGGGACATTCTTCACCAACATCTGTTTTCAAAAGAGGTGAAGAAAGCAAGATTTAAACTTCCATTGGGAGAGTTAAGTCTTTCAACACCGGGCATTAAAAATGACCTCTGAGATGTGCCCCCGCCTGGCAAGCACATAGTCACCAGGAGGAAGGCAGCTGTAAAGCAAGCTGTGCACAGCAGCCTGCAGAGTGCTGTGCTACAGACACATCCTGCCACACTCTGCTGCTGTCAACACAGACCCCATCCCAGGCAGTGCGGGTAAGTCACTTCACCAACATGGTCAGTCTTTAAAAAGAAAGCAAACAAGATGTCCTGGTAAGGACAGAGGTGCATTCTTGATCAGGGTTTGGTTCCTTCCTTTACCACAAACATGTATTTTAGTCTAAGAGGTCCTAGAGACCGCTTACCACCGAGTAAGACCAGCACATGCTGTGGTCCAGCAGGCGCTCAGCTGGCAGTTACAGCCTGGCACACCTAAGCTGTGTGGGGTTTTGCTAAAGCACAGGCACAACTCAAGGTTTCTTCTGCCCTGCTCAGAACTAAGGCCTGTGAGATGCAAGCTAAGAAATACAGACCCATGGGAAACGTTTACACTTACTGGCTGGATGCTTGCTTTAAAAACTCTTCATCTGTGTGTTTGAAGGTGTCCAAAAGGCATCTCTTCACAGTTTTCTCTACACTGACCACCTCACCTGTCAGACAGGGAAAAGAGCAACTAAGTTCCAGTTAAAAATGTATCTGACCTATCCCAGTCCCTCCCCTTCACTCATCCAACATTCAATCAAGCAATGTACCTCTCAGACCCACTGCAGAGCTGCCAGGGCACATCCTGGGCTCACACTACCAAAAATCTGTCTGGCAGCATGTATGGAGAATTTATGACATACCCCTCTCCCCTACAGCCATATTTTCATGCTTGAAGTGGCACTGACAAAACTGGCAAGTCACACTTGTTTAGCAGTTCACAACTGGCTATTTGTACCCTTTTGCCAAAAAGGCAACCAGCTCTCTTCCCTGGGAGACAGTGCAGTCTCAAAAACCCACTGGGAATAAGGGATGGGAACCGTAGAACTATGCCCAAAAACAAATCAGTTTCCCTACCCGCTGTCAAGGCAGAAAAGGTAATGGTTGTCCTACAGCTTTTATTCCACTCCTCTCACCTTTAGGAAATTTCTTAATCAGGTTTTGGTGCAGATTCTGTGCTGCAAATTTTGAGGCTCGGACTCCCCCGTGGCCATCAAAAACAGCGAAGTACGAGACACGTGTGCTGTGAGGGAACAAAGAGTAGCAGAAAGGTGCTAAGAAAGGCCATTAGACAGAGGGTGGGTTGAGTACATTCATCTCCATAACACCCTGTCCTGTGTCAGCCAGACGGAGTAAATACTGCACGCCAAGCCACAAAGGCAGCAAGTCTCTAAGCTCACACATTCAAGCATATACATGGTTTATGTGTGCAGCAGTGAGCTGAGAATTTTCTTGTAATTTTCCACCCCTCAAGAAAATGAAGGGCAGAAGAGTTTATAGACCACAACTTGGCATAAAAACAGCTAAACTTTTCACCTCAAGGGCACTGCAACTCCCCAGCACTACACCGACATCAGTCTAACCAATCCAACAGTTCTTTCCATGCCTAAACTTCTTGAAACCATGCCACAGACAAAAAAACTCAGATCTCTCAGCACACAAAGCTCTCGGGACAATATTAGCTCAGAAGCTAAATTCAGTATCAGGGTGATGCTCAAGAGCATTCCTTTAAATACACGTACTCCCCCTACACACACTTTTATGTGTTAATTTGCTAAGACATTTAAACTTTTCAAATGAGAGAGTACTGACATCTGTTTTCTCTTTGAGCATTCTCCATTGTTGCAGTTAGAGTTTTACATACTGTAAAAACCCCAAGGCAAAGCCTGATTACTTATAATTAAACTGAGGGTCTCTAAACGTCCATGCTTACATTTGGGTAACAGAGTCTCAATAGCCGGAGTTATTGGGCCTTCACAACCCTTGTGAAGTCAATGACCAAACTCCCCAAGTATCACTCAAAGGGAGGTATATCAGTCTTGTGATTTGCCCAGGGAGTCAGCCAATGATTCAACCCAGGTCTCCCAATAACAAGTCCAAACCACACACCACAATGCAGGCGTAGTCAAGAGCATCAGCTGCTTGAAGCAAAAAGGATCATATCATGGGCTTAGCTGAAGCAACCTGGAGCTCCTTCCTGGCACCCCTGTGATGGCTGTCATTCACAGCTTTATTCTGGCAGTTGGGGATCACTTACATTTGGGAAGGCAGAGGCTGGCATTCCTCGGTGATATTGTTTAAGATGACATGTGCATCCTGCATGTCTTCTCTTTCACCTTTCCTCTCCGCCACATAACCCTTCAACCCAAGAATGCCCACTGCCCCTAAAGGGGAACAAAGCAGACACATGCACACAAATCAAACTCCTCCATCTCCTCAGCTCAGGCTGAAAACCAGTAAATCAGCAACCACTTTTCAGTTTTCTGAACACTATCCTGGCACTGCAGCAAAAGATAGTCCTCATCTAGCAAGGAAACACCTGGCAGCTTCTGCTGAACAGGATAGATTTATTTTGTAATATGGGGTTTTAAGGGCCCCCAAGGTCAGCAGCTGTAAAAGCCATTTGCCCCCACTCTGGCAGGCAGCTGTAGCCAAGCAGGACTGCTGGGCAGCAGATAGGGCTCCTACCAAACAGGGCCAGAGGGGCAGGGGAAGAACGTGGCATTGAACCTGCAAATTAAACAAAACAGTCTTAAAGAGGGTGCTAAGGACAGGACGTCAGGGTCTGCTGTTTTCAGAACACATCCGTGCCTTTGTATCCCTGAACACATCTTATTTCCAAAGCTGCACCATAACACACAGGCACCTGCGCTAAAGTCCTGTATGTAACAGCAAGTCCCTTTCTCTCTGGCTTTCTTAGCTGCCACCCAGTGGAGAAATCTGTGGATGTGGCACAAGAAACTGGTGCAGCTCTAGCTTTCTAGAGATTTCTCAGCCAATCCTCTTGGCAGCACAGGAACTTATCCTGCAAATGCCAAGGTGCTTGCTGCTCAGCTTCTGCCACCTCAGCGGGGCTGCTAAGTAGGCCCAGGTTAAGAAGGCAAAGAGTGCCAGGAAGCTCGAGGGGCTTCCATAAGCCACCGCAGCAGTTTGTTCCTTATGAAAGGCTGAAAATGCAAGTGGACTGAAGAACCAAAGCTCAGCTTTGGTCTGGACTTACTCAGCCCAATGTCAAAAGTACAAATTGAGTACATTTGTTTTCAAGTTGTCTGAAAACCTTTACAAACTTTCTTTTCCACAAGTTCTTCCCTGCCATTCTTCTCTTCCTCCTCCAAGGACTTTCTCTTCTCCCCTTTCCCGTGGCTCCCTGCTGAGACCTGCTCAGTAGCACTGGAGGCTGAAAGAAAACAAAAATGCAGATGACTGAAGCCTTTCAGTTCTGTTTTACTTGCATAAATTCAGCAGCAAGTCCTTTTAAATCAAAGTACCCTCCAGGAGCACAGGCTCTCACACTCATACAGTATTAAGTGACCAGAGTTATTACTGAACAAGACATATTAACTGACCACAAACATGCACAACACAGGTTCACTCAGCATTTACAACCCATGGCACACATCGCTGTGTAACTTGGTCGCTTTACATTGTGTGACCCTGCCCCAGACACTCCAGGTACCAAACACAGGTAGTGTTTGGCTACCAGTTTGCTGACTCTCCACACCAACCCAGTTTGTTTCTTAGCTATCGGCCTCTTTTGCAGTTAACTGTTCAAGAAGTTAACATTTCAGGTTGGAACACTTCTAATTTTTTTAATTTCCATTATTTGTGTCTATAAATGCAGAGAAATGTGTTTTATTACTCTGAATTTGTTAGGGATTTCAGAGGACAGGCAAGCAAAATATGATTCCCACAACATCAGAACCCTAGGTTTTTCCTTCTTGTATGGTATAGTGAATTACCTCACCTTCTCCCAGAAGCTAGCACACAGAAAGCCTTGCCAGACCAACAGTCTGGTTTTGAAGACATTTACAGCAAGGAACAAGGCGGCAGCCTGTGCCCACAGCAGAAAAGCAACAGAAGCCAGGGCAGTGGCAGCACTGGGCCACCACTGCCCTCACTTGTTGTGAGCACACGTGTACTTTCACTCCCAACAGAGAGAGCTGTCAGGCACAGGTGACAGGGGTCCCCAAAAGACATCTGAGGGATACACTTCTGGGAACAGACCTAAAGTCAGAACCTCTGTTTAAACAACTGGGGTACAAACAGGTCACCACAACCAGTGTCAGCCAACCCAGGTGCCAGGTTAAGTTGTTGTGGGTCCAACACAACAGGCTACATCAACAGGCTTTCCTGAGAAGGGCAGGTCAGCAGAGGCTTAGTGAGCTGACACGGCTCCTTACCTGTGTCACTGCTGCTGGCTGGTGGAAGATCATCAAAGAGTAAAGAGCCTCCTTTTGCTGGAGCACAAGAAAAATGCAATAAGAACTAAATACCTTCGTCCCTTGGAGGAAATAATGCTCTGTGTATGACCCTTCCTGAGATGCAAAAATTTTAAAATGCCAGTTTACCAAAGCAAGCCAAATTTCAACTTCTGTTACTGGATGGTGGGGGCAAACTCAGGCCTTACACATGTTTCAGAGAATATTTACATGGAATGTATTATATGTGTGGAACACCTATAACTTTCTGCTTATCAAAAAAAAAAACCCACAAAGCAGTTGCTCTGCACATCAGTGCTGATAACACAACTGTCTTTATCCTGCCTAACAACGAAAAGGGCTTATACAAGTTTCATCTCAAGAGATGCTGATGCAGAAAATACAGGAAGCCAAACTAATGGCAGGAATGGAATGCCCATACCTGAGTCAGCACTGCTGGCTGGTGGGAGATCCTCAAAGAGCAGAGGTCCTTTTTGGGCTTCCTTCCCTGTAAGACACCAGGGCAGAGTCAGGACCTGTTACAGGCACTCAGGGGTTGGTTTCTGGAAAGACTACCCCACAGGTGAGCACAGGTCAGGTAACTGAGGAGAGCCTTGGCTACCTTTTTTCCATCTTTAATTTAGGCAGCTCCTGCTTGGGGATAATGTGAACTTTTATCTTGAAAACAGCTTTTTTTTTGTTAGCAATCCACTCATCTTGCATTAACATCCTTCAGCATCCAGATCAAGATGTTACAGGATGGGAGGGGCCCAGAAAGCATAAAATTATGTCAGGTAACACCATTACAGCTCTCCTCAAACCTGCAGCAGCACAGAGGGGAGAGGCTTCAGCACAGCCTAAACCGCATGGGGAATACTCTGCATCTGAACGAGTCCCAGAGAACAAAGAAACCATAAGAAAAACCCCAAACCCTGTAATTTCTCCAGCGGTTTTTAAGACATCGCCTCACACACCGCCCTCCCTTTACCCCCGCCCCTCAGGCGCTGGAGCCCTCAGCTGCTACCACCGCCCGTGCGCTGCCTGCAGGGCGCGGAGCCGGAGGCTGCCCCCGGAGAGGCTCGCTGCTCACGGCCGCGCTGAAGCAGGCCCAGCGGGGACTCGCGGCCTGTTAGGCCGTGCTTGGGTGAAGGCCCGCCCCGGAGCCGCGCCGGGGTAGAGCGCAGGAGGACAGCGATTATGCAGACGCCCGAAGGGTCACGGCCCCCTCACCCG
>NW_020799111.1:65231-82420 GCF_003259725.1 Athene cunicularia
GGTGAGGGCGGGCGGGCCCCGGCAGGCCTTCCCAGGGTCCCCCTCGCCGGCACGGCCTACTGAGAGGGGTCGGGGTAGGGAGGTTGTGGTTGAGCTGTGATGCAGGAAAGTTTTGCATGTGTTTGTTCCCCAATGACTCCTCAGCTGTTTTCCCTCGGCCCCTTTGTCTGAACAAAAGTAAAATGCTCCCCATGTAACTCACTGGTAGCAGCCTTGGGTGGACGCTTGGTGAGATAAAGGGAACTTGAACAAACGGGCCCAGATACCATCTAGGGAGGGTGATCTCGCCTATTTAGGAAGAAGACACCTGGGCCTTACTTACAGCTCGTGCTCCAGAAAGAACCGACACCATGAAGAAGACCATGTACTTCTGCCCTCGGCCACCGAAGCCCCTCACTCTATTGTCAGTGGGCATGCTGGGACTGTGTAAATGAATCCTGGGAACTCATTATCCTAAGACGCCCCTTTCCAGGAAATCTAATGAATGTGTATGATTTGTGTGTGTGTAAACTGATGTCCCTTGCTCAGGGGAGTTCAGGGGAGCCGTTACAATGGAGAATCCCCAGGGCAACCCCTGTGCTGCTAATAAAGAATTCCTGCTTAGCAGTTATACTGGATTCTGACCATTAATTTCATGCCTCGTCTGCAGCCCCAAGGCCACTGTGCTGCTGGCCTAGGGGCACCTGTCCTACCCACCCACCCCAGGAAGGAGAGCTCAGTGGCATGGGAGCGTTTGCGTTAAATATCACATTTATTTCAGAACCAAACAAGCCTCATGTGCGTGCAGACGGCCAGGACCCGAGGCACCCACCCCCAGGCACCTGGCAGGGAGGGCCTGGGGGTGCTGCCATCGAAGGCAGGAACCAGAGGGCATGAAGGGCAGCCTCCCTCCTCTGCAGGCCCCTGGCCTGCCTGCTGGTGCTCACCGGCCCTCCATACTACTGTTCCCCTGTGAAATTTCCCTTCTGATGGAGCTCACAGTCATGCATAAGTATCGGGTTTGCGTTCCTCATCGCGGAGGAGGCTGTGGTGGTGGAGGGGAAAGGAGCCTGACCGGGGAGGGAGCACACGGTGCTGGCGAGAGTGGAGCCAGTAAGACAGCAAGGGTAGCCCACGAGATAGGGACATCCCACAGGGATGCTGCAGGTGTCCAGTGAGCAGCCCTGAGCACGGCGGCCCCCAGCTGAGCCATCTGCTCTGCAGGTTTGCTGGCCTCAGGCACGCTTTGGCTCCAGCTGGAGGATGCCCGTCCCATGGCCACCCCTCACCTGCAGCACAGGCATCACTGGCCAGCCGTGGCTGGTGAACTCATGTCTGGTCCCTGGCAGACACGGGTCCTATCTCTGCCAGAAGCTGCCCTGGAAGAGCCCCCCTTCTCCTCTGAGGCACCCAGTGTTTCCACCCCTAGCCCGTTACACTGGAATTTGCGATGGTACTAACTAGTCCTTGGCCAGGGCACAGGAGCTGGGATGTCACAGCCCAGGGCCCTGCTTCACTCCAGCCACAGCTCTGCCCATCTGTGCCCCAGGGCAAGACACCTCACCTCTGCCTTCATAAATGGCACGAGTTGGCCTCCAGGTCTCTAAAATTGATCACAGGGGGAAAAAGAACCCAGTTTGATGAGGAAGCTTGCCCTGGACAGGCAAGCTGCCACCTGCCCAGGGAGCAGAGCTGGGAGGAAGAACCCTGCCACAGCTTTGGGCTGAATCAATGGGGTGAGATGCCCAAGGAGCTGTGGCATGGTGGGGCAGAACTGTCAGAGGCTCAGGAAGGATCCCACAAGCCCTTCCATGACTTGCAATCCAAGCTTTAACAGCACCTGATGTACAGCAAGGGGAACCCTGTAAGCCTCTGCCTGCCTGCCATGTCCCTACCTGTCTGTGCCCCCCACAACATGAGCATAACGAGAAGACGGCACCACATCCGACACACACACACACACCCATACACACACACCACAGACAGCGCGGGGAGGTGCGGCAGAGCCAAGGCGCAGCCGTGCTGTGCGAGGGAAGGTCAGCCATGAAGGCGTGACAGCGAAGCTGGGGGAGTGCCTGGGAGACGCGTGGAGGAAGATGCTCGTCTTCCTGCCTGGAGCTGTGCCAGTTGCCGCCAGCCACTTGGGAAGTCCTGAAAAAAAGCATCCCCCCACGGGTGAGAGACGGAAGAAGAGGGAAAGCTGCTGCTGGGGGAGGTGGGAAGCAGTGATGGCTGGAGAAGGTCTTTTTGGTGAAAACACCTCTGCCATGGGAAGCCCCCTGGATTAACGTGCCAATGGAGGCAGGGTGAGAAGGAGGTGGGTGCCTGCTTCTGCAGCAAAGGATGAGAAGTGAGAAAACACCAGCTACAACAGTAAAAAGAAGCCCCATCTCCACTCTGACATCCCCACGCCAGCCTCTCCCTTGCCACCCCAACCTGCTTCAAGCCTGTCATCCTGTCAGGATGAGAAGGGATGTGACAGCCCTTTTGGGAAAGGGCAATGAGGATCTTGCAGATTGGGGTGGTCATTCCTAGCCCTGGCTGCTGGGGAACTCTCCCATCTGGCTTTGGAAGCAGCCACCTGAAACTCCACACTTCCCGCAGGGATGCGACCCTTGACGTTCTGCCCTAGGATGGGGGGACTCCCTCTGTACAATTCCTCAGAGCTCCCAGGACAGGATAGTAGAGCTGGCCCATGTGCTTTTGGGTGGAAGGGACAGCCCCGCACGAGGTGACAGGCAGAGCCATCCCCAGAGCCCTCCTTTTCCCTCCAGCAGGGCCAAGCTCTGAAGAGAGGTGACCCATCCGTGTGGATGTGGGTGCCCCAGCCAGCCAAGACGGTGGGTTCCCCTCTCCCAGAGGTAGATGAAGCAGGTAGGAACTGCCTCCTTTGGGAAGACATGGTGGGCTGTCCAGCCACCATGCAGGGGAGAAGTAGTTTAAGCTGCAGGGGGAGCAAAGCAGAGGGTGGGGAAGGGTGGGGAGCAAGGGTGAGAGCTCCGCTGCTGCTGGGTACATGCCAAGGATGTCCCGGGGAATGCAGCTCTGAGACCCCAGCCCACCACCAAGGTTCTCCCCTGCCTGGGGGAGGCATTGTCTGAGGGCCAGGACCCAACTTATGGGATTTTTGTGAAATAAATAGAAATAAATACTTTATAAATATCATCTTAAACTACCAACACCTGATCTTACCCTGCCGTCTTTTGCAGAAACATCAATAAACTAGGAAATCCCCATACCTAAACTACCACTTTCCCTTCACGTGGAGGCAATTCCTCCTGCTATCCCACCTCCAAGCTTTACTGCACTCCCACCTCTGTAGATCAAAGACCAGCTTTTAGCCAAAACTGCCTTCCTCACTCTCTCCCCTCCAACAGGGACCTTTCTGGAGCATGAAAAATGGTGTGACATGAAGGTCACCCATTGGGGGGCAGGCAGAAGATGGCACACAAACAAGAAATCCTGCCCAGGCAGGTCCAGGCTTTTGCAGCTACGAACGGAAGTGAGTTTCCCCCGTGAAGGTGTGACTCAAGACAGATCCCTCCATGGAGCAATCAGCTGGGGCAGCAGATGGTGTGAGATCAGACGTTAACATGGGAATCTTGAGACAGAATCAGCTATCTTGATCCTGTTGGCAGATGAATGAGGCGGAGGGTGTTTTACAGGTTAGATTCTCATCTGGGCTGTTCTCCTTCTGGACAGCTTGGATCTGATTTGGAGAACAAGGGTAAAAAGGTGTCAGAGATGTGGAAAAGTAAAGGTGTGGTCCCCCAGGTTCAGTGTCCTGGCTCCAGGCTGCTGCTTGAATACAGCCAGAGCTAGACGGACACGGGATTAATGAGCCAGAGCACACAAATTTCTGTGCATTTACTCCTATTCTCCTAGTCCTGCCACTTGAGATGGCCTCAAGGACTTTGTCAGATTCTCTCAAAAACAGCAAAGGATCAGTGTCCCTGCTGTCAGGCATGGATTTTGTTTTGAACTCAGCACACCACCACCTCTGTATCAGCCAGAATCTGACCCTAGATTGAAGCATTTAAGTGAGAAGGAGCTGAAATCAAGATTACTGTCCAAGTTTTGCCAGCAGAGAGCCCGTCCAGGCACAGCAATGTGTGGGGGTGCTGCCCATGCCTGGCTGGGGGGCTGCAGCAGGGAGGGCACTGGGAACAGTGCAGGGAGTACGCTCAGCTGCCCGCAGACCCACCACCCACAGCTTCCCTGCACCCCCCCTTCCCCCAGCTGTCCCCAGTACCTTATGGACCCAGCCAGGAGGGGGTTGAAGGCGTAGAGCCAGTCGTGCATGTCCTTGTCACTGCTTGCCTGGAGCAGGATGCCCCGGTGCTCCGTGCACACCGCAAACGTGTTTGGGGTCTGCCAGGGGAGAGACAGGGCTGAGTCCCTCACCCAAGGCAGTGCGCAGAATGGGACTGGCTCCTGGTGCCCTTACCTTGAGCATGGCCTGCTGGTCCTCGCTGTACTCCACCTGGGCCTTGGAAAGGTTGAGTATGGCCCTCTCGACTGCGTCCTTGTCCGAGTTGTAGATGTAGACATATGGGCGCCGGACCACCACAAAGCGTTTCACCCATCCGTTGGTGTGGGGCTCCAGGAAGTGCAAGTAGCCCTTTTTGGAGACGATGGGGCTGCAAAAGGGAACGAGGTCGGGGCGGGACACAGACCACAAGGAGGTGGCAACGGTAGGGCATGGTCCCTCCAGCCCCGAGGCCCTCCCCTTGATGCCTGTCCCAGCCATTCCTACCTGACACGGATCTCCTGGATGTCAGGCACCAGCAAACGCTGGGGCTCCTTCTCCTCCTCAGGCCGGCAGGCCGGGGACTTCTTCTGCTCTCCTACCACAGGCTCCAGTTCAGGGCTTTCTGCCCTGGAGGAGACCTGGGGGGGTCTGGGGAGGGAGGAGAAACTGGCATGTAGGAAGAGCTGACAGCTGGGGAACACCCATCAACCAGGACTATGTCCCAGTGGTAGAGCTGCTCTGCTTGGGGGATGCTGGGGTGTCACCCGAACCTCCCAGCCACCTTCTTACCTGACCTCCATGGCATTGTAGCGTCCTTCCACCAGCGACGGGCAGGTTGAGGAGGGGGTGAGAGTGGTGACCCCAAGAGCTGACATGGAGGGGTCTCTCATCAGGGTCACAGACATTTCAGAGAGCTGTGGAGGAGTGGAGGTATAGACTCAAGTTTCTACCCAAAGCCAGGCACAGGTGCCTGCTCAGACAGGGAGAGGCCAGACCTCTGGCCAGTGGGGTCCTCTCTTGGCACAGTCCCGAGAACCACCAGCTCCCGGAACACCAGGGCAAGTAGAAGGAGCAGGGACCACTTGCACCGTGGCACGCATCTGGCCCCTGCCCGGCCAGCCCCCCCAGCCATGCATCCCTCCTGGCCCCTGCAGCCCAGCAGAGCCCAGGGCAGCAGCAGTACCTTGCTCTCACTGGCACTAATGCAGACATGGCTGTGGCTGTACTCCCTGTTGAAGGTGTGCGTGAGCAGGCGCAAGCACTGTGGAGAGAGAAGGAGGATGGTGGGGTGGGAGGCACCTTCCCCCACCATCCTCCTTCTGCTCCCTTTGGGTTTTGTCCTGCCACAACCCCCTGCCACCCTGTGGGAGCCACTTCCCAGCTTCATCCCCATGATCTGGGGATACTGCAGGATGGTACCTTCACAGCCAGCTCCTTCTGCCTCTCGCTGGGGGTTTCAGGGGGAGAGGTGTGGCCCTCAGGGGCCCCGTCGACAGAGAGCGGGGAGGAGATACAGGAGGTGCTTCGGGACTCGGAGTCCTCACTGGAGCAAGGGGACAGGGTCTCCAGGCCCAGGCGCTGGGTCATCTCCAGCTTCTCACGCAGGAGTAGGTAGTGCCTTGTCTTCTCCACCTGGGCACAGGCAGCCAGGCTCAGGGGTGGCCCTTTCCCCCAGGAATCCTTTTGGGGATCTCACTTCCCAGGCCCCATTAACCCCATCAGCTCTTTAGCTTTGGGTCTGCAGTGATGCCCAGGAGAGCACAGGCAGAACAGCCCCACTCCTGCCTCCTCCTGCAACCAGGAGGGCTGAGACCCCCAGGGTGGGGAATCCCACCAACACCGGCAAGACAAGGGGCTGTGCTGCAAATTGCACAGCCTCAGCCTGTTTCTAGCCCAGACTCTTACTTCTTGGAGAAGACTGAGTTTCTCCAGCTCCCACTGATGGTCGAGGATGAGGCTGTCACTGCGAGGCCGCCAGCCAGCTAGGTTCTCCTCTCCCCGCACATAGGCTACGGAGGTGTCCAGCACACGCCGGCGTCGCCTCTGCATGCCTGCAGGGACAGATGCATGGCTAGGGGGGATGGAGGCACAGCCCCGACCCCAGACACCATGCTTGTGCCTCCCAGCCTCATAGTGAACACCCGGGCAGAGGCACGGCACCCACCTGGGCTGCCAGCATCGGCCACGCGGCAGAGGCTGAGCTCGTAGACTCCTGTCACACGGTTGCTGTGAACAAAGGGAGACAAGGTATTATCGGCTCTGCCCCATCCCCACACTCCCATTATTTCACCCAGGCTGCTGCAATGCCCCAGAAGGGCTCCAGTTATGCATGATGGCTCTGCTCCCCCAGAAAGGCAGAGCATCCCGGTACCTCTCGGAAGCTCGCAGGCTGCCACTGCCGAAAAGGTTGCGGATGGAGCGGGAGGCAGGAAGCTTGGCATCCCGGGAGTAGAAAACCATGCAGAAGTCTTTGGTGATGACGGCAGGCTGAGTGCAGTTCTCCATCTGCAGCAGGGGAGGGGGCAGCCGTCAAGAGGGGCTGTGGCTTGGCAGCCCAGTGGGTCTCTCCCACCCCTGGTGCCCAGCAGTTCCCACTCTTGGGGTCCCACAGGGCCCCCAAGCACCAGGTTGAATCCTGCACCCATTAGCATCAGCGCCAGCTAAGGAGGGCTTCACACTGGCTGCACCCCAGCACTGGGGGAAATACCAGACTTTGTTAGCATTATAATGGCCCCAACTAAGCTCCTTGCCTCGATGTAGGCAGAAAGGGTGATGTAGATTTTCTCCCGGTATGGGGTGACACGGTTGAGCAGCAGCGAGTTGTGCATGGAGCTATCCCACGCTGTCTCAAACTGGTAGAAAGTCCTGCCAAAAAAAAAATAGAAGAATTGGTAAAACAACCCCCCCAGACCCCCAGGCAAGTGAGCAAGGAGATACCATTGTCCCCCCCTGCAGCGCTGCGGCAAGCCTGCCAAGGACACACAGACATGCACACGCGGCAGGGACAGATGGGGACAGCCACTCCATAGGACACAGGCTCAACACAAAGGGGGACAAGGCATGGTGGGAGGGGGATGCAGCACCCTTGAAATGGCCAACAGACCGGGATTTTGGAGAGGAGGGACCATGAAAGGAGTTGGGGCTTAGCTGGGGTGCAGGCAAGGCAGGGCAGGCTGGGAAAGCAGAGGGCAAAGGAGGGTGCATGCCCCACCCCGTGCTCAGAGTGGGGGGCTGCCCCCCGCAGCACATCCAGACCAAGTCCCCACCATCCAGCCCAGGGCACACAGCACCTCCCAGCCCCCACCAAAAGTGGCTGTCACCCTGCAGGTGACAACAGCCAGAAAGGAAAGGAAGGAGGATGCTCAGCACTGGGGGTTGCTGCCCGCCCACCCCTGGGAGAGCAGCACCCCGCCAGCCACGTCCTCTTCCCCAGGCCTGCTCCTGTCTGCCAGCCCTGAGCCCCAGCAGGACCTGGGGACCAGGATTTGGTGGCTGGCCCCTGTCGAGCTGTCTCCCCAGGCTCCTGCTCTGCCTTGATTGCCAGCCCCATTCCCCCCAGGTTTCCTCACTCCCCTCACCGTGTTTTGCAGGGCTCCCATGCTGGAAGAAGGAGCAGGGGACACCCAGCCCCACTCACCCAGTGCCTATGGGGTGCTGTAAGGATGGCGAAGCTGCCTGGAGCAAGAGTGGCAACTGCCCTCTTTAGGTCAAAGCAACTGAGGCAGAGGGAAGCGGGAGGCAGCTCCGGTTCAAGAGCATAGGGGATCCCCTTTCACCCCCTGACCCACTCCTGGGCTCCCTCCTGGGCCAGCCTTAGGGTTATGGGACACCCACACCCCAAAGCCACCCAGAGCTTCCACAGCCCCAGATTCCAACTAAGCATCCTCAGGCAGCTGTGGCTTAGCAATGTCTCAACAAGGACACTTCAGAACATCGCCGAAGCAGCATCCAGGTAGCTGAGGGGCTCTTTTAACAAGAGCCGGGGCAGCCAGAAGGAGCGGGGAGAGGCTCTCGGCTGTGATTGCCCCCGCATTGGAAGGAAAGGGAGAGCGACGCTTTCAGAAGGTGTATAAAATACATTAAAAACACCCACATGAGACAGAGCCAAGGCAAAGGATCACTTTGTAGACATGGGTCACTTGAGAAGAGACTACTCCCCAGGGAGGAGAAGAGGAGCCTCAGGGTAGTGGGGAAAGAGCAAAAAGCAAAGGGAGGAGGCAAAGGAGAAAGAGAGAAAAGCAGGAGGGGACCAGACCGAGCAGGTGCACGCGAAATACCTAGTGTCATTTCCGAACGAAATGCTATAAGTGGAAGGTGACCCAAGGACAAACACACACACGTACACACACAGAAAAACAAAAGGTCAGAAAGCATCGTTCATACAGGGGTGGCACAGGAGTGAGGCCATGAGGAAGGAGGCCCCTCCCAAGGGGACTCACCCCATATGAGCACTGCTGGCTAGAGGAACTCCTGCCTAGCTGGACCCCAAATCAGAGCCCAGAAGGAGCTTGGCAAGGGCAGCAGAGGTTTACCTGCTTGGGTGAACAACCTCTGCCTCCCATCTTTCTCACAGGCCAGCAGCTGGGAAGTGAGCACACGTGCTCTGCATCCCCTTAACTCTGCCCTCACTGCCATCCCAGGGCAAGGAGCTCCTGTCCAGCGCAGCCCCCCAAGGCAGGTGCTTGTCGGGAGCAGGGATCAGCTCTCCCACCCACTACACAGTGGGAAATAATTTCCTGGCCCATCCCCAGGTCCACAGGGAGCATCATTGTGCCAAGATCCCAGGGGCAAGGCCAGCGTGTCCGTGTCCCCTGCAGCAGAGGGCTGGATCCACGTCAGATCCATCCACCTGTGCTCCGGGTGCCACTGGAGGGACAGCTCTGCCCTCGGGCACCTCTGAGCAGGGCCAGCTGTAGAGAGGACAACCTCATGGGCACAGAGCTGCAGAGCCCACCAGGAGACCCCATCCTCTGTCTCCCAGGTCACAGAATTATTCAGGTTGGAAAAGACCCTCGGAATCATCGAGTCCAACCCTCAGCCCGACTCTACAAAATTCTCCCCAACACCACATCCCCCCACAGCTCATCCAAATGACCCTTAAACACACCCAGGGATGAGGACTCCTCCCACTCCCATGGCAGCCTATTCCACTCTCTGACCACTCTTTCTGTGAAAAACCTTTTCCTAATGTCCAGTCTGACCCTCCCCTGTTGCAATTTAAAGCCATTCCCTCTTGTTCTTCAGAGATGCATCCCCCTCTTCTGCCACAGGCCCTGGTGGTGGGATGACCCCTCCTCCAGGGCCTTGGTGACACGCTGGTCTAGGGGCTGGTGAGAGCAGCCAGGTCGGGCGGTTCTCACCCACGCGTGTCACATCAGGCTCACCCTGTGGTCCCTGCTGAACATCCCCCATCCCCAAACAGCTGCTCCCCCCTTTACACAGGGGTATTGACAGTCTGTGCCCCATACGGTTATGCACATCCACCACACCTGTGTACAGACGCACACAGCCCGTACGCCGCACCTACACCCGCAGGTCGATCGTGCCATCATCGCCAGACACCTGGGTGAGGGCTGGAGACACCCCAAAGCCCCTGCCGCAGTCCGCACCAGCCCTGCGGCTACTCCAAGCAGCACTGGGGTCTGACTGGGGCGATGATGGGGAGGCACACTTGGCCCCGGATGCCAGAGAGATGGGAGAGCAGCGAAGTCAAAAAGCGAGAAGAAAACCCAAATCAGGCGATGGGGACGCAGGCGTGCGAGGGGGAGCGGCAGCCAGCGAGAGTGCGGCCCAAACAAACAGCAAGAGGGGCCAAGTGAGCGAGAGGTGCCAGGGTGGGAGGGAGGAGGGGTGGGTTGTGTGGAGGGATGGGGGACTGGTTGTCCAAGTGCTGCCTCTGGTGGAAGTGAGCCCACCGAGGCAAGTGCAGAGAAAGGAGAGAGGAAGGGGGGTGGAAAAAAAACCAATGGAAACAAATAATACCTAGGCATATCCGAATCAAGAAACTGCCTGCGAAAACACAAAACAATCACATGGTTAGTGTGGGCTTGGATGGGCAGCAGCAGCGGAGAGAAGCGAGGGGAAACCCTTGGTGCTGCCCCCCACACCTCCTCCCTGGATACTCAATGCAGGGATGGATGGGTACCAGGGAGGGAGTTGTACCACTCCCCTGGTCTCCTCCTGAGCAGCTCCGGGGGACTGGGGAGGCTGGGGAGGGGAGCCAGGGCTGCTCTGGGTGATGGAGGCTATGTGGCATAAGGCAGCGAAGCAGGGAGTGCAAGCAGCTGGGGAGGAGGATGCAGTGGGCCCTGGCACTGCTCACTGCCCTCCCTCTGCCCGTCCTTGCAGGTTGTTGGAGCCAGAGCATGCAGGATGGAAGCGGGGAGGGGGTTGCAGCAAGGGCTTCTTGGCATCCCACGGAAAGCCAGCTGCCCCCTCCTCCCCCTGCCCAGCCCTGGGCATGCTCGGCAGGATGGATACAGGATGGATAGGGTGTGCACGCGGGCCCATGGCCCCAGTTCGGGGCTGGCCCTGAGGCACAGACCCTCTGATAGTGCAGGTGAGGCAGGCTCTTGCAAAAGCCAAGCCCCTCATGTCCCTGCTTCTCTCCAGACCCTAAGCCTCCCCCCACCCTGAGGTATGTCATATTGCCCTGCAGGACCTGTGGGGGGCAAAGGCAGGAGCAGGAGACACGTCCCCCCTGCCAGGCTACAGTAGAGATGCTGAAGATCCGATCTGGCTGCACCCGGGACCAGCTAGCCATATCAGGAGCCGACATACAAGAGCACAGCCCCAGGGGCCACCCAGCTCCCAGCAGCCCAGCAAAAAGCACCACAGCTTTGCCAGGCCAAGCACTCCTTGCCTGACTGTCTCCACCTGGCCTTGCTCTGTTGTCCCCATGGCTGTGCCAAAGTCTCCTGGTCCGACACTCACACGAACACCCGACCCCATGACTCAGGTCTGTGGCCCAGGTACTGCGTACCTGTGGCTTCACTGTGCCCAGGAGCTGCCCTGGGAGCACTGCAGGCTCGCATCTCCCATCCAGGCCTCCATCACCCCCACCAAAAGCACCCTGCCTTGGGACAGGCCACCTTGGGGCAGTGGTGACCCCGAAGAAAATGAGGGGAAAAGCTGTCCCCACTCCCCACCAGGATACTCCTACACCAGAAACTGCCACGCGTACAGTCCAGGACCAGTGGCCGCTGCTCCTGGCGCTGCCAACGACTATCCCCGTCTTGCCACAGCTGCCCACACACACACATTCTGGCCAGGGACTCTTCCAGCCCCTCAGGTTTTGGCAGCAGCCCCAGTGCAGAGGAGAGCTCTGCCCACCACACTCACCGCTCCCCATCACCACCGCAGGACCCAGCCAGGAAGATCTTGGAGATAAAAAAACCTCCAGCCCTGCTGCTCCCATACCCCTGCCAAACCCCTGGGGGGACACAGCCAGTCCCCAGGGACAGGCATGAAGGGGCAGGCATCCCCAAAATCACCTGGCAGTGATGAGGGATGGCTTTCCTGCATCACCCCCACACAGACGGACTGGCCATGGGAATCAAGTGGTCTTTCCAGCAAGTTTGCTGGGACATGGGACAAAGAGCCCTTAGTGGCAGGTCCCCTCCAGCCACAGGGTCAGTACATCCTCCCAGCACTGACCAGCCTGACCAGCTCCCTGTGCTGTTGGTCACAGCCAGCACTGAAGAGCAGGATGCTCACCCAAATTCCCTGTAGTGCCAAAGCCAGGGGCAGAAAGGCCTCGGGGAGGAGAAGTAGGAAGGGGGCTGGCAGCCCTGAACCCCAAGACCCTCTGCAGCTCCAGAAAAGCCCACCCCAAAGCAGCAACAGGTCAGCAGGACCCTGCAGAGGGTCTGAGAGCACCCCAGGGGAGAAAGGGGCACCCCACACCCTGCCCCCAGCCCTCACCACAGCGAGGGAAGAGCAAGAGAAGAAACGGCACGCACCGGTCGTCCTGGGAGGGGTGGATGTACCCAGAGGAAAGGATGTTCAGGGACAGGATGTTGGGGTCAATGAGAGACTCGTCTGCTTCTGGGGTGTTCCGAATCCGACCTGCAAGCGCAGCATGGGGATGCTGTTCAGGTGACAGGCAGTGGCCCTGTGAGGGTCCCCACAAGGGGTAGGAACGGGCCAACCTGCCTGCAGCCCCCAACAGCACCCCTGTCACAGGCAGTGGCCGCCTGGCACTTAGCCACTCATGTCTGGAGGTCCTGGACCAGCTCCCAGAGGCGGTGGCCAGGACCAAGGCACCCTGCCCACACAGCATCCCAGTGCCACCTGCCCAGCAGCAGGGTGGGAGGCAAGACGAGGCACAAAGCCCCGTGTGGGAACGTGGGTGAGAAAGAGCCTGAGAGGAGGATGCTCAGGAGCTCAGCAAGCTGGGGGTGGTTCATAGCCCACCCAGACTGGCTCAGCTTACCCACAACCAGCTCCCGCACTTCCTTCCAGCGGATGAGGCTGCCTGTCTCGTGCACCAAGGTGACAGTGATTCTCCTCTGGATGCCCTGAGACCCACGAAGCCAGAAAGAAGAGACAGTAGTTAACACAGCTCCCGGCAGGAGCCAGAGCCGGGATGGCACCTCGGGAAGGGAGTACCTGGTGGAGGAGGAAGGTCCCATGGCACGGCATGCCTCCACGGTGGTCCACAACGGCAGGGATGTAGCTGGAAGAGAGGATGGTGGCGTGACATAGAGCCCCATCAGCCTGCCCAGAAGTGCCAAGCGCTGAGCAAATCACCATGCTGCCTCCCTTTCCTTCCTGCTCCCCTTTCCAGCAGGACTTACTCGCCGTTGGCCTCCAGCTCACAGATCTCGAAGAAGACCATAAGGTCATACTTGCACTGGCATGGGCCAGCGCTGGGCCGAGTCATGGTGCTCAGCTTCGTTGCAGGCACTGCAGAGAGTCGGAAAGACAGCTGAAAGGGCGAGCTCACCACTGGCATTTGGAGTGAGGTACGTGCAGCAGGCAGGGTAAGGGCAGAGCAGGCAGGAAGTGCAGGGAGACACATAGAGTGTGGAGAGGGACAGCCCCAATCCCGCGACCTCCCTGACCACCAGCATGCCTTCCCCCATGCCCAACGCAGAGCAGCGAAGGGTGTCAGGATGCAGCCAGCCTCACCCACCCCGGGGCTGCACACCCTGATCCCACAGCTCTGGCAAGGACACATCCTAAACCATGCAGCACTGCTCCAGGAATCACTCAGGGAAGGCCAGAGGGAGGCTCCCCCGGTGCCAGCGTGGGGATCACACAGCAAACCACAGTGGTCAGCCAAAAACCCCAGCAACTCGGGTCTCAGCGGCCAGAGCACAGTGGGGACCCTGTAGCCCGTGGCATGGTGGAGCTGGGAGGAAATCTGAGCCACCAAGGGTGGGTAGGCTCCTCTCTGCCGTACCGCAGGAGGTGAGAACAGGGCTTTGCATCAGCTGGGTGCTGCGGGAATGGGTGCCAAGGGCTTCTGGGTGCTCTGGCCCACCATACATTTTGTGGTGCCCCTGGGGTCCTAATTGGTCCCCCTGGGAAAGTGGACCTTGCACTCATGGGGACCACGGGCAGGCAGAGCGGCAGGAGGCCAGGTCCTACCTGGTTTGGAGAGCGGCATCACACGAGGGAAGTGGCGCCGGGATGGCCTCAGTGGACTGCAGAGACACCCAGTTCAGTTAAAGCATCCACAAGGACCCACAAACACCACCACCACCCCAGGGCCACCCCCCCCACACACCTGCCTCCTGCTTTCTCTGGGTCCCCAGCAGGAAGCCAGCTGTACCCACCTCAGGACATCCTTGCAGAGGGGCGGGAAGGGGTGCTGCTGGTAGTGCCCAAAGACTTCAAATACGATCGGTTGGCTCTTGATGTATTCAATGAAGGACTTGGTCACCTCCACAGCGATCTGGAAGAGAAAGAGCTGTTGAAGGCACAGTTTAGTTGGGAAAGGGATGCAGCCAGCAACACCACCAGAGAGGGTGCAAGCCTGTCCGATCCCCTGTGCCCCTCACTCATCCCCTTCCACATGGCCTCGGGAATGCTCTCCCCACCAAGACCACTGCCATGAAATCCCAGACTTTTTTGGCAGAGAGCAGCAGCTTCTGGTCTTTCTCCCACACATCCACCTTGTTTAAGGTTGGCTTAGCTGGGTGGCTGTGACGGGCTGGGAAAGCCAGGAGGAAGCTGCTCCCCAGGGCAGAAGATCTGGCCAATGGTTCCATGGAGACCCTGGCAGCTGTGGGGGTGATGGGTCTGGGCAGGGAAGGGGTACACACGTTTTGGACGTGATAGAAGCCCAGGGGTGGCCCCCGTCCTGTGTTCTTCAAGGGCTCTGTCGAAAAGGCCTCGTCGTGGCGATGGATGAAGCTGTGAAGGGAAAGGAGGTGGCTCAGGGACTGCAGGATGGGGACACGATTGCGCAGTGAGGGGAGAGAGGGCAGGGGCCAGAAGAGCCTGCTCCCCCCAGGGCTGCTGCCAACACCCTGGACTGTCACAGGGACCCCCCTGAAGCCAATGAGAGCTTCCCCCTGCCTTCTGCCAGTGACCAAACAAGGTACCAGACAAGCACATGGGCTCATCCTGCAACCATGGGTTTTGCCTCCCCATCCATGAAGGGCTCCGAGCTGGGGGTGCTGGGGCTTCCCGACGTTCACCACCAGCTCCGAGGTGATGGCCAGAGCAGGGCAGGAGATGTGAGGCTGGGGGCAGGGCACAAGGGGCTCACTTAAACTGGCAGAAGATGTCTGCGTATTCTGCAGAGATGCTGGAGGCTTGCAGGACTGTCACACGGAAAGTGAAGATGCTGCCCAGCTTCAGGTGGTCCAGAGCCACCTCCAGCGGCCCATCTGGCATGGGTTTCTCCGGGCTGTCTAGAAGAAGGTCCTCTGGGGTCACTGCAGGGAGGGAAGGGTCCTCATGAGGGTCAACCCCCCTCGGTGTCTGCCAGCAGCCCCGCACTGGGACAGCAGGCTTTTAAAGCTTGGGTGGGCACAGGAAGCTGGGTGCCAAGACACGGGGTTGCTCCCCAACTGCTCAGCACCCTCTCACCTGCGCAGGTGTTGTTGTTGACTTCGTCAGCTGAGGGACCCATGTCGCTGACCTGCCCCTGGCCTTCCACGATGCGCAGCTCCTCCTGGGAGGTCCCCGAGCGAGACATCCCTACAGCTGGGCACGACTCTGACTGGAACTGCACCAAAAGTGGAGCTCAGGGATGCTGGTGGTCCCTGAGGTGGACCCCCAGCGCCCTGAGCACTGAGGTACCTTCAGCTCTCCTCTCCCATCCCACTGCAGCCCACCCTGGGACACAGTCAAGCGTGGGATGCATCGGTGGGTGCCAGAGGGCTGCCTTGCGAACTGAGAACATGATCCCTTCAGCGTGATGCCTGCACCTCTGGGAGCCCGGAGATCCCCAGGGGAAGCCTCACCGAGGCAGACAGGGGTCTGCAGTCCCCAGGCACCCACCAAGAGCCAGCCGCCACTGTACCTTCTCAAAGTGCTGGTCATCGAAGGAGATCTTGGCTGTCCCCGACTGCCGCACTCCGGAGCCATAGTCGGGAGCTTCCTCATCCGCTGGAGGAGGGATGGGGGTGAGCTGGTGGGGGGGACACAGGGGATGCGAAGGGGGGGGTCCCCCTCCTACCTGAGATTGCCTGAACGGCCACACGCAGGAAGCCTTTGACCTCGCCCTTCTCACTGACGATGGCCACGCGGTGGACCAGGGGCACGGGGTAGAGGAGGTTGCTCAGGTAGACGAAGGCCCTGCAAGAGGAGGGGGACACACACAACACGGGGGGGAGTGGTCACTGCTCTTACCCATGGGTCCCCAGGCACAGGTGGTGCGGCCGGCGGCGGCCAGGATCCCAGGTCACCGCTCACGGCACGACCGCAGCGCTGCAAAGCAAAACTAAAGAGAAGGCAGCCAGGGCCAGCCGAGAGGGGCAGGGAGCGGGCAGCGGGCGGGCAGCGTGCCGCAGGCAGGTGGGCGGGCAGCACGCCATGGCAGCACTACGAAGCAGATGGGGCTTGCATACCTTCCAGCTGTCACCTCCGTGGTGAGCAGGGAGGGGAGGGGGGCTGCGCCGGTGCCACCATGAAGCTGGGAGAGAAGAGGAGCTTCTCTGCGGTGGAGAGCCAGAGGACTAGGGCAGGAGGTGCTGCAATACGACTCAGGGGCAGCTGTGGAGTCACCGTGGGGAGGACAGGGGCAAATCAAGGGGGGAAGGAAGGGTGACAAGGGAGGTAAGAGACCGGTGGGAGCAAAGGAGGGGAGAGGAGGAGGTCCTGACCAGAGGCCAGAAGCCTCCTGAGATGAACCTGCCCAGGTGGTCCTGGCCCTGGCTCTGCCCACAGTGCCACAGGACCGCTGGTGGCTGCAGGCAGCCTTTGCTCAGCTGGAAGGGAGGCTGCACAGCCTGGCTGGCAGCATCAGTGGCCTCTCCCCCTGCCCCATCCCTTTGCACACATGGCTTCAAGGTCACAGACCGCCTGCAAACACATCACAGAGCTGGCTTCTCCCTGTGGGCAAGAAAGGAGCTGTCTGCTCCCAGCGCAGCAGGTCTGAGCCTCCCCACCGTCCTCCATGGCATCCCACTCGCCGACACTCCCACGGCAAGGTGCTGTGCCAGGGTTCAACACAATGGCCACACCACGTCTCTGCCAGCACCTCCCACCAGGCTGCGGCTCCCTGGTTCACAAGCATTTTGCCTCACTGCTTTCCTCAGCCTTGTCACCAGCTGGCTCACCGTTCGACGGTCCTGGCACTCTGACCATGGTAGCTTGCTGCACCCTCAGCGGTGTCACCTCCACAGCCTTGGCACTGAGCTCCCTGCTGAGCAGTGTGAACTGCCCTTGCCTGCAGGGCAGCACCCCTCCCAGCAAGAGGGGATGCAGGGTGCCTGGCATCCCTCCCCAGGGGGCCCACTGGAGTCTTGACATGCACCAATTTCGAGTGTGGTGGGGCAGG
>NW_020799111.1:82470-94346 GCF_003259725.1 Athene cunicularia
TCCTCATGCCCCTGGTGCTGCTCGTCAGCAGGCTCGGTGATGTCGGAGTCGGGGTTCGAGAAGGTAGGGGAGGGGGTGAGATCAGCCATGCGCTCGCTCATGCATGTGTTGAAAAGAGGAGAGCTGTTGCAGCCAGAGATATCTGAACTAAGGTTAGTACAACAAGATAGAAGACAGGTTAACACCAGCTGTTCCAAACAGAGAACAAGAATAGGAATTTTGCTTTTTTGGGGGGATCTTTTTTTTCTTTTCTCAGTTGGGTTTTGGGGTGGGTTTTTTTCTGCATAAACCAAGGGGTGTTGGGAAATAAAGACATGCCCATCTGGTGCATCTCTAAAGGAAGCCATCAATGGCCAGCGGCTATAAAGGGTGGAGAAAAGAGCAACCCAAGGAACTGGTACAAATGGTGGGAATTCCCCTCGCTGGCTTTGCAGGCAACACGGGGACAAGGCGGGTGGCATGAGGCTTGCCGTAGCCCCGCCACCGAAGGGAATCTCTCCGCGTGTTTTGGCACGTGGGGGGATGCCTCCGTGGCAGGCGCGGTTGGTTGGGCCATGCAGCTCAGCCCCCTGCCCACCAGGGCAGACCCCTTCTCCAGGGTGGCCCATCCTCATTGCCAGCACCGCATCCTTCCAACTGGCGTGCAGTAAGCACACAGAGACGCATGGCACATACTGTACAGACGGATGCTCGGACACCAACGCGTGCACATGGACGCGTGCCAGCCGAGGCATAGGTGCGACTGCACGGGCTCAGCATACTGGGCAGCCGCGGCCCCCTGCCTCCCATCGGTGGCAAGCCAGGAGCCCGTGCCTCACAGCTCAGTGTCACGGCAGGCAGCGGGAGGGTGGCCAGCAGCTCACAGGTCCCTCGGGGTCCCGGCAGCCAATGTGGAGGAGAACCATCACAGGCAAGATGGGCCCGACCAGCACTGGGGCGGGAATGCGTACTCCCATGGTGCGGCCCCGGGGAGACGAATGCCCTGTGCAAGGCAGAGCGGACGGCGCTTTCTCCTGCAGGGCTACCTGCAGGTCCCAGCCATGCTTAGAAGGAGCCGAAGCGCTCACCTGCCAACCAGCCTGAACCAGGGGAAGCGGTCATAGAAAGGATCTCCGCCAGTCACCACATTGTCGCAGTCCTCAATGACACTAGAAGGCACTTCGGCGGCACGGTCATACATTTCACGCATCAGGTCCAGGCGTTGCCTGCAGGCAGAGGGGAATGCAGCAGGCAGTGGTGAGAAACCGGGCCGAGGCTGGCTGGGCCCACCCTGGTGCGGGCATCATTCGCCCACCTCAGCTTCTCCAGGGTCCAGTAATGTGTCGCTCCGTTCTTCTGGTCCTGCACCTCTACAGCCACGATGGTCCGGGGGAACGGCCGCTTCTCCCGGTCTTTGGCAGCATCGGGAGGCAACAGGTCAGGAGGGAGAGGTGAGTACAGTGTGTCTGTGAGGAGCACAAACTGGAACTGGACCTGGAGAGGGGCAGAGTGGGATGGTGAGCCACCCAGGTGGACAGCAGGCTCCATGGGGTGCCTTCAGCAACCTCCTCCTCGGCACTTCCCTGGCCCACTCTTCTCTGCTGTGAATACTGCAGCAGGACAGAGAGGAGCCCCAGGCACCCACCTTCTTCTTCAGCTCCACACTGATGGCGTTGGCTTCCTTGAGAAAGATGGCATTGCCCCAGAGCAGGTCGCGGAGGGAGGTGAACTGGTACCATTTCCACTTCCTAAAGGCCCAGAGGGCCAGCTCGAACTCCCGCTCTGTCCACTGCACTGTGGGGACACAGAGAGACAGTCACCCCACTGCCAGGAGGGAGGACATGGGTGCAGAGGTGCCCAGGGGACCCATGGTCCACCCTTCTTGCTCCCACAGAGAACATCAAAGCCCTGTGGTGGCACCCAGCCCTCACCTTCATCCTCAGGTTCTTCTTCTTCTTCGTTTGCCTCAGGGTAATACCTCGAGTCCATCTGCTTCTGCAAAGCCTCCAGTTTGCTCTCATAGTCCTGGGGGAAGCAGGGAGAGGGATGATGCAGCCCACAGGGTGCGACCTTCCTCCATGCTGCCAAACAGCACTTCTCCCCTGCTGCAGCAACCCAGCCTCCTCCCTCCTCTTGATCCATGTTTATGGGGACAACCCCAAGAACAAGAGGTTTGCCCTTGCTTGTAGGACACAGACACCCCATACAAACACTTGCCAGGACTCTGCCATGCCTGGGCACCCTGAGAAGGAGCCAAATCCTGGCGACCTACCAGCCTCTGCTGCTCGAGAAGGTAATTTGCCTCCTCCCGCTCCCTCCGGTATTGGTCCTCCAGTTCCTGGAGCCTGCGAGGAATGGGGAAGGAGAGGATGACCAACCCAGAGGTGGATACCCATCTCTCCATGGCCCCAGCCCCTGTGCCCTCACCGCTGCTCCATCTCCTGCTTCATGTCAATGCCCTGCTTCTCCAGCAGCTCTCTTTGGGCAAAAGCCCAGTCCACGGGCTCAGCAGGTGTCTCAGCACACGGGGTCCGCTCCCGCTCCTGCCGAGCCTGCTCGGGGTGGTTGAAGCGGAAAACGTGGCTCTTCCCCATGATGATGCGATTTCCTACAGGAATGTACGTGGGGCGGGGGGAAAGGGCATGGGTTTGACATGGAACAACCTGCAGGGTCCCAGCGGGATGGAGGGACACAGGTTAGAGCAGCACTGGCGTGCCGACTCTGGGGCCAACCTGAGCGCAGGATGCTGGGCTCCGTCACCTTTTTGCCATTCACGTAGGTGTCGGCACCTTCACAAGGCTCCAGGGTCACTATTACTGCAGGGTCAGTGGGAGGGGGAGAGAGGGAGTAAAGGTAAGGTAGAGGCAGGGGGTAAACAGGGCATCCACCAGCAGCACCCCTGGGCAACCAATGGGACTCAGTCAGCCTCATGTTAATCAGAGCAGTCCCAAGGACTAAATGCAGCTGGAGACTGGACATGAGAGATCAGAGCCTCCAGCACACAGCTCCAGCCTCTCCAGGCTCATCTCCCAAAGCCCTTTCAACCCCAGGCTCCTGCTGGTTTTTGGGTTGATCTCTGCTCTGTGTCTTGGGTGGGGGAATTGTCTATGGTCTGCTCTTCCATCCTGCCCTCATCTCCCTGGCTTGCCTCTCCATGGCAGCTCCCATGTGTCTTGCACGAGATTCTCTCCCAGCTAGGTGAGGGCCGTAGCTCGCTCTGGAAGCGTGGAGAAGGCACAGCCACATAGGAGAGCCCCAGCCACACAGGAGAGCCCCGCTAGCCTGAGGAGGGCAGGACCCCACCTGGGGGCAGATGCTGGGGATGTGCAGAGGGACTGAGGTCCCCAGAGAGGTGGAGCCCCTCAAGACAAGGAATACCTTCACCACTGGTTTTGGTGTCACTGCGGAAAAGGCAGTGCTCTTCCTTAATGAAGTGCCCACTGAGAACGATGTCCTGCCTCTTCTCTGCATCTTCCCGGCCAACCCTGCCAAGAAAAAAACCCAGCTCAATACTTCCTCAGAGCAGTCATTCCCTGGGCCTCCCCCCAGAACCAGGAGACCAACACCCCCAACAAGATTGCCAGGCAAATACATTTTTCCCATACAGCTACGGCACTTTGGGGATGCCCAGAAACGGTGCCCAGCCTGGGGACAGATGTTACCCCACAGCCCCCCGGGGCGAGTCAGGCACTGAGATACAGGCTAGGCTCCCACTGCTCCACAGCACCTGACCCTCACCTTGTTATCCCATCCTTGATGTAGTAGAGAAGACACTCGGACATGAGTGGGTCCTCGTTCAGGTTGACCAAGTGGGGTGTCTGGGAGAGATGAACAAGAGTCACCCCAGCGTGCCCAGTCTACCCAGGTGCTAAGGTATGTTCCCAAGGGAAGTTGGAATGAAGCAGCACTTCTGCCCCCAGCATGTGGACAGGCTCTCCTGCCCTCTGTAGCTCCAGGACAACATGCCCAGGCAGATACTTTTCAAGGGGACTGCAGAGACCTGAGCAGCCAGGATGAGGATGACCTGCCTCTGCAGGCCCCCTTGCTCTCCTCCTCAAAGGGCTGAGCCCTGGGCACCCTTCCCCTGGCTGCCTTTGAAAATTCATAATGCAAACAGGCCCAACACAGAGCCAAACACTGCCCATGGGGAGTCCCTGATACAGCTTAGTGCCTCCTGGGGCAGGACCCTGCCTGCCTGTGCTGCCCGTTCATGGGCCCTCGCCTCACCATAGCCCCCAGCTCCACTGTGGACAGCGTAACTGGGGCAGAGCCATGTCCCATGCAGTGGCTGGTTCAGTATAGTGGAACTAGAAGTTCCTCCACTGATGATACAAGGACAGATGAAGCACCCAAAAGAGCAGGTCCCAGACCAGAGGTTCAACAAAAAGTAGTAGAGACCTGTAGCCATATCTCCAGGTTGAATTTTACTCTGGTCTCCTTCCTAACAGTTCCCTCCCATCATTTTCTTCCCCAAGGTCACAAACCACTTTGTTCTCCATGAGAGGGAAGTTTCTCCCCCAGCCTCAGGCCTCTCCAGCTGCAGCTATCTTAGCTCACTCCATCGCAAGCTGCCATGACTGGGTCTTCAGGCTATACGCAAAGTCGCGGGAGCATCAGTAGGTGAAGTTCTGAGTTTCCCACAAATAAAAGCAGAGACCATAACAACGTCTTATCAGCCCACACGCGGCATGCAGAGGTTTCCCCCTTACAACAGTGCTCTGACACCTGGCTGATAGGAGAGACTCACTCCAAATAGTGCAGGAGAGCGGGAGCTCAAGGGAAACACAGGTTCTTCTCCACGGTGGCTGGAAGGAATAAGCTGGCTATAGTATTTAACCTCAAGCCCTTCTAAGCAGACATGCAGCCGCCCCAGGATCTTAGACTTCAGCTTCCAGTTTTTCTCCAGGTTTGTGAGGCTGGATAGTAGAAGGCAGATGCTCTACCTTTCACTGAGCTTCCTGGAGATGTAACCACCCCAGTAATTGCATACAGCAGGACAACAGAGTTCTGCCCCTGCTTTGCCCTTAATGAAGTCGGGTTTTGCACACTAGCAATGCCAACTTTCCTTGCCAACCACTGGAGAAGTCAGAAGAAATTCCACCCATCAGATAGCTGAAGAGTAAGGAGGTACGAAAACCACCACAGCAATGCCCCACCTCCAAGACCAACCTGCTTTGGGGAATAAACCCCCACGCTTTCTACACAGAGGTCTGGGGTCCTAACAAGCAGCGGCTAAGAATGAGAAACAAAGATGACAATGTAGAAATCTGTCCTAAAAGCTGCACCAACTCACACAAGGAGAAGGTCCCAAAGCCTTCATCATCGATTGTCACCACCTCAGCTGGGGACACACACATCTACTAAGATGTTTGGCCAAGCCAGCCAGCATCAGCTGCTGGGGCAGCTGGTCAGCATCCCTCAGTGTGGCGGCAGAGCTGAGCCAGTACACCCTGGTCCTGCTGGCAGGCGCCTGCACCTCGCAGCCTGCCCTGCCCTGCAGGCTTCTGGGGGCTGGGGCTGTAAACTGAACATCACGGTTATACAGATGAGCGAGGGGCAGCAAGGTGCTGTAACTGCTGCTTGGCAGGGTTCGCTGGCACACACACTCTTTGAGGCATGGCCAGTGTTTGCTCAGAAAACACTGTCCAGGATGTTATAAGCAATAAAGAGTATGCAATATTTCTGCACCCCCGTTTCTCAGTGAGGGATTGCTGGTTTCAGAGGCAGTAATTCCAAATACCCCAAAGCATGGATTTTCATAAGCTGACACTGAAGTCCAACACAGCAGTTGTCAGCAAAGCCTGACCCGAATGGGACAGCATCTAGGCAACGGGGGCTGGACATTTAGCCATGTGTTTCTACCAATGTTCGTACCCAGCAGGGTCAACACTGGGATTTTCCCTGAGGGTTTCAGAGACAAGAAAATGCTAGTGAAATATTTGGGGCTGGCTGGCAGTGACAGAACAGGTCAGAAGGGAGCTGCAGGGGTACAGACCATCCCTCGTTTGCCAGGAAGAAGAGAATAAGATGATCCTACCTTTTTAGGAGAGAAAACACCCAAGGTGCCTCCATCCTCCCTCATGGCCACCCCCATTTCAGCCAGCAACGCTTCCCTGAGAAGCAAGAGAAAGAAGAGCCTGTCAAAGCCCCACGAGCCATTGGAGCTGGCACTAGACAAGCCCAGGAGCAGACCCAAGCCCATGGGTTTGTCCCACAGATCAAAGCTGTAAGACTTCTTCAGCTCTCTCCATGCCTGAGGAGGGTTTCTCAGAGCAGACCATGTCCATGAAGGATAACATGGTGGGCACTGGGGTGCCTTGGGGATGGTCAAATTGCCCAGCTGCCCCCAGGAGCTGAACTGCTGTAGGCAAAGTGCAGAGGAAGGGAGATGCCTGGGGAACCCCACACTGTCCAAACCCATCCCATCCCACCCACCTCTCCATTCGGATTGCTTCTGTCCTCCGCAGCTTCTCCTCCCACGTCTCATTCAGCTCTGCAATGATCTTCTCTGTTTCCTGGCAAGTGTGGGGTTAGTGAAGGGGGTTAGCATGTCCTACGGGCAGCAGATCTGCCCACTCTGCCAGGCACTGCCCAGCATGCTGCAGCAGGACACTGGTCTCAGTTTCAGGCTGGTTTAAATGAGCCGTAGTGGTATTTCACCCACATCTTTCCATCATCCCTGTCTTCAAAGAGCAGGACATGAAGACCAGCCTCTCCAACCCCTTGCTGCCAGCCCACTCCTGCACCATGCTGAGCCAGGAGTGCCTGTCCTGCAGGCAAAGGCAGCATCACCCCGCAGAGAGGACAGCATCACCAGATACTCTGCCATGGCAAACCCTCCCCTGGTCGGCAGTCCAGAACCCTGGGAGCTCTGGGTCCATCCACTCTGCAAGAACTTGCCTGAGCATTGCATCCTATGAGCATCACCCATGGGTTTCCAGAAAATACCAAACCTCCTCCACAAGCCTCAGTGCAAGAGCACTGAGCTAAGCCCTCTTTCCTGCCAGGCACCGGCCTCTCACCTTGAGCCTTTCAATCGCCTCTTCGCTGCCTGGAGCAAACATGATGCGCTCATGGAGGCTGGCAACGGAGGCAGCACGACTGGACAAGGCCGACAGGGAGGAAGAGGGGCTGATCCCAGCGATGGCGTTGGTCACTGTGGAGAGATTGTCATGGCGGTGACTCAGCTCTGCCCCTCTAGCATCATTATTGTTCTCAAAGTCGGACACATCTATGGGTGGGGAAGGAGGGGTGGGCCAGGGAAAGACACACGGACAGGAAGAGAAAGATAGAGACAAGAAAAGCTGTTGGGAAAAAAAAAAAAAAAAGAGCAGCTGGATGCATCAAGAAGAAAGCCAGGAATTACAAGAAGGCACAGGCGCAGGCAGCAGCAGGGCAAGGGCACACACATCTCCCCCAGCCCAGGCAGCCTGCCAGGAGCACGGGGCTGTTTTCATAATCAGCTGCGGGAACAGCTCTGGAGCCTTCCTGGGCTCCCAGGGATGCTTTTTTGATGCACCAGATCCTGCAGCCATCAGGCCTGGGATCAGCTGTCCTCCCCAAGAGTGTGCCACTGTCATCCACCAACACAGCCCAGGTGCTTTTCCCGGCCCAACTGCCCCAGATTAGCTGGATCTGTGGGCAGAGAATGAGAAGAGAAGGGGAGGTGAGGTGGTGGGCCTCTGCCCTGCAAAGGGGCCGGGGAGCTGGAGCAGGAGGAGCCGTGGGATCCCCTCACTGGCAGAGCCTGAGCCCCTGGCCCGCTGGAGCAGCACCTTGGCTGGGCAGGCAAAGAGAGCAAAGTGAGGGCAGGGTCACAACATGCCCATTGCAGGCAGCAGCGCTTGCCTGCTGGCACCTCAAGCGTCACCTGCCACTGGACCCCATGGCAAAGGGACCCATCCAGGTATTGGAGATGCTCCTCCAGCCCCAAGAAGGCTCAGCACACTGTGGCAGAGACGGGCAGGGCACAGGTTAGTATCTGCAGCGTTAGTCACCTATCTCCATCAGCCCGCATCCAGGGGAGCCAAGCCAGCGGGGGATGGGCCAGGCCCCCCATCTCCTCAGCGGGCTTGCCACAGCCTGGCTGCACCACCTGGCCCAGCGAGGGATGAGCCAATAGAACTTATCTGCAGGCAAAGACCTCCGGGCCATCACCACACACCGCTGCATCAGGAGAGCCCCATGCCAGCCCACCCAAGCACCGTGCTGGTCTCCAGTCCCAACGACCCCCAGCACCAACAGAAGCAGCAGCAGCAGCGAGAGGAAACATTGTGACAGCATGGAAGAAGGAGTCCCTGTGGGGATCTGGCCCTTGGCACAGCGGAGGAGAAGGACGTGGGTCCCTCCAAGTGCTATCCCGAGCCCAGGTGCTAACCATGACTCTGCCACCATCCCCTTTACCAGAGCCCTGGGGATGGCCAGCCTGTGGGCAAGTGCCTCTTCACCAGCCGAGGCTGGTTACAGGAGCCCTTCCCCATGCTGCACAGGTGCCCCTGGGCACAGCCTACACCTCCCAAAAGCCGTGAAGCAACAGAGAGTACCAGTGATGGGGAATACACACATTTGGATCCTCCCGCAGCAGGATGGGCTAAGAGAGAGAGAGAGGGCAGGAAGCAGGGGTAAGACGGTGAGAACAGAACTAGAGTGGGTTCACCTCAGTAGGATATCTGACAGCACACAGAGGAAAGCCCACAGGCAGGCACAGCCCTGGGAATATCTTCCTGGCACCCCTGCTGGGCATGGGATGCTGAAGACAGGAGGTGGAGGGGGAGCTCTGCCAACGTAAAGCAGCTCCTCCTGCTTACGGGAGTGGGCTGGGGGTTGTGAATGCGCGCAGAGGGTATCACCAGAGGTGTCCGGACCTCGCTCGGGCAGCATGATGCTGCCACGCAGCCGGCAGACCAGGACACAGGGCAGCCATGGGGACACCAGCCCCGCAGGCAAGGGGATTCAGTCCGCCTCTGCCTGGAGCCACTGCCAGCGCACACTGGGCGGTACCTACTGTCAATGATGTCCCCGAGGCCCTGGGCGTAGAGAAGGTCACGCAGACGTGCCACCTCATCCTTCAGCTCCCGGATGAGCTTGTTGTTGGGGTCCTCGTTGATGACAGCATTGCAGCGGATCTGCTTGGCACGGTCGGCATACCTAGGGAAGGGCAGAGCCCTGAGCAGTGGCAGCGGGGGCAAACCCACAGCTGCTGGGCAAGCAGGAGTGCAGCAAACAGTCCTTTGGAGGATCCCAGTGCCAGGACAATCCTTTGGCCTCATCTGACGTTGCAGGGTCCCCCCACAGCACGCCCCCAGCCAGAGTTGCTACAGAGGTGAGCAGAGCACATGGCAGTGCCTGGGTTTCAGGGACTCCTCCCTCCTTGCCTGCCATGTGGGTACACACTTCTTCCTACCTGAGGGTGCTGAGGGTCTCATCGTAGTTGATGTCAGCAGGACTGAGAGCAGCAACCATGGCTGTCCTGGAGTTGCCCCCTGCTCAGAGAGATAGATACACCCACATCAGGCAGATGCTGGTTCCCATGCCAGCCATCATCCTCCACTTGGCAGCCGTGCCCACCGCCAAGCCTGCACTTCCCACCCGTGTCCTCACCCAGGTTCTCCCGCAGCAGCCAGGTCAGCACTGAGTCCCGGTAGGGGATGAAATCTGTCTTCTTTTTCTTTTTGTTCTGAAGGATGGAGAGCAGAAGGAAGGGCTGTCAGGCTGCCTGCTCTCTTCAAAGGAAAGGTAACAGCTGGTCCTCAGCTACTGGGACTCAGAGGACGGCTTTGATCCACCACCATGACCTCGGGCAGCTCTGCTCAGCTGCACAGGTCCTGCCTGTGAAATGCCATGCCTGGGCTGGGCCAGGTGTTTAAAGCCAGGTCCTGAGAGCCACAGGGTGAGGAGAGTGATCAGGATGCTGAGGGCTCTGCCAGCCCTCAGGAGAAGCATGGTGTGGGTCCAGGCAGAGACTCAGACCCAAACCACCCTGCCACCCACTCCCAGCTGACTGTGCTAAAAACCAACCCCCTCTTCCCCAGCCCATCCAGGGCACCTACCTTGTTTGGCCCAGAATCCTGCAAAAAAAAAGCAGAAAGAATGTTTAAGTGAGCTGCTCCCCTCCACGGCACCCACTACAGCTCCCCGTCCCCCAGGCAGAGAGCAGCAGGTACAAGTCCCCACAGAGACATCAGCTTCACCAGCCCAGTTTATCCCAGCTGCAGGGACAGCTCAGCATGTATCTGCTCCTCCTTCAGAGCCAGAATGCTCTAGGCCTCAGAGGTGAGCACACTGCCCCACGGTGCTGCCACTAGTCTATACCCCGGCCACCTACCATTTCAGCCAAGGCAGAGATGACTTTCCCCAGAGTGGTCAAGGACTTGTTGATGTTTGCTCCTTCCTGGTGGAGAGAGGAAAAGCCGAGATGCTCAGGCCCAATTTCAGAGCAGCACTAAAGCCCAGTGCACCAGGAGATGGGAAGTCCCAGTATGGGGTGGGCAGTCCCACTACGGGCTGGTCTTACTGGGTAACCAGACCTCCCAACTGGGACTCGCAGACCTCGGTGGAACTGGCACTGGGCAGCTTTCAAACAAAACCCCGCCAAAGATTTTGGGCAAGGAACCAGGCAAAGAAAGGAGATGTCACAGCTGGGAATTAGAGGGCAGGATGTGGCATCCCTGCTGGTAGAAGGGGACCTCATGACAGCTCTCACCTTTAGTCTTGTACCCTTTGCACCAGTGGAGTCAGCTCGTTCGCTCCCTGCCAGGTCCACCAAGCTGATTTTGCTGACCTGCAGGCAGAGACAAGACTGTCGGCCCCAACAGACACAGGAAACAGGGCCCTGGCACAGAGACAAGGAGGGAGCAAGACCTCTTGCAAGATGACACTGCTCTGAAGTCAGAGATGGGCTCTGTGGGGTTATCCTTGTCAGGATGTGGCCAGGAGCCAGGCTAGCACCCTTGCAGGCAGGGCTGCAGGGTACCAGCTGCCTAATATCCTGTCCAGGAGCCAGTCCCTCGAGGGACCATGAGCCCAAATGGGATTTATCTCCATCCCGTTTCAACCCTCCCTCATGCCGCACCACCTCGTCCCAAGTGCTGCTGATAGCACATGAAGCCCTTCCCAGGTCCATGCAGGTTCCCCTGCGTCCTCCAGGCTCTACTCTCACCTTCTCAGTGGTGATGTCCGTCTCAGCGTCATGTCTCTTCTGTGTGAAGATAATGTTGAACACAGCGTGGGAGCGGCTGCTGGTCTCATTCATGTTGGTGGCAGCCACTGTGCTGCAGGGAGAGGAGGACAGGAAGGTGTGACACTCTGCAGGGGACTCTGGAGCTGCTGGCAACAGGGCCAGGGCTCATTTCAGGACAGGGTACATGATGGAAAGGCAAGTCTGAAGGACAGGAGAGGACTCTGGGAGGAGATGTGCAAAAGTCCAGGCTTTCTCCTGCTGGCACCAGGGCGTTTTGAGAGCAGGAAGGAGGTAAGGTGAAAATACGTGGAGGGAGAGGGGTACCCAATGCTCAGACTGAAGGGAACCGCCACCTCCAGAGAAGTCAGACTGGCAAAGCAAGGAGGGTAAACTGAACCTTCTGGAGATATCTGCAAGCTCTCCCAATCTTGCCCATCTCCTGCTTCCCCAACTCACCGGGCCTTGTTCCCAGAGTCCATGAGGTCCTGGATGTCATTGTAGGAGGTCACGGCCAGCTTGGAAAGATCCTCAACATATGGGCCCATAAGGGGGTGCTCCCTCACCCGCAGGTTCCCCTTGTTCTTGGGGTTCAGGAGGTCCCTCACACGCTCACAGTATATCTCCATGTAGCTCACCTAGAGCAGAGAGCATGGGCAGGGCTAGCAGCCAGCAGGGTGTGGATGCTCAGCACATAGGCAGAATCAGGCCCTGCCCACCC
>NW_020799111.1:94396-104803 GCF_003259725.1 Athene cunicularia
CCCACCCACCCCACACTGAGGGACAGGACCCCCCAAAGGGCTGAGAGAGCTAGGTGGGGAGCTGGAGCCAGACTATGTAGGCAATAGGGTGCCTACCTCCACGGAGTAGGACATATTGTCATTCGTCGTGTCGTTGATGCGGGAGAAGAGGTCCTCGCACAGCTGCGGAGAGAAGAGCCAGGCTGCTCAGCCCCTCCACCAGAAGGATGATCCTGCCCAGGGTGCCCAGGCCACAGGGATTTCTACCTTATCACCCCAAAAAAGATTGCTCCTGCATGCTGGGATGGCTCCTGGGGAGCTAGCAGAACCCCCCCTGCTGATATGGGGGGCTCAGCCTCCCCAGAGCACCCCAGCACCCTGCTCGGCCAGCACACAGCAGCTTTTGGCAAGCACAGCACTTGGACTACTGCTGCTCATAAACACTGGCTTCATATGGCCAGATCACAATTCATCCAGTCTCCAAGGAGTCTGGCATGGCCCTCCTTGTCACTCTGCCCTCTGGCAGAGCCATGCCAGCTTGATGTCACGGCAGGGCTGTGGTAGACCTTGGCAAAGCCTAGCCCCGCTCCTGCCCTGCTCCCCTCATCACTTTTCCTTTGAGCTTCCCGCTGGGACCAGGGGAAGAGGCAGCTTTTCACCAGGAGGTACCTGTGGGATGATGCCTTGCTGGTCCTTCTCCTGTTTCCCCATCATGGTGTAGGATTTTCCAGCCCCCGTCTGCCCATAAGCGAAGATGCAGACGTTATAGCCTTCGAAGGCATGTTGCAACATCTCCTCACCAATGTCGCAGTACACTTGCTTCTGAGATGCATAGTTGATGTCTGCAGGCTGGAGAAAGGAGGGGGACAATAAGAAATTTGGCAAGAAGGTCCTTCTGCCTCTCCCCAGCACAGCCCAGCGCTCCAGGCAGGCTCAGGCCTCCTACCACTTACCGTGGTGTGGGACCAGTAGGAATAGTCAAAGCTGAAGCTTTTTGGTGTCTCTTTGGGCTGTTTTGGGTTCAGGATAGCTGGGGGAAAACAGATAGGAACATGAGGTCACCCGTCCACCCATGGTACCTCTGCCACCGGCATCCCACTTGTGAGGGGAGAAAGGGTGATGAGGTTCAGTCTGAAATGGTCCTGGAAAGCGGGTCCAAGACCCTCCAGCTCCACAGATGCTGAAGCCCCCAGGCCCCAGCAGAGAAGGTGGGTGCCACAGGCAGTGGAGCCTGAACCAGCACAGGGAGCAGGGCAGAGCCTTGCCCAAACATCCTGCTGGGCACGTTGTGGGGGAAACGGCTGCTGGGGGGGACCGTGCCCAAAGCCACATGCCTCAGTGCTGGGGGGTGGGAGCACCCACGGCCCCATTGGCCTCCTCCAGCTCCTGCCACCCCTCCCCTGCACTTTCTTTTGGGTACTCAGCCCCAGCAGGGTGATTAATGCCTTGTGTCACACCACCAGTGGAAACAAGAGCCTGCTTTTTCCCATCCCCTGGTGAAAAGGACGTTGCCATGGAAATTGGAGACTGCATCATTTTTTCTCGCTCGCTGCCTTTTTTTTCCCCCCTGTAGAGCATTTACGATGAATTTTTTTCTGAAACAACAGATGCGTCGGAAGAAACCCAAACCAGCAGGGTAACCACGAGATTCAGCTGTCAGCCATGTTAGGCGACATTGAAATGACCTTGTGGGCCGGCACAGCGGAGCTCCCATGCCCACAGCCCCCAGCTGCTCACCACCACCACCAGGGATGACAAAACTGTACAGCACCGAGCAATCTCCACCACAGCCCCAACCTGCCCTGCCCTGAGGCTGGTGCTTAGACAGGGCTCACGTTCAGCTCAGGATCCAAGCTGGAACCTTCCCTAGCAGACGCAGACATGGTGCAGCCCGAGCGCTGTGAAGTCAGAGGTGCCCCAGTGTGTGGTGTTATGATACAGATGCCTTCTGCTCCAAATTCCTCCTCCATTGCCACAACAGATTCTCCCCCAAGAGGATCTGCCACTTCTGGCCTGAGCCCCATCCATCCCTGCCTGCAAAGGCAGCAAAGCAGGCAGGTGGAAGGTGGGAAGTGGGGTCCAGATCCAGCTCCAACTGTTAAACTGCAGCGTGGTGCTGCTTGGATGCAGGAGCTCAGCTCCAGCACCAAAAAGAGGGACTGGGCACTGGCTCCCTGCCTGCCTGCCTGCCCACTGGCAGCAGCGTGACTCAGATGCTCTGGATGCCTCCCGCATCCTGAGCAGACTAATTACCAGAGCTGCTCTCTCAGGAGAAAAGGCTGAGAAGTGACATCTCCGTAGCAACTGCCCATGCCACAGTGGGGTCCCCACTGAGATCCAGACCAAAACAGCACCAGGCCTTTCTGGGCAGCACAGGCCGCCACAGGGGCTGCCCATCCCTGCTGGTGCCCGGTTGGTGTGTTAAGGGCATGTGAGTGGCTGTTGCAAAGAAAACGGGGTGCAGAGGCCATGCAAAAGTAGGGATGAGCATCTCCAATGGCTCTTGGGGTTCATCTGGCAGCTCTGCCATGCCACCCAGCACACCCCGTGCTCAGCTTGGGTCTGTCTCTGTTCTGCAGAGGTGACCCTCGTCAGAGCAAATGGGACCACCCCAAAAAATTAGTCCAAAGGAGGCAAAAGCAGGAGCAGGCAGGATGGGGCCACACAAGACAGCTGTTCTGCACCCCAGTGCCAGCCCATGCTGGGCACAGGGCGGAGAAGCCAGGGATGGCACCGAGCAGCTCCAAGCATCCCAGCTGCAGCTCCCAGCTGGCCTGGCAGGCCGGGGACCAGGACACAAGGCAGAAGGGAGCACACCACAAGCAGCAGGTCTCCCATCCCCAAGCCAAAATGCTCTCCCCATGCCCCTTTAGTTCCCATTTATTTGCCTCCACGTGGCTGGGTGCCACCAGTGGATTTTTTCCTCTCCTGTGACAAAGCATCCCAGGGCTTTTGCAAAGCTGCTGCAAAAAATTCATGCTCTGGCCAAAGGGGATTAAAAAATGGGGGTGGGGTGGGGGAAGACACAGTCATACAGACAGGGGGAAGAAGAAAACATCTGGAGATGACCCTCATCTTCACCCTGAAGGGCCAGTGGCATGGCAGAGCGTAGCAAGTGGGCAAGCACCAAGCAGTATAAAACCCAAGACCCACAGGAGAGAAAATAATCACTGTATTTGAAAGCCCACGGAGGCATGGCTCCAGCCAGAGAATATTAACAGCCTTGCAGGATGAAAGCCAGGGTCCCTTCCTCGCCATCCTGGTGGGAGCTGCCAGGAGAGTGGCCAGGGGTGTTGGTGTCCATGCAGAGGGTGGATGCCACGGGAACAAAGCAGCAGCGCTGGCGAGCAGGTGGGTGGCCACAGCTCAGGCAGCCAAAAGGGCAGTGGCTGTAACGCTAGGGGGAAAAGGGTGGCAGAGAAGGGCTGACCCCTTCCTGGTCCCCAGCCCCTGCTGCCCTCCATGGGGCTTAATGAATTAGGTCAGAAGAACAACATCCCCTGCCCCAGCACACAGAGGTGTCCCTACAAATAATCCTGGGAAGGAGGAAACTTGCTCTCATCCCCCAAACACATTTATTTTTGGCTTCTCTGTGGGAAGTCAGGGGACCAAGACAGTCCTGCTCTGCAGGGGGGCAGGCAGCACTACTGTTCTCCTCCTGCCTCCCCCGGCTACCAGGAGAAGCAGGCACCAGAGCCCCACAGGCGCCTGTCCCTTGGCCCCCCCAGCTGAGGGGATTAGCTGATGGTTTGTCCATTCATGGAGAAAAACCTCCCCGTCAGCAACGGGCTGGCTGGGACGCTGCCCCCGCCCCTGTCCACAGCTCTGCTCCCCCTCCCCAGTGCGGGCAGGGGGACAAGGGGCCTGGGGGGTTGCAGGCGGCAGGGCTGGGTGTCGAAGAACGAGCATGGGCAGATTGCTCTGAGCAATCACAGCCACGGCACAGGTGGGGGATGCCCGATGCTTCAAACTGGGCCTGGGGTATGGCAGGTCCCCCCAACCAATCAGGGCCAGCAGGGAAATCTCCCCTGCCTGCCCCCAGGCCCAGGCACTCCTGCAGCTCCTGCTGCGCCAGCAAGGCTTCCTTGTCATGAGGGGAGCAGCTCTGCACCCCCAGCAGACAGAGCAGCCCCGCACAGCCAGGCAGGGAGAGCTCCCCAGCATGCCAGAGACTGGCGGACACAGCCCCATAGCCCCGCCATTCCGGCTCCCCTCCTCCCCAGGGTGAGCAGGGGACCTGGCGGGGTCAGAGAGCCACCGTGCAGCCTTTGGTCCCCCCTCACCCTCCCACGGATGGCACTGGTGCTTCACTCACCGTCACCAGTGACACAGGAAGCCCCAGGCAGGCAGGCAGGGAGGGAGTTATTTTAGATGCTGTCCCATCTGGAGGCTTTCAGAGCCAAAGAGGAGGGATTTCCCACCCCATACTTCCAGCAGCCATTATTTAAGGAGGGGCGAATGCCAGAAGGGCTCCTGATGGGACAGTTGGCCCCAAGCCCCCATGCTACATCCCCCTCATCTGAGCACATTGTTCCCTCATCAAACCCCAGTCCTGCCCCTCCATGCCTGGGTGTTGCAGCCCCGAGCCCTGCGGAAGCAGGGATGAGCCCCAGCACACCATGGTGGGTGGTACCCAGATAGGCAGTGCTGTCAGTTGATGCTCACTGGACAGTGCACAGCTTCTGTGCTTTGGCAGGCAACCGCAAGCCAGACACCCTCGACCCCACATCCATGCACCAGCGCTTCCAGGCTCTTCTGATTCCTCCTCCCCTACTGCCTGTGGTGGATGCTGCCCCATTATCACCAAAACCCAAGGGCTTGGTGCCACATAGATCCCACCACTGCTGTTTCACAACAGGACTGCATTTCCCTGTGGGAAGGTGACATCTCCCCCCAGATTCCCTCCTCCAAAGGATGCCAGGTGCTACAAGCAGCCACACCAAAGATCCCAGCAGCCTGCTGCTGCAGTCGGACCACATGCCCTCCTCCCCACGCAGCACCCAAAGTCTTCCCAAACCTCTCTGCCCCTGACACTGGCACTCACTGGTGGTGCTTCCCGACATCTGGATAATGCATTTAGATTCCCGGCTCATCTCCCGGGAGTTGAAGGGCCGGACACGCACCGCCACCTTCACAGATGCTCCCGCCATTGCGCCGGCCGGAGGTGGGTCCTGCTAGCGGGGAGCAGCGGCTGTCCTGCAAGGAGGGAAGAAAAGGGAGTTAGGAATGCTCTCATCCCAATCCCCAACTCATTGCCTTGCTGGAAAAATGAGCAGAAAGCCCATGCAACAGGCCGTTCCTCCCAGGAACGCCTCTGCCCGAAAGACGACATTTTGTTTCATTCCTCCAATTACTCACGTTTTGCCTCTACTCTCTCCCCCTTGTATCCAGGTCAGGAACCGCTGCTCAGTCCTGGGGATATCCCTGCCTTTAACCCAGGGCAGCACCCAGCACCTCCACCACCCTGCATCATCACTCAGCAGGCACCCACAGCAGGGGACAGGACCATGTAGGCACTGTCAGCATTGACATGACTCTCAAGGAGCAGTTTTTCCATCCCGGGGTGCCCATGGCACTGAGCAGGTAGCCTCTCACCTGCCAGCAAGCCCACAACCCCCTGCTCATCACCCAAGCCTCCTGCCTCCACTACAGCCCTAGCAGACCAGGGGCTGGGCAGCAAGACGGGGTGGAGAGGGGGAGGAAAACGATGGCATTCATGTGGAGAAAGGAGGTGGCTGTTGAACACAACCCCTGGTATTTGCCTCTCATTCAGCTCCCAGCAAAAGCAGATACACAGCATCAGCAGGAGCAGCACCAGCCAGCAAGCCAGTGATTACACTCAACTGAAGCTCCCAGCTCACAATCATTTTACCACTCCTTTTGCTAATAAATTATTAATCACAAACCTCACAAGATGAAACAAACCTCTCTAACATCTCCCAGAGCAGCAACTCATCCAGGGCTGGTGTCTGGGCTCTCTGCAGCCAGTCCCACCTTCCCTGAGTCCCAGTTAAGCCTCGCTACCATTGGTCAGAAAAGGATGCTGGGGTCCTTCCCTTGACCACTGGGTCCTTCGGGATAAGCCCTGACCAAATCCATTCCTGCTTTCTAATGTCCACCCCGTCTCCTGACTGTGCCCTGCTCCCTGGCTCCCCATGCTGAACCTGCCAGTGGAGGAGGAACCCATCACCTCACAGCATGGGGAGGCACCAGCTCCTCTGGCAACTCTGCCTGCAGGATCCTGCAAAGATGTTTGCAAAAGCCCTGGGGCTTTCTGAGCCTGGTCTTTGCCAGTGGGATGCTTGCTCTGGGATGAAGGAGATCAGGAGTGAGCAATGGCATAGCTCTGGTTATGTGGACCAGGACCCAAGGGAAGTGGAGCGGTAAGGATCGGTCCTCAACACAAGATGGGTTTTCCCATGGTGGAAGTTAAAGTACAGGTGAATTTGTAGGAAAGGAGGAAGAAAAAAAAATCCACAGAACGGAAAGTGTCCCAAGAGAAGGGGATGGCTTTAAAATTAACTGAGGTTTGACAGCTTTCATTTCCAGAGGGGACGGGAAGAAAACCAACATATGCTCTGCCCAAAGGCAGGTATATTCATGGTGCAATGGAAAAATTTGCAGCCAGAAAGTATTATAAGCTCAGGGCTGTCTTTCAAAAATGCCTTGCCTGTTTTAAAAGTGAGCCTGCATCCCTGACAGAGAAGGAGGACGAATCTCCCACTGGAGTTCCCAAACCTTCCCCTCACTGCCCTACTGGGACGGCTCCGGAGCTCTGCCAGCGATCACACCCTTAAATACCACCAGCTTCAGAGTTCAAACATTTGGTCTCAGGCTTTCTTGAGCGTGGATTATTTTAAGTGGGCATTTAACAACACCGCTGAGTCTCTGAGCCATCGAGCAGGCTGTTGCATACCGAAGGGCCTCTGTTTTCCCCACTCTGCTGCTTTCTCAGATGTGGGGAAAAAGGAAAAATTAAACAGGACTCCTTGCCAAGGAGGAATGAAAAAGGTGGTTTTCCGAGGAAACAATGCACTGTATTCCTGGGTGGAACGGCAGCATCCTCACGAGGCCGTCGGCTCGAGCTGCTCCACCCTGTGGCACCACTGGTGCTCAGGGACAATGGACCCTGGGCTAAAGGGCTTGCTGGGCTAAACCCCACGCAGCACCCAACAACTGCCTGCCTGCATCAAATGCTTCCTTCTCCTCCTTCCACGGCCAGGACAGCTCTCTTCCCCACCTGCTTTGCAGTCTCTCCAGCTCCCAGAGCTACGAAGAGGTGGGTCAGGTCCCCAGGCTCTCACCCTTGCGGCAACCACGGGCAGCAGAACGGTGAGCCCACCTGTCAGCGACCCACCAGCCCTGGGACTGACCACTGCCCACCATGGGCAGCTTCAGCCTCTGCCCTCATTCCCTCTCACTCCCACACTGTTCCCATCACAGCTCCCTTCAGACCTATCACTTCCTGCAAAGCAGATCCCATTTCTTCTTTGTCCCACTTTTTCAGGTGCCTTGTCTTGCTGCGTGCCCTCCGTTGGTGGCTGCTCACCCCACACCAGCACCTCTCCAGCCTGCCCTTGCTGGCCCTAAGAAGCCCCCTCCTCACCAGCAGGACCCTCCCTGCCCTGCCATCCTGATGCCCACATCCCAGCATCTTCCCAGAAAGCTATCTGGCTCACCTAGCCCAGTGGCACAGGCTCCTCTCCCTGCTGATATTCCAGGCTGCAGAGCTGCATGCTCAGCTCCATTTTCTGTCTCCATCCATTTTCTTCATCTTTCTTGGTTGGCAACACACCACCTCCCTCCTGCTCCTCTGCAGCATTCTAGTCCCATCTCTGCCACAGCGGTGCAAGGACCACAGGCAGTGCTGTGCCCCCCTGGGCAGCACCAGCAGCCCTCTGCCCACCTCCCTCCCAAGCCTGCTCTCCTTACCCCAACTCTTAATCTTCCTGGCTCAGCTACAGGGAGGAATCCAGCCTGCAGCCCATGTAACGTGGCAGCACCACCAGCTTCTCTGGCCACAGGCGCTCGGCATCCCCCAGAGAGACGGGACACATTGCAACAGGCAGGCTGTGGGCAGGCAGGACGGGGGCAGGCAGCCTACCCCAGGGCAGGCGGGTCAGCTTGCTCTGCCTGGGGACAGTCAGCCACCGTCTACTTAATCCGCCATCGAGAGAAATTCAATAAGCCGCTATCAGCCTTTCACTGGGAGCAGGCCAGCCCCGCCGCCACACTCCCTGCATTCTCCCTGCCACCTCCTGGGGCCACCTCCGGCACAAGGGACACAGCGGAGGACGACAGCAGAGTCCCCGGGGCCATGGTGCCAGGGGGCACATCCAGATCCGTCCCCCAACTCTGCCAGGCATCTCTTCCCCCAGCCTGGTGCGCTCTGCCCATCCCTACTGGTGCACCTGCCAGCCCTGGTGATGAATGAAAGGCCTAGAGAGTGATGAATAACTGCATCAGCTAAGATTAATTGGGCAGAGATTAGCTAACAAGAGCTCTTAAATCCGAGGGCTACCAAATGGCAGCCCTCCTGCTACTGCTGAGAGGTGACCAGCAGGACGGGAAGCATTGTCCCCATGTGCCACCCACAGCAAACTCTTCCCCTAAGGATGCTGCGGGGACACGCTGTGCTGCCTGTCCCCTGGGTGCTGCAGGACACTGGGGTTCGTGTGATGCTAATGCAGGTCTGCACGGCCAGGATGCCCCATTCCCTGTGCCTGGCAAATGAAGAGCTGCCTGCATAGAGGGAAATCCAAAGCAAGTTTCTCCTTTTGTCTGCACTGCATCCCCACATCATCCCGGCGGCAAGGGCAGCTGCCCTGCCTGCCTGCACCTCCCAAGCCATGGTGCTCTCAGCTACCCACAGGCTTTGTTTTAATGAGCCCTTCCCCTGCACCCCTCTTTGGGGCTCCCCAGATCCATCTGGGACCGCAGGACCCTGCCCTCCCTCTGGGGACAACAGGGACACTGGGAGACACTGGGGGGCGGCTGGTCCAGATGACACGGCACCATCAGCGCCTGCAAACCGAGCCCAGAGGCCGCTCCCCGCTCACCTCCCGCTCTGCGCAGCATGCGGGGCCGTGACAGTGCAGTTTTCCCTGGAGCAGCACCCACGGGTGGGGAAGCAGCTTGGAGGACAGCCCAGGGCAGGGGCAGGTGCCTCCCCATTCCCAGCAGAAATCCAGTGTCACCCCAACGGGGACACGGCTTCAGGGCAGCATTTGCAGCTTCCCCAGGAACTTTCATGCAGATTAAATTTGCAGGTAGCAAATTTAAGGCCATGAATGAGGGGTTTTGCTCATTCCTGGCCAGCTCCCTATCTGTGTTGCAAAGGCAAGTCACCTCACACTCAATCACCCGCTCTTTTCATCCTCTCATCTGCACCCTAAAACCCACAATGGGAAAAAGCTGTGTAGAAAAGCCAGCGAGCTCTGGCGGGTTACCAGCAGGGCTGGGCACGGAGAGGGGTGGGCAGCTGGGGGTCAGGGGGTAACATCAGGTTCTGACACCCCCGGGGGTTTGGGGCTGCAGCTCTAGTCACATGCAAGGAGGCAGGGGGGTGGCAGCAGCATCTGTGCCAGCACCAGCTGCCACCTCCCAGACAAGATGGAGGTCAGCATCAGCGTGTAGGGACAGCAAAGCCCACAACACCCCCGGCCGTACCCTAGGGGGGGGTCTGCTGCCTTCCATGCTCCCCATGCCATCAAGGCCACCTGCCAAGGGGCTGCTTAGCTGCTCTGGGCAGTGGGCATGACAGCCGTGAAGTGGCAGGGGAGTCCTCCCCAAGCCTCGCAGCCGAGGCGTGGGATCTAAACAGGCAGGAGCCCCTGGCACAAAGGCGTCTGCGGGGTCCGGGGAAGAAAGCTGCCCCATGGGGGAGGAGGAACGCAATGGGGCAGGTGCAGGGCTGCTCCCTGGGAGCCAGGGTGGCCAAACGTGGGGCTCTGCCCCAGCCCCTCTGTCCGGGGACCAACCCCTCCTCTGGCCATCAGCGCTGGCCTGCAGTGACATGGTAGCCCTTGCCCAGCTGCCCTCGAGCACAAGGTCAGCAGCAGCAGCAGCTCACCCTTGTGGGGCAAGCAGGGGGCTCGGCTTTGCAGTGCCTTCGCCAGCCACACCCCCCCCGGGGCGAAAGCCCCAGCTGGGGCGCCCACTGCTCCCTCCTGCCACCGGTGACTGAGGCATAATGATGATGGCGCAAGATGGCTCAGCTTTATCGCCAGAGCCACCTGCCCCGGAGGGGAGAACAGGGGCGGCTCTGGAGCGAAAAGCTGTCTGTGTGCCCCCTCCCCCGGGCTGTGGGGACGGCATCCTCCCCCTACCCACCCCAGGCCGGGGCTGGGGCCGCAGAGGCGTCGCTCGGTCCCTGGGAAAGCGCCCCCACCCCCCACGGCGGGATCCTTCTGGAAGCCGGGGCGGCAC
>NW_020799111.1:104853-115886 GCF_003259725.1 Athene cunicularia
CTTCCCGCCGGCCCCCGCCCCGGTCCGCAGCCACCGGCTGCCCCGGCTGCCGGCGTCCACCGCGGTGCGCAGCTCCTCCGCCCCCGGCCTGATGCGCCCCCGGGTGCCATGGCCGGCTCCTGTCCGGCTGCTCTGGGGAATTCAGACCCAGAGCGGGGGGAAGGTGGCGCTTTTGCTGCCAGTTGTTTGCAGCAGCGCGTCCTCCTCGGCCCTCCACACCAGCCCAGGGCCACACATCCCCTCCCTGCCCCAGCCTCTCCGCGTCTCCCCGCAGGACAGGCAGTGGAGAGGTCTTCATCCACCCACCCATCGCAGAGGTAGCGGGTCTCTTCTCCCGGTGTTTTAGGGCCCCAGCTCCTCAGCGAGGCTGCGAGGATCCAGCAGCAAGCCCAGTGGCAGGGAGTCCCCTCAGCCGGAGGAGCACATGGCTGGGGCACAAGGTGAGGAGCTGGATCGGGACCTCTGAGGACATCAGGACTTCTGGTCCTAGCTTCGGCAGGTGATGACCAGGCCCCAGTGCCCAGGGTAACTGTGGTTTCCATCAGCCACGCCGGTTCCCGGCTCCTCTCAGAGATGAGCATCCAGCTGTCTCTCACTTGGCGTCGTGGCAGCCCCACGCACCTGCCCCAAACACCTTCCACACCAGCTTCCAGTGACACCTCTGCCAGGGGGGCACTTTGCACCCCATAACCGTCATCCCCAGCCTAAAGTTTTGCCCACTGAATGGCTCCTCTAGCCAGGGACCTGTCCCTGGACCTGCCAGAAGCTGGCAGTGAGCAGAGAACATTCTTGGGGGATCAGCGCAATAGAGGGACCATGGGCACAGGCAGCGGGTGACAGGCACAGCGTATCGAACAGGTACCTATAGCCTGAGGCATCACGACAGGCTGCAATGCCCATGAGCCAAGCTGAGCCCGCAGAGCACAACTCGCTGCAGCAGAGACTGCGGCCGCGTCCCACCTCATGGCTCTGCCCTTGCACAGCCCACCCCGATGGCCAGCCTGCTCCAGGTGCCTGTCCCTTGGCCTGGCACCCTTCTGCAAGGCAGGTCCTTGGCCACAGAGCTTTGTGCTGTGGGAGGACTCATGACCATGGCGGCTGTGCCAGGCTGGTGCCAGCACAACCATCCCATGGCGCAGGTCCTGCGTACCCAGGAGCAGGGATCCCACCTTCTGGGATGCTGTTGGCAACCATCAACCAGTGTCCATGGGGATAGGGCCTGTGTGGGTGCTTGCCAGTCCCAGAGGCTGCTGTGCCTGAGGAGCAACCCCTCCAGCACCAGCAAGAGGGGATCCCCCAAAATGATGGGGCCGAGAGAGCAGGGACAGTGCTGGTGGCACATTAACTAGACAAGGAGGTGGCCAAGGGCAGAGTCCAGGCTGGTGGGGGGAGCACCGAGCCCCAGGGTCAGGGTCCACTGAGACACGGTGGACACTGCTGGCACAGGATGATGCACTGTGCTGCGGTGCTGGGTGCTGCACGGGCAGCCTCCACTGCTCCTCTCCTCCAGGCTGGGCTCCTGGGGGCGGCAAGGCGTGCCATGACCACCAACCTGCTCCGAGTCCCCCCGCCCCAGGAGCTGCTCCAGCCCCTGGCTGTGCCGGAGAGACTGCTGCTCGGGCCGGGGCCCAGCAATGTGCCCCCCCGCATCCTGGCTGCAGGTGGCCGGCAGCTCCTGGGCCACATGCACCCCGAGGTGCTGCAGGTGAGCTGCCCCAACCCAGACTCTTCCACTCCCCTCCCCTTCTCTCCCTTGACCCCCACGAGGGGCTGGGACAGCTCTGCTGGGGCAAGGGGGACAGCAGCAGTGCCAGCCAGTCCTCTGCCACTGCAGGTGATGGACGAGATCAAGGTGGGCATCCAGTACGCCTTCCAGACACAGAACCGGCTGACCCTGGCCATCAGCGGTACCGGGCACTGCGCCATGGAGGCTGCCCTCCTCAACCTCCTGGAGCACAGTGACACGGTGCTGGTGGCCGTCAATGGCATCTGGGGACAACGTGCTGTCGACATCGCCAGGAGGTTGGGTATGCTGGGGACAGCCAGATGGCACTGGTGGGGCTCAAGAGACCAGGCTTGTGGGCAGGATGCCAGAACGTGACCACTGGCTTGCTATCCCCATCCTGCCGGCAGTGGCAGTGACATGACTTCCACAGCCAGAGAGCACTCCAGGTTTTTCCAGGGTGATGTCCCTCACTTACGGTGGTTTAAGGCTCTTTCACCAGACAAATCTAGGGGAGGCCAGACCCTGGCAGGTGGCCATGCTCCTCGTTCATGCATGACCGATTCCCCGGCTGAGCAGGTGGCTGCTCAGTGGGAGGGTGCCCAGATTTCACTCTCCCTCTGCCCAAATCCCTCCCAGGAGCTGATGTTCATGAGCTGCTGAAGCCCCCAGGCGAGTACTTCACTCCTCGGGACATCGAGGAGGTGAGTGCCAGTCACAGTGCAGGGTGGAAGGAGCAAGCAGGCCCTGGGGACAGTCACCTTCCTTTGTTTTATGCAGGGCCTGGCACAGCACAAGCCCTCGGTGCTCTTCATCACCCATGGCGAGTCCTCCACAGGGGTGCTGCAGCCGCTGGAGGGGCTGGGCAAGCTGTGCCACAGGTGGGTGTGCAGTGGGCACTCACCGGGGCTGGTGGTACCCCGAGGTCACTGTCCGGGATTGGAGCATGGGGATTTACATGCCTTGGGCTCTCCTCTGACTCTGTTGTGCTGGAAGCAGCTGGTGCCAGTGAGACATGTGGCCTTGGGGGGACCAGGATGCTGGGACTGGAGCAAGAGGAGGTGGCAGGAGGGGTGGCAGGGACACCAGGCTGAGCTCTGTCCTCCCACAGGCATGGCTGCTTGCTGCTCGTGGATGCAGTGGCATCACTCGGGGGAGCCCCCATTTTCATGGACCATCAGGGTAAGAGCCACAGTGCCATCATGGACACCCAGGGGACAAGGGGGCTCATGCCTAGGCCAGGGAAGGAGGACAGTGGGATCAGCCCCACCGCCCATGTTTTGGGCTAGCAGCACTAGAAACTGGTCCAGCTGCAGCCAGAGCCTGTTCCTCTGTGGGGACTGTCAGCAGCCCCAGGGTGTCCCCCAAAGCTGCCTGTCCCCCACAAGCAGGACATGCAGCATGTGGCACCCTGTGCTTCTCACCTGCCACTCACAGCCAGGCTGGGGGGTCTCAGCATGTCTCTGCTGGAGCCCCTGGTCCCCAAGGAGCTACTTTCCCTCTTGGGCAGAGATCGACGTCCTGTACTCGGGGTCTCAGAAAGTCCTCAACGCCCCCCCTGGCAGCGCCCCCATCTCATTCAGCGAGCGAGCCAGGTAAGGGCAGCCCTGTCCCACTGCAGGGAAAGGCAGTGGGGCTGGGAGGAGGCTGTCATTCCCCCCCACTTTGCCAGCCACCCAATTGGGCCCTGCTCTGGAGAGCACACCCAGCAGCAGATCTGTGGGGTCAGAGCCCAGCCCAACCCTGGGCAGCGATGGGTGCTAGAGCCACCCTCTGCGCTCACATTGGAGGGACCCTTCCATAGGACTGGCCCTACCCTAGAGCTGGTCTGGTCAAGGTCCAGCTCCTACCCAGCACTCTGCTTCACCAGGGAGAAGATGCTGAGGAGGAAGACAAAGCCTCTGTCCTTCTACCTGGACGTGGCCTGGCTAGCAAACTACTGGGGCTGTGATGGGGAGCCACGAAGGTGAGGGTAGGCTGTCCTTGGACTGATGGCCGCAGTCGTGCCCCCTGCCTTTGGGGCTGCCTGGCCTGCAGGGCTTGGGTCCTGTCTGCCCATCACCCTGTGGGCTGGTCACAAAGCAGCCCTTGGGGGTTTGCATCCCCTCGGCACTGGGTGAAGAGGAAGGAGGATGCTGTGTGCCTGTTCCCCCCCGCCACAAGCTGGAGTACTGCTCTGCCACAGGCTGGGCCAAACCTGCCTGCCTGACCCTTGGGTTTTGCAGGTACCACCACACGGCGCCAATCAACACCTTCTTCAGCCTGCGGGAGGGCTTGGCCATGCTGTCAGAGATGGTGAGCGGCACCAGGCAGGCAGCGGGGCACCGGCAGTGCTGGCTGGGCTTGGGGGAGAGGTGGGTGCCAGGAGGCCCCTGTCAGCAGCAGGGATCTTCTCCCTTCTCTCTGCCCACAGGGTCTGGAGAGGTCCTGGGAACGACACCAGGCCAACTGCACCCTGCTGTGCCAGGGGCTGCGCGACCTGGGGCTTGAGCTCTTTGTGAAGGAGGAGGTGGGTGCAGGGCGAGCCCGCTGCCGTGGTGCGGGTGCATGGTGAGGACATGGCTCTGTGCAGCTGGAGACATGCCTGGGCAGCTTTTGATGTTGGAGAAAGAACTCCCATCTGCCCCCAGTGATGCTCTCTCCTGGCAGACCACCAGGCTCTCCAGTGGCCAGGGCCAGAGCCAGGAGCTGCAGACTTAACCGGGTTTCTCTCTTCCTCAGAAGGCAAGACTTCCCACCATTACCACTGTCAGGGTGCCTGAGGGCTACAACTGGAAGGAGATCACAGCCTTTCTGATGGACAACCACGCCATTGAGATCGCCGGGGGCCTGGGCCCCTCAGCAGGCAAGGTGGGCAGCATCCTCCCCTCCCGCTGCCTGTGGCCAGGCCCCCAACCCCACTGCGGCAGCATCCATCGACAGCACACCCCAGCATTAACCACTGCTCCCCAGCTGCACATGGCAAACACACAGCTGGATGCATCACATTGCCCACAGCGATGCATAGCGGCTCCTAACCACACACAACTGTCGGGTGTAATTGAATAACTGCACACATCATTAGTGGGGTGACTCGTCTTTAGAGGAAACACGTGTTAAATAGGAGCAAGCAGGGAGTTGCGCACATGCCCGCAAACCCGCCGCACATGCGGCTGCTCCTCATGTGCCCCCTGCTCCGCACAGGAGCCTGCTGGGGCATGGCCACAAAGGTGGGGGCTGCAGGGAGACATTCGCCCTTCTCCTCCTCCCAGGTCCTGCGAATCGGCCTCATGGGCTGCAACTCCACCAGCAGCAACGTGGACCGTGTGCTGCGTGCCCTGCGAGACGCCCTCAGTCGCTGTCACCGCAGCAGGCTGTGAGAACCCCAGCGAAAGGGGAGTCCGGATGAGGCAGCACAATGCTTCCCCCCTGCCCTGCTGGCAGGCAGCTGGCTGGCAGAGGGACTCCACCATCACTCGGGATGCTGGCAGGGAATACTCAACACCCAGCGACACAATGGGAAAGAGAAGCTGGAAGAGCGGGGGACGTGGAGGTGAGGGCTACAGCTCAGCGGACACAAGACGTGGCTCAAAGCTCTTTCTCCCGGCCACTGTGCAGCGTCACTCCTCACCCTGATGGCCTGGCCTCCCAGCTGCTCCCTTCCCCCTGGCCCCAGGACATGGCAGCCCCACTGCAAACAGACAGGAAAGCTGGCTGCAGGACCCAGCCACAGACCCTTTCCACTACCATCACCCTCGGCATCCCTGCGCCAGAGCCCAGCAGCACAGGATGCCATCCAGTCCCCCCACATTAAGGACAAAACACCCGCCCCAGTGCCCAGCTCTACTAGGGCGCTCAGGGCCATGCATCCCCACCCAGCTGCAGCAGACATGTGCTCACTCCTCGGTACCGTCTTTCCTCAATAAAGTGACACGGCAGCGTGCTGCTCCCCGGCCCTGTAGCTCGCCTTGCACACCTCCCAGTTTCCAGACACCCAGATGGGGCAACAGCAGGGTCCTGCTCAGCTCTGCAGGGGAATTTCTTGCTGGATCTTGGCGAGGAGCTGGGACATTGCTGAGCGGCGTGCACCGTCCTGGATCCGGTACATCTGGAACTAAGTGGAGGTGGGTGGGGAGTGAGGGGAGAGGGCTCCCCACTCTCCACAGTGGAGTTGGGCAGCCCATGCCTGTGGCTGCCAGGGGCTGGAGGGGCAAATTCCAGCACATCCTAAGCTGCCCAGGCCAGGCTGTGCTCTGCCTCAAGAGACCAGCGGAGGGTCTGGCATTACCTGGCTGAGCAGGATGTCAAAGTAGGGTGTGTCCCAGTAGGACCTGTCCTTGGTGGGGACATGCAGGAGGGCTCGGGTGCTGGGATCTGCCTTCCAGCTCTCAGTGCACGCAGGAGGGCCAAAATGGAAGCAGAGGAAGCGCCGGGGGTCCCGAGCAAAGCTCTCCACCTTATGGTAGAGGGAGGTGAGGTCTGGTGTCTCTCCTTGGAAGAGGTTCTCCTCTGGGTGCAGAAAGTGGGGCAGGCACTGGGTGGCCAGGCAGCGGAGGAGAATCACCAAGAGCCTGTAGACAGAGCCCTCCAGGTCCTGCCAGTCCTCTGCGGAGGAGAAGAGCTCCGTGCTCCACAGCAGCACCATCTGCAGTGAGGGAGAGAAGGGCGCAGGATCGGGCACTCCCCACAAAGGCTGTGCCTCCACACCCTGACCAATGCAGACATCATGTCCTCGGCAGCCTACGGCTGTGCAGAGGCTTGGAGCTGCTGCTTCAGGTGCAGCCCATGACGGACCACCCCTTTGTTTTGAACCTTTGCTTCACTCCCCAAAGACCCCCTGTGTCAGCTCTGAGGCAGGTCCCAGCTCTGCAGCAGCTCCAAAAAAACACACTCAAGCTTTCTGCAAGCACTAAGCAATAGAAAAAACCCTGATTGTGGCTTCAATCAGCCACTGGCAGGGCAGGTGAACCCTCAGCAGCTGCCACACCAGCTTCTTCAGCACTGCGCTGGCAAATGGCCCGGCAGCGACGCCTTTTGGCAACACAGCGTAACGGGCAATGCATATGGTGTGCTGGAGCAAAAAGACTCTTTTTTTAAGGACAGATGCATACTGTGCCCTTTTTAAAAAAAAAAAAATCCAAAACATCAGAGAATGCAACATAAAGCTAAACCCACAGGATCTGGGTTACTTGGAGCTGGAGCTGTTCTCTCAGCAGAAGTCAGCTCTGCCTGCTTCTCCACCACCAGCCCCGAGAGCCTCCACAAGGCAGGGCACACCTGGACTGGGCCACCAGCCGCTGTCCCTGGCACGGCCCTGTTCCCAACCAGCATCACTAGCTGGTCTGGGTCCAGAGCATCAAAACCAAGTTGAGTGGGGAGAGGAGGGTTTTGTCAGAGGAAACGCCACCCTCAGCCCTGTATGGGCACCTCCCAGCATGCCCGGGCACCAGACAGCTGGCGGCATGGCAGGCACAGCAATGCAATCCCCAGCATGGTCCCTGCAGACACAGGCAGCATGTGCCAGGGGATGCCTGACATGTTGGCACAGAGCCCCAGGTCTTATTGCTCAGGGTGTTTCAGGCTGGAGCTTCCTCATTCAATCCAGTAAGTGCCTGCCATTTGACAAGAAGGATCAAACCCCTCTCACCACGGCTAGTGGCATACATCCTTCCCAGACACAGCCACGGGCCAGTACATCCCAAAGCACTGCAGGCACTTAGGTTTGTTGCTTGGGACTTTCTTCCAGCAGCGATTTGGGTAGGACCTGCCTGACCAGAGAGCTGCTGTCTCACCAGCAGAACCTCCCTACCTTCAGGTGGTTGAAGGTGAGACTGCCTTTCCCACCCTCCTCTCGCCAGTCCTGGCTGCGTAGCTGATCGAGCAGGCGAAGGCTGTCCAGACGGGGCCCCTGCAATGTGTCCACTGCCCAGAGCAGCTTCAGGACTGGGAGGTGAGTAGAGGATCTGACGAGAGAAAGTGGTGTCAGGTGAGAGGGAGAATGGAGACTCCTCTGGCCACCCATATGGCCCCAGGCATGCAGCATCCTGGATCCCTCCTCCTGCACCCACCTCTGGAGAAGAGGAACCCAGGATACTTGCAGCATTATGGGGATGCTGCTGAGCAGCTCCTGCCTTCCCAGGAGGGACAAGAGGGGAGGAGAAGGGGGATTGTGTTCCCCTACGTGCAGCAGGGAGGGCTGCAAGCTGCCCCAGAGGGGCAGCTGGACTGGATCCCAGGGAGGGGCTGAGCCTCCAGCTGAACCACACTGTGCCCTAAATAAGCCTAAACTGGTCCAACCAGAGGCTTGGCCTCTCCTTGGGGCCAGGTAGCCACGCTGGAAGGCAGATGCGTATCACCCTGGCCCCACTCCCTCCCACAGCCTGCCCTGGGAGGCACTTCATCGTCCTGCTGCTGCCAGATGCACAGGCTCACTCCCAAAGCCTGAGAAGGGATCTGACAGCTGCCACCCTCCACATAACCTGGGTTCAGGTCCTGCAAACAATCTGGGGACAACACCTCCGCTGCATCCCCACCTCTTTCCTTGAGCTGCCTGAAATTTGGCTGAGGTTTTTCCCCCAACACAGAGCAGACAGTTGGGCATCATGAGAGGGTGACTTCACACACACGTTGACACATCCCTCCACTTTCCCATCCCCTTTCTCCCTAAACCCAGCAGTGCTGCCAGCCAGGGAGGATTCCCAGAGAAGGGTCACCCCGTTACGCACGCGGCCAAGCCACTCACCTCCAGCAATGGGCAGAGGCAGGGACAAAGTGGGCCTCTTCCGTGGCCTTCCAGAGGCTGCCTTCAGGGAAGCCCCCGTTGCTCTGCCGCCCCTTGAGCCAGAGCGGCTCCTGTTGCCTCCTCACCACAGGGATGATGTCAAAGCGGATGGTCTTCCAACCACCACGGATCAGCAAGGAGAGCTCCATGGCATCTTCTTGCAGATTTTCAGCGCTGAGGTCACCTAGATGCAGAGGGTTTGGCTGTGGTTAGGAGGTTACCACAGCCGGTCCCACAGGCTGAACTGGGTATGTGCCGCAATGTGCCCATGGGCACGTCCCACCCTGCTCGACTCATCCCTTTCCAATGCTGCAGTTTGGCTGTGCTTCCCTGGTGAAAGGCATTCTACAAACCCCACTGAGGTGCTTTTTGGGAAGGAACGTCACTCCAGTGAGGCTCAGGGCCAGGCCAGTGGGTGTGGGCACAACAGGAAGCCCTGAGTGGCTGAACAGGACCATGCTGCTGAGTGGCTGAATGGTGCCAAGAAAAACAACGTGGTCCAAAAAAATGGATCAGGAAAGGTCTCAGGCTGTGGGGGTAGAGGAAGATGAAGGGCTCTGGCTTGGCCACGGAGGAAGGAGGGAATGGTGGGCTTGCTGGGGCTGCATTAAGGGACTTTCAGACCTGCTGGTCCTCTCACATTACCTTTCCGTCAGGGCTGAGATTTACTTCAAGAAGCATCTTTGGAAACAGAAATGCATAAAGAAGCTGTTGGGATCCTATGGGCATTCCCAGGTTCCCTTCCCCACTGTGTCCTTCCCAGGGACGTTGCTCCCAGCTGGGGCCCATGTGTGTGCCCCAACATCCTGGTCCAACCCTGACATGCTTGCAGTTTGCCCTTGCAAACAGCCTCCACTGGGAAGCAGGGGGCACTCGAAGGCCAGGTGAGATGGGAGGAACGTGGTTAGGGTGAGCCAAGCATGCCAAGTCCCTAAGCAAACCTTCCCTGGGAACTAATGGCAGGGGTGGGTGAACCCTGCATTGAGCTGCTACCTGTCAAGGAGGGTGCCACCAGCCCAGGGTGAAGTTGTCTGAGGATTACTTGGCCCTGTGGCATGGCAGGGAGGGGTTTGCATCTCCCCTTCCTTAGCTGGGGGCAAAGCCTGTCCCAAGTGCATGTCAGGGCACTGGCTCAGTCACGCAGGCTTTGGGTAGGTCATGCTCCTGGGGACTGATGCCCCAGCCCGTGTGTGCAGGGACCACCACCAGGCTGGGCTCCTCAGCCATGCTGGAGGCAGCTCCTGGTTGGGGAAGCATCGCGCGGGCGTACACACCTGGCTGAAGCAGGAAGCGGAGTTGGCAGCACACAATGGCCGAAACGAGAAGCTCTTTCAGGTGCTGGAGGACTTTACCTGGAACCAGGCACTTCACACCACGTGCCTGCTCCGTGACACCCACGGTGCTTGTCCAATCCTCCAGGTCAGTCTCTGGAGAGGGCACTTCCAGATAGCAGGTGCCCAGCCCCAGACAGTGGCCATCTGAGGCATCCCTGGACTGGCATGGCAGCACCCGCAGGACACTGCCGTCAATCCGCAGGGGGACCTCCATGGTGACAGCATCCTCGGAAGCGCAGAGAGTGAACTCAAAGGCTTCCAAGTTCCTGGCGTAGTCCACAAGGAAGCGGGGCTCCCTGGCATGGATACCCTCCAGCAGGGTCAGCAGGATGTCCTCAGCCTGCTGGAAATGCTCCAGGCGCTGCCTCTCATGGGATACGATTGCCCCGAGGTAGCTCTGCCAGTATGAAGTTCTGGCTGCCATGGCAGCTCTGCCACTGTCCTGAGCTTGCTTCAAGCAGGAAGAAAAATATGTGGGCAGGGAGGGCAGGGCTGGGAGCCAGTGCAGGGTGGGTGGAGGGAAGCCACAGCCGGGCGTTGACATGCACCATTGCTGGGTGAGCGCCAGAAAGAGCTGCCTGGAGCACCATGTCCCCCCAGGGCGGGGGACTGAGTCACAGGGTGGCCCCCCAGCAGTCCAGCAGGGTGACAAGGGATGCTCAGCCAGCAGGTCAGGCCAGCACAACGCTGTGGTGTCCCACACCTCTCCCAGCACCTGGGCCATGTGCTGACAACACCCCCTCACAGCCAGTGCCAGGAAGGCAACCCACAGCCCTCCCGCCCTGGCCCAGCTCAGCCCGGCAGGCCCAGCTGCCTGGGACAGGTCTGCTCGGAACTCGTGTTGCATGGTGGGTGCTGGGAGCAGGCTCATGCTGGAGCCGGGCCGGTCTGTGGTGGCTGTGGGAGGGCTGTGGGACCCCACACCCAGGACCCTGCACCCGGGACCCCACACCCTGCAGGCACCCGGCGCAGCCATGTGGGCCCAGCCCACAGCTTGATCTGACCCAGACTCATGCTCTTGCCCATGCCCATGCTCATGCCCATGCCCATGCCCAGGCCCATGCCCGTGCCCAGGCCCATGCCCATGCCCAGGCCCATGCCCAGGCCCATGCCCATGCCCAGGCCCATGCCCAGGTCCTTGCCCATGCCGAGGCCCATGCCCATTGCCGTCATTCCCGACGCCCCTCGGCTGCGCAGAGCCCCCGGACCTGGCCCT
>NW_020799111.1:115936-118999 GCF_003259725.1 Athene cunicularia
CGCCACGGAGGGACCGGCAAACTGGTGCTTTCGGGCCCAAAACCGCTGGGAGCCAGCCGTGGCGCCGGAGGCGGCGACGCTCAGCCTGGCTGCCGCCAGGAGGAGCAGATGCTGCCCGAGTCAAGGGGTGAGCTTTGGTCCCCTGCTCAGATCTGAGGGAGGTCTTGGTCACCTTCCACCTCCGGAGGGCTCCCTGGGACAGGATCACGCCCCGGGCTGCACGGAGTTAGGACAGCAACGGCCACAATGGGGCAGAGGCTGGCTGTCGTTTCCGCACAGCCTTTCTGCCTGTACCCTTACACCTGCCTTCAGTCCTCCAGCATCTCCCACAAATCCTGGAGAGGGAGATGCATGGCATGCCCTCCTCGGGGCAGGTTCCCTGGCTTCGCTGGCCCTGAGCCAGAGCTCTTAATAATTATAGTCTGTGGATGGAAGGCAGGACTCTCCACAGGACGGCACGGCTCAATAACCCCAGGCTCCATTACTTGGTCAGATCAGTAGAGGGAGGGGGAAGCTCCTGCGGGAACTCTGTGACAGCAGGAACCTGTGTGGGAAGAGGGTCACAGCTGAGCGTGGGGCCCCTGGAACCTTGCCTGGGGAGGGGAGAGACACGGGGCTCACGGCCGGTCCTCCCACTTCCTGTGGCTCAGGCTTTTTATTGTCCTTTTATATACCCCAGACAAAGTTTCCACATCTCCCTGGCATTGTTTCCAGTTCGTCCTCATGCCTCCTTCAGTCCCACGTGACTAAGAACCCACTCTCCTCACAGGGGTCTGTCCCTCATGGCCGTCTGTCCTTCCACCAGCTGAGCTCCAGGGAGCCCTGGCTGCCTTCCAAGAGGGAGCAGGGACAGATCTTCAACCTGCAAAGCATCCTCGTGCACCTGCAGTACGAGCCATGGAGGTGAGCACGAGCCAGCACCAGGGTCCTCACCGCCTGAAGGCTGGGGATGCCCGGGGCCGGGGAGCCCTAGCTGCATTTTAAACCACTGACACCAGACAAGAAGCTCTGTGCCTCCTTACCCGAGCCCCACACTCCTGGTTTCACCTCACCTGAGCAGGAAGCACTCAGTCCCCCATACTGACCACCATCCCAGCCAGAGCTGAATGTGCAGCTTGGTCTTGCCCTCCTCCATCACTCGGGGAGGACAAGCTGGCTGGTGTCCTGGAGAGGAACTGAGAGCAGCAGGACTCCCTGGTGCCAAAGCAGAGCTCCTGGGGGCTTCACTCTCCTCATCGGAGGGGTCTGGGCTCATCCCAGAGGTCACTGAGCCCAAGCCAGGCAGAAGAGACAACCTCTCTAGAGCCTGATGTGGGGAAAAGAGGGCAGAGAGATGCAGGCCACCAATTTTCTAGAGGTGGTGGAGCGTGGCTCACTGCTGGCAGGGCCATTGCATGCCCTAGGAGCATCACTTTGTCACCACTAGAGTCCCTGCTGTGACAGCACCCAGGACAGTCCTTCAGCCAGCGCCTGACAGGGGTGCTGGAGGAGGCCACGGGGAACTGAACTGTGAGCAGGAGCAGTACTATGGGAAGGTAAGGCTGGGGGTTAGGAAGATGAGGCAGTCCTCCTGGGCAGCTTGGTTCTGGAGGCGGAGCTATGCCCTCCTTGGTAGGGTGCTGACTGACCCCACAGCATGACCCTGGCATCCTGCTCTCATCGCTGCCAGAGTTCTGGCACCAAGAGGAGCGTGTGCGATGTGATCCCCCCAGTGCCTCACTGCCTTTGGCACCTGCACTCTGCGGATCTCTGGGTGCCACCACTGAGAGATGAGTGCTGCAAAATGTTGCCCTCTGCCCCTTCCCACAGGCTGGGGTCTTCCCCTTTCCCCATCCTCCATCCTCTTTTCCCCTTCCTCCTTCCCTCTTTTCCTCCCTCCTTACTCTTATCTCCTTCATGTTATTCCTTCCTCTTTCTCTTTCCCCTTCTCTTTCCCCTTCTTTCTTCCTCTTCCTCTTCTGCCTCCTTCCCCTTTTCCCTTTTCCTTTTCTCCTTTCCCCTCTCCTCATTTCCTCCTTCCCCCTTTCCTTTTTCCTTCCCCTTTTCTCTTTCTCATTCCCCCTCTCCCGTCTCCTTACCCCTTCCCTTTCCCTTTTCTCCTTTCCCCTTTTTCTTTCCCATTTTCCCTTCCTCCTTCCTCCTTCCCCCTTCCCCTTCCTTCCTCTCCCTTCCTCTTTCTTCTTTCCCATCCCCCTTTCCCCTTCTTCCTTTCCTATTCATCTTTCCCCTTCTTTCTTCCCCTTCCCCTTCCCTTTCCTCCTCCTCTCCTCTGCAGGCAAGAGGCCCTGGAGGAGCAGCTACTCTGCCGCTGCCAGGCGCAGGCAGTGCAGGTAGTGTCCCTGCTGCAGTCACAGTGGGAAAGAGTTGGCCAAGGAGTGGTGCTGGCTGGTGGCACAGCTGGCAACACAGCTGGCCAGCCAGCCAGGAGAGGTGGGAGCCACTGGAGGTGCTGCCAGATACTGCCCAATGCTTCAGGCTGCGGGGCAGCTTGGCAGGAGGGTGTTGGGGTGCAGAGGGGAGTCCCACTTGAAGCAGGGGACCAGCCACCAAGGCCAAATTGGCAGCTCAGTGTGGCAGGTCTGGCCCCTGCCTGCACTTTGCCTGCTGGCAGGAGGTTGCTCGGCACTGTGACCTGTGCATGGGCACCGTGGGGCATAAGGCCTCCCTCATGCCCACCGGCATCCCTCTGTGCTGCCCAGGAGAGCTGAGCCGGGCACTGTGGTAGGCTGAGGCAGATACCACCCAGCAGGAGGGAGAGGAACCAGTGTGGGGAGGGGATGGCGCAGGTCAGCATGGTGGGGAGACAGCAGAAGCTCCATCCCATGCAGAGGGAGCAGCGAAACACTGGAAGGCTGATCCCTGCCTGGGCCGTGCCATGTATGTGGGCAAGCAGCATGGCCAGTCACAGCTGAGCGTTCAGGGCAGTGCCAGGACAGGTGAGCCAGCAAGAGGCTCAAACGTAGCACAGCTCCATTGGAGGTGACACATAGGGGAAAATTTCCTAGCAAGAATGTCAGTTGGGCTGTGGAAGACATGGCTGGAGCACAGTGCTCAGCCTGGACG
>NW_020799111.1:119049-123723 GCF_003259725.1 Athene cunicularia
CTGGGCCCCAGATCCTGCAAGATGCCATCGACACCCAGCAGAAAGGCTCTGGGGAGTTGAGCTGGCAGATGGAGGAGCTGGCAGGGGACAGGAAGACTGGGATGTGGGAGGTAGGTGATGCTGTGCCCCAGTGCTGGCACCCCTGCACCCCATGAGCATCCCACCAGAGCCGGGAGTTTGCTCAGAGCAGCATGGCCCCTGGCAAAAAGGCTGCGATGGGGAGCTGGGATGCAGGCAGGGGAGGTAGAGAGGAAGGGAGAGTAATTTAACATGACAGGCTGTTTATTTTGGCAAAAAGGGTCTCTTTTCAACAGATTTCAAAGCCCAGCTCTGGGGCTGGGGGGACCACACAGAGGAGTGGGAGAGCAGGGGTGTGAGGGGGGGTTCAATGAGGCACCTGGACCTAGAGAGATGGAGAGGAACCCCCCCTCCGCCTGCCGGTCCCCAGGGAACCACTGGGTTTTCACAGCCCCGGGTGTGCTTGCACACTCCAGTGGAGTCCCCCCTCCGCCCAGGGTGCCCCCACAGGCACCCGCACGCTCCCGCACACACATGCTCGCCTGCACGCACCCGCGCATGTTCGCACGCTCCCTCAGCCCCTGCTCCTTCCTCCGGGCCAGGGCTCAGCTGGAGTCTTGGCTTCCCCCAGCAACATTTCAAAAGAGGCTGTTTATTGAAAAAAAAAAATTCCTAGGAAAGAAATAATTATTATAATCACATTAAGAGCTTTAGCTGTAAAAGCCCTGCAAGAGCATGGGGAAGGAGCTGAGGTTGCTAATGGCAGGGAGCACAGGGGGTAGTTTTCCTGCCTTGTGCTCTTTTTTTTTCCCAGTCCCACTCCAACACACCCCCACCCCCACCCCCCCTTTCCTGCCCTTTATCCTGGGAAATGAAAACAATTTATTTAATGATGGATCGTCCCTTTCTCTGGTCACTGACCTTCTGGGTGAATTTCTGCTGAGCTCAGCGGAAAACACGAGGCTGAGTTGTGGATCCCATCTGTGGGTGGGGGAGGGGAGGGGGGGAGCTCACCCTCATCCTTCCCGAAAAGCACAGCAACAGTCCTGGGGAGTGGGACAGGGCCAGCAGGGAGGATTTATACAACAGGGGGGGGGGGCTTTTCTGCAGCCACTGTCCCTGCAGCACCAGCCCAGGGGCTTTGGGGACCAGATGCAGGGGATACAGTGGCCCCCAGAGCCCCCCACCCCTTCTTTCTCCGGAAGACCCGCAGGGGCTCCCGGCACCCACCGCCTCCTCCTGACCTGGCCTGGGGTGCAAGGGTTGGTCTGAGGTGCAGTGTCTGAGTGGGCACAGGGGATGGAGGATTGGTGGCCATCCCACCAGCAACCATGTCCCTCCTTGATGCCTGGTGGCGGGGTGGCAAAGGGGCTTTCTCATCTCAGGATGTCTGTGGGAGGTGGCTGTCAGACCTGGGCAGGCAAGGGGGCCAGGCATGAGGCTGGGGACAAGGCCAGGGGCACATGCAAGGCTGCATGGGGCTCCCAGCCGCAACCAGTGCTTGGCCGGGCTCTGCTCCCCAGGGAGGGGAAAGCTGGGGGAGCGAGGGGAAGGGGTAGAATCCCACCAACCTTTTGTTCAGGTGGGCTGTCAGCCCCCAGGGCACATTATCCCAGGGTCCTGGGCATGGGTGCAGCCCGGCATCCCATGTCAAGAGTGCTCAACCCCCAGCTGACCCGTGAAGCAGGGATGGAGCAATCCATTGTACATCCCCCTCCCCTCTGGCCCTTCCTCTGCCATGGCCTGTTGCTCAAAGCATGGTTCTTGTAAAAACGCATAAATATTTATACAAGTATAATTTTAAAAACATGGTCTGTCAAATAATCAAAGCAACAGAACATGAGAGGAGCTTTCAGCTGGATTGGGAAATCCGGTGTTGCTTTCTGACGCCACTCTGTGATGCTTGGAGGTGCTCACGGCTGGCCCCGGCCCTGCAGGCTGCTCAGCTTGTTGGTGCGGGCTTGTGGCAGGTTTGAGGTCTTCCTTAACATGACTTGGGGACCGCAGCAGCAGGCAGCTTTCACTTGCATCAACTCAAGCTGCCTGCTGCCAGGAGCCCCAGCCAGGGATGGGACTCCACCAGGAACCGGTTTCACCCTCATGTCCTGGTTTTGGCACTGTCTCTGCCCTGGGACGGCACCAGGAACCAGAGAAATCTTGGGTGAACTGCTACATCCCTGTCCTCCCCTGACCTGCATGGCAGGGCTGGGGGCTGCTGTGGGCAGTGACGGAGTGGAAGCTGAGCTGGCAGGGTGGCCTCTGGTGCCACAGGGTGGCCAGGGTACACCCCAGCAGCATCCCCATCACTCCAGAGCCAGCAGTGCCTTCAGCATTTCAAAAGCTTGGCTTTGTGGTACCCACCTAAATGTTCCTGTTTGCACCAGTGTCAACTGCCACAGCTTCTCTCCCGTGTCCAGTGGCACCACTTCCTCCCAGCACCATAGCGGAGCCCAGGGAGGCAGGGGCTCGGCCTTAAAATGACAGCACCTGGAGACCCCCAGCCCCATTTCCTTCTGCTTGTCTGGGGCTCCCCTGGCTGGGTAGGGACACAACTGCCACCGAATGACAACCCTGCTGCTGTAGCTCAGCCAACCCTCAGCCACCAGATGCCTCAGCCATGCAGATCAGGGGAGTCCCAGTGTGGTGGTGAGAGGTGAGGGGGTGGGAGAAGGGAAGGGGTCCCCCCTGTTCCCACAGCCCCACAGAGTCAGAGGGCAGAGGTGAGCACTGCTGCAGGCCTGGGCAGTGCAGGGGCAGTGGGAGCCATGGATTACAGTAACCTCCATCCTCCTGGCTGTCCTCCAGCCTCTTCCCACCACCCGCATTTATGCGCGTGATTCGCATTCTTGCATTCTTTGAACCCAGGCCAGATAACAAGTTCAAACCCTTTCACTAAAACCTTGGCTTCCCCCCAAACGCCCGTGCACCTCCCTGGGCTACCTGGTTGCCTTGCCCGCCCTGGGGAGGGGGCTCCCAGGTCCGGTTCCCCACAGCAGGAGGTGATGCTTGTGCAGCTCACATGTTCAGCATCCATGGGGAACACTCTCTGCGCTCGGCCTAATTAGCTGGAAGGGAGGGGGAGAGCCAAATCCAAACCATGTGCTGACCTGCAGGCCCCTCTGCCCGAAAGCATCCATGCTGAACGCTCTCTGGATTGTTAATAGCTCCCTGGGTCCTTTCTGCGCGTGTCCCCCCTGAAACATGCGGGGCCTGACCAGGGGGGTGGGTAGGGCTTTGTGCTCTTTTCCAGTGGTTTTCCAGGGCTGCCTTTGGAGGGAGGCAGTGGGCAACCCCGGGGCTATGAGCATCAGACAGGAGGAACCAGGGGGCAACTGCCCATGGATCTGGGGCAACCCTCGTGCTGTGATGCTGGGCAGAGACATGCCTGGGCTCGGCTGAAGGACCTCTGTCTCCATCCTTCACTCCCAGTCATCTCGCTGGGGTGCAGCTTTCCAGTGGGTGAGTTTGTCCCACAGTGCTCACTCGCCTCTACAACCTCCTTGGCAGCTGCCTGCAGAGCCCCAGAGGAAGCACGGGGTCCAAACAGCTCTGGGCCCCATTGATGAGGTGTTTTGTTGAGGAGCATTGTCGGTTGTGGGTGCCAGGAAGGGCAGCAGAAGCCTGGGATGAGCACCTGGGATGCCCCAGGGACATGCACATTCCCCACCCCAGCATGACAGCCCCACCAAACCCACTCCCTGGGGTGGGTGTGGGGGGTCCCAGCTCCATTTTGGAGGCCACTGAGAAGCTGGACACCCTAAACACAGTTGTGGGTAGAGGAAAGGGGCATTTTACCCTGGAGAGCGAGCGAGGGGTGGTGGCCAGAGCTGGTCAGATGGTGCTGAGCGAGGGCTCCTTCCCCCTGTGCTCCTCCCAGCCTCCCCAGCATGGAGCCCAGTTTCACATTGGCTCCAGCTCCTGGCCCAGAGGAAATGGCTGCCGGTCGTGGCCCACAGCTGTTTTCCCCGCTCGTTTTGCTGCTTTCAATTTAACATCCTGGGTAGCTGGATTGGGACAATGCAGGGGGAGCATTGCGGTGCTTTCCCGTGAGAAGCCTGCCTGGAAGAAAATCTTTCCCTCACGCTTGGGATGGCCGCTGGCAGGGCTGCTCCCTCCTGCCTGCCCTGCCTGTCTTGAGCAAAAACCTGCAGGCAGAACATGGGAATAGCCCCTGAGGGGATGCTTGTGGCGGTGGGGGGGGCAGGTTGGTGCCACCATGTCCCCATGGTCCTCACAGCAGGTCCTGGCACTGCAGGAACGGGCTGGGAGATGGCACTTTGGGAAGCACGTGGCACGACAGGGGCACAACCCCCACCAAGGGAGTGTAGGGCTCAGCCTCTGGGTGTGAGGTAGTGGGTGGTGACAGCCAGAAGACACCTCCTCCCAGTTGCTGCTCAAAACAGATCTCAGCTGGCACCCCTAGAGCCGTGGATGGGCTGTGGGGAGATGGTGGCGGTGCCCCTGCTGCGTCCCCCCCTGCAGCATCCCCCGGGCCGGGAAGGGGCAAGCAGCCTAATGCCTTCCAGAAGATCAGCTGTAAATGGCAGGGGAGGGTAATTCATATCAAACTCATAAAGCCTTTATTAGTGTCTCGGGGGAGAAATCCGGATATGGCTGTTTATTTATTTTGGATTTCGCCTTCCCCCCCCCCCCCCC
>NW_020799111.1:123773-146343 GCF_003259725.1 Athene cunicularia
GCCGCTGGCGGATTTCTACCCCTTCGGGCCCGCGCAGGGCGACGCCGCTACGCGGAAGCAGGACGACGGCGGCTCCGAGCTGCGTCCCCTCTCCATCCCCTTCCCTTTCTTCGGCGCGGGGCACACCGGCCTCTATGTGAGTACCGGGGGTGGCGGGGATGGCCTCCCCCGGGGCCTCCTATTTCATTTTATTTCATTTCACGTTATTTTTAAACTCCTATTCCACTTGGATGGATCCAAGTGCATCTGGGTTTCCACGGGGGCCGTCGGATGGTCCCCATTTAATTCTGAGCATCAGGGGGGTAACGGCGTGTCAAGGGTTGGGGGGAAAATCTATTGGGTCCCCCATAGGCTCGTGAAGTGTGCTGGCCCCCGCGACGCCTCTGGGGGGTGCATTGAGGGTCTTGGCCGTGCCCCGGCGGGGTTCAGTGAGGGTCCTGGCCGTGCCGTGCTGGAGGTGCGGGCTGAAGTTCTCGCCAGCAGTGGGGAGACCCGGCCTTGGCCTTGGCTGGAGCCAGAAATACCCACGCCTCGTGGGCTTGGCCCCTGCAGGGGTTGGGGGGTCCCAGCGGCAGGAGGCTGGGTATGGCTGGTGGGTGAGAGCTCAGAGCAGGCCTGCTGTGGCCCCCGGGTGGTGGCCTTTGCCAGGGAGGAGGTGGTGGCCTGGCTCTGGGTGAGATGCAGAATAAACACGGCTGCCCTTTAGCTTGTGCTGCAGCGGGCTTGGTTGGCCACTTCAGCGCATTCTGTTCCCTCTCCTCCCTGAGCCTACCAGGGTGGCCAGGCCAGTGGGACCCCAGCTGATGTGCTTCCCTACTAGCCCCTGAGCCACCCGGAGGTCACTGTGGCCAGAAAGCTTGAGTCACACCTGGCCCATCGTGTCCCCCACAGCTGTGGGCATCAGGCAGAGGAGTAGCCCTGAGTGCCCAGTTGTCCCCAGAGCCTTTTGGGCAGTGCTGGCTCCTGTGCCTGTCCTGCATCCTGGAGTGGGACCTGTGCCCCGTGCTGGCTCCTGCCTGGCACAGTGAACCCCAACGGTGTCCTGGTCCCTTCTCCCCGGTTTGCCCTGGGCTGACTGATGATCTGGACCGGGCTGGCAGAGGAGAGGGCAGGGCTTTGCCTCAGTGCTGTCTCGGAGCTGGGCTCGCGTCCCATTGAACTGCCTTGGCTCAGTGCAGAAGGTCCTTTGTCCTTACTGGTGTTTTGTTGTTTGGTTTTTTTTTTTTTTCCCTGATAAAACTGCCAGCCCTGCCATCAAGTGTGACAAACCTGGTGTTGGGGCTTGAGCCACGGTGGGAGGATGGAGGAGGCTGGGAGAAGCCAGGTGACATGATGGCCCTCCCATACGGGATCTGCAGCAGAGCTCTGGGGTTTGGAGGGGCTGCAGGGGTCAGAGGGGGGTGCATCCCCCTCCTCTGAACCCTCCCAGCTCTGCAGGGCTGGCATGCCTGTGCCCAGCACAGGGGTCTGTGTGGCAGGGCTGCTCCTCCCCGGGGACTCGCTGTCCCGGTGGGACTGTCCCAGGGCTGGTCTCACCTGGAAACCTCTGTCCTCCAGGGCTGCTGCCAACCACCCCCTCCTCCTTGGCAAAAAACAGCAACAACAAAAAAAAAGCCCTTCTTGGCTCTGGCTTTTTCCCATCTTGCTTTAATCAGGAGAAGAATGTTCCTCCATGGACACTGCAGGGTTACAGAGGCTTTGGGAAACAGGATCCTCTTCCCCTTAGTCACAGCAAGGGCTGCCCTGCGTTCATGTGGAGGGGCTGGGGACTCTCCTCGGGGACTGGAGACTCTCCTCGGGGACTGGAGACCCTCCCCAGGGGCTGCAGGAGGCCATCACAGCCAGCCCCCCCCCCCAATCACCCCCAGGCTGGATGTGTGGGCAGCTGGGGCACAGGCATGCTGGCTTTGGCATGGCTCCTGCTGGGATGCTGGCTCCTGGTTCCTTGTCGGCACATGAGTGTGACACTGCTGCCTGCCCCTGCCTGCTGGGTGCCAGGGCTGCTCTCTCAGCTTGAGAGCCTCTTGTCTGCACCGTGACCCCCTCTTCCCACCCTGCAGCCCAGGAACCTGCCTGGCTGGTGTTGCCAGAGCCAGGCGTTGCACGATGGGGAGCTCAGCTTGGGGGGCTGTGTGCTCCTGCCCGTCCCCCTTGCAGGCAGGGAAACAAAGCAGCTGGGAGCTGCCTGCCCCACTGGGGTTGCTGCTGTGGCAGTGTGCTGGCAGGATCTCCTCCCAGGAATTTGGGGGCTGAGAGCGAGAGCGTTTCCCTTTGATTCCTGTCTTCTGACTGCCTGCTCGGGCAGCAGTGCCAGCAAGGGTTTTCCTCCCTTTCGTCATTCCTGCTGTATCCCCAAGCCAGGAGGCAGCCCTCCAGGCAGCAGCATCCACGATCTCCAGCTTCTTTCCCTGGACTGAGGGCCTCTGCCATGCATCTCTGAGCTGGGCATCTCAGGGCCCTAATAGCCCCAGTCAATTCACAGAATCATCAGGTTGGAAAAGCCCTTGAAGCTCCTCCAGCCCAACCATGAACCTCATGCTGACAGTTCCCAACTCCACCAGATCCCTCAGCGCTCTGTGAATTAGTGCTGGGGAAGGGCTTAGAGCTTGAGTATCTTGTCCTGGGTGTCTGGCATCTCTGGCTTTAACAAGAGTGGCTTGCAGAGGCCCAGCCAGCCCCAAGGGCTTTGCATGGGATGGTGAGGCTTGATCACCTGAGGAGCCATGATGCATGCCAGCGGCAGGATTGCTGCCCTGCGAGGGTCTCCCCCACCCTGGGCTGTTGGTTGCCTGGCTTGGTCACAGCAGCGATGCTCAGCCCTAGACCCCAGCCCCACAGGCTGTGTGTCAGCTGTAAGAGGGCAGGGAGGGAGCCAAATAGCCCCTCATCCCCGCCAAGAGCATCGGCACAAGCGCACTGGGCACTGTTTGTTTAAAGCACCGGGGCTGCCGCAGTTTTCTCAGCTGTTCCACCTTCCCTGGCCTGGCCGCCACAGAGAACAGGGCTGGGTTTGTTCAGGCAGCTGCCTCCCTGCAGCCACACTCCAGTGAGCAAGCGGCCGGGATGGGGGGCTGCGGGCATCGGGGCACGTCTCTGCTTCCAAAGGCAGGAAGGGGAAGCTCTCCAATATTTGTGGAAAGCAGAGGGGGGGGGGAAAGAAAGGTGAAATGGAAAGCGCCTATAAAACATGGATTCCTGCCAGCAGCAGGAGTCAACTGTGGCTGCCCGTTTCTTTCCCTCCCTCCCTCTAGGTGAACAACAATGGGATCATCTCATTCCTGAAGGAGGTCTCCCAGTTCACACCAGTGGCCTTCCCTATCTCCAAGGACCGGCGTGTGGTGGCTGCTTTCTGGGCGGATGTGGATAACCGGCGGGCAGGTGATGTGTATTACCGGGAGAGCACTGAGCAGCCCATCCTGGAGAGAGCCAGCAGGGACATCGTGCAGTACTTTCCCGAGTTCCCAGGGTTTTCCGCGCAGTGGGTCTTCATTGCCACCTGGTACCGAGTGACCTTCTTCGGGGGCAGCTCGTTTTCACCAGTGAGTAGCTGGGGCAGAGCAGCCATTAGTTTAGGGGTAGGGTTTTTTTAAAAGGAATCTCCTACTGGAGTTTCGGTGCCTTCTGTGGCGGTGGTGCTCCTGGCACATGCAGCACAGAGCCCTCAGCAGGGCTGAGGTGACCCTGGTGGCTCTGTTGTGATGCCTTGCCGTGACAGAGCAGTGGCAAAACCAAAGCCTCATCTTTGTGCTGCACGGAGGCTGCAAACTGCCTGCGCCCCCCTTCTCAGGCAGCGGCAGGACAGCGTTTGCCTGCCTGTATTTGCCTGCAGCTGTGCTGAGGAGCCGGTTGTGGACAGGGTTTGGTGCCTTTCTTCCAGAGACCTGATAACCACAGTTCTCCCCACTTTTCTAGTTCCTCTGGGAGGAGAAGCAAGCTGTTCTGCTGGCTGGGGTGCTGGGTGGGGATTCACAACACCTTAGAGTTAAAAATAATTAAACGCAACTGCCTTTTCTAGCAGAGGAGGACTGAGGCTCAAAGAAATGTCCCTTTGTTAAATGCTCTTTGCGTCACTTTATTATGACTGTTTTTTGATTGGCTCGTCTGCCCCACTCCTGCCTGCTCACTGCTTTCTTCACCTCCCTGCTGCAGGTAAACACTTTCCAGATCGTCCTCATCACGGACGGCAAGCTTTCCTTCACCATCTTCAACTATGAGTCCATCACCTGGACCACGGGTATGCACGCCAGCAGTGGGGGGGACTTTGCTGGGCTCGGCGGCATTGCAGCACAGGTAAGCAGCGAACATGGTCCCCTGGGCGCCCAGGTAGTGCATCCACCCTGCCAGCTTGTGGCTCCTCGTTTGGGGTTTTTTTGAGGTGGAAAGCCTCCCCCTGCTTTTTTTTTTTGCTTTTTTTTTTTTCTTTTTTAAAGTTCTTAAATATCCATGTGTACTCTGGCTCCCAAAGCTGAGACCATACAGGGGGCTTTGTTACCCTGAAACCACAGGTCTTTGCCTTGGCTGCTGCCTCTTAGTCCCTTTTCCTTCCTAACCTCAGCCTTTAAGAGCAGCTGCCGCAGCCAGCGCAGTCTTTGCTCATATTTTTATTTCATCCTTGTGTGCGTTGTTGTGTTTAAGGGAAAAAAAAATGCACACCCACAAAAACCCCAGTACCTGTTTGAATGTGTGAATTTACCAGCAGTTGATCCGTGCCTGGCTGCCTGCCTGCTAGCCTGCAGGGTGCTGCAGGTGGAGAGGAAGTGGATGGGTTTTGAATCCCAGGGGAGGGGCCAAGGGTGCAGGGTGATCACTTCACCTTGTGCTGGCTGTCATCTCAGCGTGTGGCTGAGCCCTGGCAGGTGGAAGGGGACAGCTGGTCCAAGAGTTGCCACTGGCTGTGCTGAGTGGCAGGAGAGACGAGCCCTTGTGCTCCCTCTGCCTTCCTTTCACGCTGGTGATGTCTCTTTACCCTGTGCCTTTGTCCTCCCAGGCAGGTTTTAACGCTGGTGATGGAAAGCGCTACTTCAACATCCCTGGATCCCGCACTGATGACATCGCTGACGTGGAGATGACGACAAATGTGGGTATCCCCGGGCGCTGGGTGTTCAGAATCGATGATGCCCAGGTGCAAGTGGGGGGCTGCAGCAATACAAGTAAGAGGACAGCAGTTAGGTTTATTTAACTCCCAACCCAACCCCACACTGTTCTCCAGCCCTGTCTTTCCCTGCCTCAACCCCCACCTCCACAGGGTGGAGGAGATGGCTCAAAGGACTTGGGGAGGGCGGGGAGGCAACCGTGGTGGGGCTGTCCTCAGCACCTGCGTGGCTGGGGATGGCATTCACGGGTGCCCCAGGGCTGGGAAGGGGCTGGGAGAGCAAATGGGGAGGGGAGGAAGACTTCGGAGACAAAAAGAGCTTGCGGGGAGCCATGAGGGAGGCTGGGGAGGAGGTGAGGGCACACAGGGGACCCTGCTGCCAGGCAGGGTAGGGCACGAGGGGCTGGCACCCTCGGGGGATGCGCACATCCATAAGTCCCAGGAGGCTGGAGTGAGCTGTGTGGAGGGCTCTGAGTGTCAGCCTCCCCCTGCGGGGCTGGGGTGCCAGGGCTGGGCCACACGCTTCACCATGGGGGACCTGACACGTACCCCCCTGAGCCGCTGGCCTTCTGTTCCTCATACTTGCTTTCCCGGTCATGCTTTCCCCCCCATGATCTGTTTGTGAGTTGTGTTACCAGTGGGTTTTCTGTACATGGGCTCTCCCATCCCCCTTTCCCTCTGCCCCGTGTGATAAGCGAGGGCACGTCCATGTCCCCCTGGCCAGTGAGGCTGACCCCATGCAGCCTCTCCCCCTCACAGAGGAGGAATAAAACATCCACCCTGTCCTAGAGGAGCCCGCAAGGAGTGGACCCTGCCCTGCCATGAGGCAGGCAGCCTCCATGGACTCCCTGAGCACCCTGGGGAGCTGGGTGGGCGCAGGGACAGGCCCTGGAGCTGGTGTGGCTGGAAGGTGGCAGGTGAGCCCTGCTGGGGTGTGAGCTGACAGGGAGGCACCACCTGTCCTTACAGCCTCCGTCTGCCTGATGCTGCGGCCCTGCCTGAATGGGGGGAAGTGTATCGAGGACTGCATCACAGGGAACCCCTCCTACACCTGCTCCTGCCTGGCCGGCTTTACCGGGAAGAGGTGCCATGTTGGTGAGTGCTGGCCCCGTTTCTGACACTCGGGGAGCAGGTCTTGCTCCTGGAGTCACCGCTGCATGCTGGCAAGCTGTCTGTCCCCGTGGCTGTCCCTGCCCTGAGCTCCTGTCCCCATCTGGGGCTATGTTTCAGATGTGGATGAGTGTCTCTCCCACCCGTGTCAGAATGGAGCCACCTGCCTCAATGGGGCTGGCAGCTTCAGCTGCAGGTGCCTGCCGGGCTTCAGAGGTGCCAACTGTGAGACGGGTGAGTCCAGAGACACCAGGCTTGGGGGGCTTTTCAAGACTGGGGCTCCTGCAGCAGCTGCTGGGCTCCAGTGGTTTGTGACAGTCAGCTTGGATTTCAGCTCGCTGCAGGCAGAGGAAACTTTGCTCTGGCCGTGAGCCCTTCCTGCCACTGGCAGCCTGCTCCGCCGAGGGCTTGGCTTGGCGCAGCCGCCAGCACCACTCCCCACCACTGCTCCCTTAGTGAGAAAAGCTGGTGATTTGTGCTTAAACAGAAGTCTCAGAGGCCCTGCTTGTGCAGGTGATGCTCTGGTCCTGAGTCCTTCGAAGCCATTGGGGACTCTCCCGGTCCCAGGCAGAGGCCGTGGTGGCCAGTTTTCCCCGCCACTGGCCTCCGCCCACCGATGGAAGTGCCGCCAAAGCATTTGGCTCCCAACAAGTCTCCGTGCTGGTGGAGAAGGCGAGCAGGGAGTTCACTTTTGGGGAAGGGAGGGAGGGGGAAACGCCCAGCACAGCACGTTGGCATCCAAGAGGCACAGTGGGATGAAAGGGCTGAGCTGCCCAAGGAAGGGTTTTGGGAAGAGCCATGCCTGGGTACGTGGCTGTCATCTCCTACCGGAGGGTGTGTTGATGTCTCCGAGCTGCCGGGCCCTGTGTGTGCAGAGGATGCCATGTGCTGGTCCTGAGCCTGGGCTGATACCCCCCTACATTTTTTCTTTTTTTTTCTGGGTGTCCACTGCAGAAGAGTCACCATGTGAGAGCAGGGTGTGCCAGAATGGCGGGAGGTGCCAGGTGGCAAACAGGACAGCAGCGTGCTTGTGCCAGCCGGGGTACGCAGGGGAGGACTGCCAGACAGGTGGGTGGCAGGAGCTGGCTCACAGGGGACACAGTGACACTTCACAACTGCCTTCCTGCCCTGTTTCACCGCTGGTTTTTTTTTTTTTTTTTCCTGGCCATCGCCTTCTCCCTCCGGAGCATCGTTCAGGATGGGAGGCAGTGGGTGAAGCGGCAGTGTCTGTGCGTGGCCTGACTGCCCCTCACGGCCTCCCCTTGCAGAGGTGAACGAGTGTGAGTCCAGCCCATGCCTGAACGGCGGGCACTGCGTCGATCTGGTCAATAACTACACCTGTGTGTGCCTGGACCCCTTCGTTGGACAGCGCTGTGAGACAGGTGCCTGCTCCTGCCTCTGTCCCATGAAGGCCTAGGCCAGGGAATGTGTCCCCCATGCTCCCAGTGGCCATCATGGCCCCTCTCTTGGAGTCAGGCTCTGCTCATCACTCACTCACTTGCTTTTTCCCCTGCCAAGATTTGTCTTCCTGCGAGGACCGGAGCTGCCGGAACCGGCAGACGTGCAACTACATCCGCCCCGGCCGCTACATCTGCACCTGCTCCCCAGGTTATTATGGCAACAACTGCCAGTATGGTGAGTGGAGGTGTGCCTCGCCCAGTCTGGTACAGGAGCTGGTTTTGGGGGAGCTGGGCAGGAAGGGGCAAGTGGTTAAAAAGGGGCTGCATCAGCTGTAGTCAGCCCTGAAAACTGGGGGGCAGGGTGTGCCGAGGGGTCATGGTGCTGCCAGGAGGGAGCTCCTTCTAGCGGGCTGCTCAGCTGTAGTGGGGTCTCTGCGGTGAAGCCCAGCTCCCCCAGGACAGAGGGTGTTCCAGCCTCTGGCTGGGATAGCTCTGGCTCAGCCTCCCCCTTCACCACAGGTGGGCCGCGCATGCCCAGTGCCTGCCTCTCCCACCCGTGCCAGAACGCAGGCAGCTGCCTGGAGACGGAGCAGGGCTACGTCTGTGAATGTCAGGAGGGCTACACTGGGCAGGACTGTCGAGACAGTGAGTACTGGGGGGTCTCTGGTGGGGTTTGACATCTTTAGGGGAGCTGTTGCGGAGGCTCCTGGGCTGAACAGTGGATCTGTCCCACTGAAGGAGGCTGTACCTGGGTTCTTGGGGGGGGGGACTTGTGGTTGCCCCCAGCCTGAGCTGCTCCTGTGGGCAGCATCTGGCAAGACTGCTTGGCTGTCCCAGACCTGTAAGCAGGAGGGGTCCTGGGAAGCTCCCCTCTTCTCTCTTGCAGAGCTCTCAGAGGGATGCGAGTGTCGCAACGGAGGCAGTTGTCTGGAGGGGAATGTCACCATCTGCCAATGCCCACCTGGGTTTTTTGGTCTCCTCTGTGAATTTGGTAGGTGAGAGCTTCTCACTCACTGTGTCCTCCCCAACTCTGGGATGCTTGAGCCAGACAGGCTGCTGGCAAGCCAGGAGTCACTCTGCCTGTGTCTGGACCTAGCACGGTACCAGGGGCACACGTTGAATTTGAGCCTGAAAATGTCATTCACTGGTGAGGAAGCAACACTTCCATTTCCATTGCTCCCCCTTGAGCTGTGCCTCTCCCAGCCCCTGGCTTCAGCCCAGACCCCTGGGTGGGGAGGGAATCGCAGCCTTCACGTACTTGCTGAAGCTTGCTGGGCATGCAGGCTGGCCCCTGCCATTTGCATGTTCTGCAATGCGGGGTACAGAGGGTCCTCCCATCTCATCAAACCCTGCAAAGTTAGGAGACCCCTGTTTCTGGCCAGGCAGCTGGCTGGGTGTCCTCCTGCTGCCGGCTGATGGAAGCCAGTGCTGGCCGTGTGTTTGCAGAAGTCACTACCACGCCGTGCAATGTGAACACGCAGTGCCCGGATGGCGGGTACTGCATGGAGTATGGCGGGAGCTACCTCTGCGTCTGCCACACTGACTACGGCACCAATAACAGTAAGTCTGGTCTAGGGGTACAGGACTAACTCAGGAAGGGGCACAAGATGGGGTTGGGGAGTGAGCAGCTCCCCACAGTCATCAGCTGGGGACCAGTCCTCGTGCCCCTGGTCATACATCCTCAGTGATGCCCTGTGTTTGGCTCTGCAGCAATGCCATCCCCCTGTGACTCGGAGCCCTGCATGAACGGGGGGTCCTGTGAGGTTCACGACGACTCATACACCTGCGAGTGTCCTCGAGGCTTCCTTGGCAAGCACTGTGAGAAAGGTACCTTCATGGAGCAACTTGCCAGCTCTGGGACCTGGCAGGGGATGGGAGAAGAGCTTGGACCGCTGTGGGAGATGAGTTGCTGCTCACTGAGCTGCAGCTGGAAGCGGGTGCAGGTCATCCCATCCCATCCTGCAGGGTGGAGGGAGGATTTCATGCCTCCCTTTGCAGCCCCCAACAGTTGCAGCAGCGATCCAAGTTGTGTTTCCTGCACAGCACTGTCAGTGCTGAAGTTGTTTCACATGCCTGAGCTTCTGGCCTCAGGAGCAGCTGCCTGTCCCCTGGCATCGTGTGCCAGGGCCTTGGGGGGACGTGGACACACGTCTGTGCGGGTGGTTTCATGGTGCTGCTGAGCCCAGGGCTGTGAGGCCTGGGTGCGGTCAGCCTCCCCACAGCAGGGGGTTTGTTGGGGCCCTGGCGGGAGTGGTGGCTCTTGGGGTGCCAGCAGCAGCAGGTGATCCTGCTCTTGCTGCTCTCTCTGCAGCCAAGCCACGGCTCTGCAGCACGGGTCCCTGTCGCAACGGGGGCACCTGCAGGGAGGCAGATGGCGAGTACCACTGCACCTGCCCATACCGCTTCACTGGCAAGCACTGCGAGATCGGTATGTCCCCCCCCGGCCCCCGCCTGGCGGGCACAGCCCGCAGCCATCCTGCTCGCTGCTCAGCCTCTGCCTGCATTCTGCTTCCAGGTAAGCCAGACCCCTGTGCCTCGGGGCCCTGCCAGAACGGGGGCACCTGCTTCCACTACATCGGCAAGTACAAGTGCGACTGTCTCCCAGGCTACGCCGGCCGGCACTGCGAGATCGGTAGGTGCGAGCAGGGCACAAGCAGGGTGTTCCAGTGCGGGGGGCCGCCTGGGAAGGTGTTGGGGATGCTGCTGAAGCCAACAGCCACAGTGGCAGTGAGCAAGCCTCGCTGCTTGCTTGGTGAAGCCTCTTCCCTGTAATTTGAAGTGCTTCAACTCTTCCCTGCACCCTGCTGGAGGGTAGGGCCACACTGCTGGAGGGAGAAACAGGCTGGTTCTAGTTTGTGGGCTCTGCTAGGTCTGCAGCTCTTTGCTCTCCTCTTCTAGTGCCCTCCCCGTGCTTCCTTAGCCCCTGTGAGAATGGTGCTACCTGCGAGGACCTCGGTGGGGACTACGCTTGCACCTGCCCCCTGGGCTATGTGGGAAAGCACTGCCAGTCTGGTAAGGGCCTTGTGCTCCCCTGCCAGCCAGGGGCTCGGGGTGTCTCTGCAGGCACCGCTCAACCCAGAGGTTGACTGTGGTGTCCCCAGCGAGGTGAAGCATGCCCAGGCCTCTTTCAACTCCACCAAGGTGGGCTCGCTGGCTGAATACCAGTGTGAGCTGGGCTACACCCTCAGTCAGCACAACCACCCCCGTGTCTGCCGCTTGCCAGGCATCTGGAGTGACCCCCCCGAATGTGATGGTGAGGAGCGCTGGGGAGCAGCCGAGCCCTGGGGTGCCATCCCAGTGGGCTGTGGTCACAACCACGGCCTGGTGACCCCCCTCCCCTGCCTGGTGCACACATCTCTTGCCTTCTTTCCCCGGCCCAAATACCTGCAGAGATTGATGAATGCCAGTCCCAGCCCTGCCTGAACGGTGGCCGGTGCAAGGACCACATCGCGGAGTTCCTGTGCCTGTGTGAGCCAGGTTACACCGGCCACCACTGCGAGTTGGGTAAGAGTCGGGTGTGCTCCAAGGCTGCCATGGGCAGCTATAGCAAACCCTTCCTCACCCTCTGGTGCCCGGGGAACAGCAGCAGGCACCAACCCTACAGCCAGGAGCTGGGCTGCCTGCATTTGTGTATGCTGGCTTCAGTCTCCTGTCTGTGCACTCAGATCAGCCCCTGGCCAGTGGAGGGATGGGCCGGCGGGGAGATGCAGCTCCTGGCTGGGTGGAGGAGCAGGCAGGGGCTGCAGGGGCGGCACGTGTGCTGCTTGCGTCCCCCTGCTAACAGATGCTCCGTGGGGACTCCCGTCACTGACAGGGCAATGGCCTCTCCTGACACATGTTAAGCCTGTGCAGAGAAGTCCCAGATCTCGAGATGTGGATGGGAAGTGCCTTACATGGCTCCAGAGTTACTGTCCTAGAGGTGCAGGGGGAAAAAGCAGCTTGCGGTAGCACATTTTTGGCTGTGCTGTTCTACTCCTGTGTGCACATCGTTGTGGTTGCGTGTGGGTGGTGGTTGAAGGGGGTGACAGACAGCACGGGGACTGATGGGACTGTGGCAGGCAGCTCTACCCTGGCTCCTTGGCAGAGGGTGGTGGTGGGAAAAGCTGGGATGTCTGCTGGGGCTTAGAGGAGGATATGTGCTGCAGGTACTCCATGGGACCTCCTGGCACAGCCCTACGCTGCCAGCTGTCCCCAGGTTTCCCTGTGGGTGCATCCCCATGGCCAGCTTCTGCCACAGCCCCCACGCAGGGGCAGTGGGTTCTTGATGGCCTCAGGAGCGGGGCTGTTCCTGGCTGGCGGGCTTAGGGGTAGCAAGCAACTTGGGGAGGGTCTGTGCTCTGTGGGAGAAGCGCTGCCTCTCCGAGCCCCCCAGCCCCATCGCTGTGCTGAGCCAACACCTCTCCCACCACTCCCCAGATGTCGACGAGTGCCAGTCAGAGCCCTGCAAGAACGGTGGGACCTGCCGAGACCTCCCTGGGTCCTTCGCTTGCCACTGTCCCGAGGGTTTTGTGGGGACCCAGTGCGAGACAGGTAGGGACTTGGCCTTCCCGGGGCAGTGGGAGGCTGGACCATGGGCACTAAACTAGGTGGCTGGTCACTGTCTTGGGCATCTTGACCCTGAGCCATCACCCCAGGTGCTCGTTGTCTCTTGTGCCTTCTTGCCTGTGGTTTTGGGGGCAGAGCTGAAATTGCTCTGGTGAGGAGGGAGTAAGGAACAAGGTGTCTGCCAGCAATGGATCCCCTTTTGAAGGCATCCACCCCTTGCCAGGGGATGCAGCCACTGTGACACTTGGGTGGGATTCTGGGTCCAGACTGGTTTTGCCGAGCCCCGGGCTGCGCGTCCATCCCACTGCCCCCCTGGGAGTCGTTGCTGTTGCTGTTGGGCGTGCTGGGGACCCCCACTCATTGCTGGCCTCCTCCCACCTCCAGAAGTGGATGCTTGTGAGTCGGGCCCTTGCCAAAATGGAGGGGAGTGCAAGAACTACGGGGGCTCCTACCTTTGCATGTGCCCGGAGGGTTTCTTCGGCTACCACTGCGAGACAGGTGAGGTGGGCAGGGTGGCTCGGCACAGGGCAGCCGCTTGGCCAGTCGTCACCACTAACTCTGCCGGGCCCGGCGCCTCTCCTGCAGCCAGCAACCCATGCTTCTCCAGCCCCTGCGGGAGCAGAGGCTATTGCCTGCCCAGCAACGGCACCCACAGCTGCACCTGCAAAGTCAGCTACACAGGCAAGAGCTGTGAAAAAGGTAAAGGCCCTCAACAGCGGCGTCAGGACGTAGCGTGGGGCTCGACGCCAGCCTGGCGATGGCTGCTGCCCGGGAGGGGCTCGACACCGGCTGGGACCAGCAGTGCTCCTTGAGGCGGGCAGGGCTGGGGCCTCACCTCTGGGGGACAGCCCGGGCCCCACTGACGCGGCGGGCGGGCGCTGATGTACCGAGCCCTTGCTGTGGGCACAGGGCTCGGCACGAGGACGCTGGGAACAGGTTTCCCTGGCCCCCTGCAGCCATGGCGATCCCTCGGATGCCCTTAGGAGGGGAGGCCAAGGTGTCTAGGGAAAGCCTCTCGCCACCCACACCAGCCTCCCTGGGGCCCATCGCCCCACCTCTCTGGCGCCCTAGGCTCGGCAAGCGCTCGGCCGCTGGTGCTGCCAGGTCATGGTGGCTGGGAGCGCTCCTGGTGTGCTGGCTCCTCCCGGGCCTGCTGGGCCAGCAGTGGCTGGTGCCCACAGGGCCCCTGCCAGGCACGCCAAGGGAGAGAGCAAGGGCCCTGTCCTCCATCATTGTCACTCTGCCTCTTGCTGCTGGGGTCTGTTCTCTAAAGATTCATGGCGTTACCTCTCCCCTTTGCTTTTGCCCACACCCTGAAGAATTGCTGCCACCAACCTCATTAAAGGTGGAAAGGGTGGAGGACACTGGTGTGTTGATTTCTTGGCACCCACCTGAGGACGCAGCCGCCAGGCAACTCATTGACGGCTACGCCGTGACGTACGTATCCCTCGACGGCTCTTACCGCAGGACAGATTTTGTGGACCGAAGTCGTTCTGCCCACCAATTGCGGGCACTAGCCTCCGGCAGAGCCTACAATATTTCTGTCTTTTCAGTCAAACGCAACGTGAACAACAAGAATGATATCAGCAGGCCCATCATGCTCACCACGCGCACTAGTGAGTAGCGTTCCAGGGGGATGGTGGTTGGGAGCACACGCGGCCCCACAGGCGCCAGGGCTTGTGCCGTCTCCTCCCCGCCATTGGCTCCAGCCGCAGCCCGAGCCTGTGCCGAACCCTGGTGGGTTTGATGGTGCAGATCCTAAGCCCCAACCTGGGGCCTTTGGAAAGCACTCGGCACAGAGAATTGCTGTTCTCTTTGCTGTGAGTAAAAGGGGACTGAACCTGCCGCTGCCTGCTGGGCCCCTGCCCAGTGGTGAGGGAGACAGCAGTGGGACCGCTCCTGGATCCTGTTCATTGGGGCCAGGCTGCCACACCAGTTACTCCTTGTTACTGGGCCTGGGGTAGTCTGAGCGCCCAGTGCTGCTCGGCTGAGCTGGCAAAGCCAGGTGGTGGGGCCGGGTGATCTTTGCTGACAGTGAGGTCTGTGGATGAGTTGCTCTGCCATCCAACTGGGCCTGGCCTGGGGATGTGCCAGGAGGGCAGAAGTTAACAGGGATCTCTGCTTCACAGAGGGAAGTGATGCTTCTGTGGGGATGTGGGCAGGCGGAGCAGCTGAGGTCCTGCTTTCTCAGGCAGGCAGGTGTAGAAATCCAGTGCAAAGTGAAGATGGAGGGGATTAGACCTAGAAACGCTGCCCTCTAATGAGAAGGGGATGGCGGCGGGAGAACCTGCAGGCCACAACCCTCTCAGCAGGCTGAGACTGAGTGAAAGCCCAGGGGAAGAGAAGGCTGGGTGCTGGGCACAGCAGGGATCTGTACCCCTGGGCACTGCATCTCAGGAGATCTTGAGCCAGGGCCAGAGGCTAAGGGCAGTGAGAACCAGGCTCAGGACCGTTGCCTTGGGGCACGCAGTGGGCTTAGGGTCAGGCCCAGGCCCTGGAGCTCTGTTGGAGCTGGTGGGGGCTGGGGCTGGAGGAGGACAGCCCCACGGGTGCCATGGGTAGCACGAGGCCTAGCTGGCTGCCTGCCCACAGGTGGTGAGGATGGGAGAGCCTGAGTCCAACAGGGCAGGTAGTGCTGAGCTGCTCCTGATGATGAAGCCGATCCAGAGGGGCAAGCAGGACTCCCCTTGTGAAGGCACAGGAAAGGGATGGGGCCACCTATGATGATGTGTGGCTGACCACAGCCCTCTCCGTTTGCTCTGGCCAGGACCGCGTCCGGTGGAAGGCTTTGAGATCACAAACGTGACAGCCAGCACCATCACGGTGCAATGGGCTCTCCACCGGCTCAAGCACTCCACTGTCAGTAGGGTGCGTGTCTCCATCCGCCAGCCGGGGGACCTGGCAGACCGCACCGTGGAGCTGAACAGCAGTGTGGCCAAGTACACCTTCCTGTGAGTGGGGTGGCAGGTGGGCACTGGGCCAGCTGGCCCTCCCCCCACGCTGTCTGGCTTACCCCTTCCCACCATGCCTTCCTCTTCCACAGGGACCTGCAGCCAGGAGAGAGGTATGTTGTCCATGTCACAACACTGAGCGGCCTGGGGACAGAAGACCACCCCTCAGAGAGTCTGGCTACAGCCCCCTTCCACGTGTGGACAAGTGAGTGTGGCCGCCTTTGCCACCCCCCCCTGCCACTGCAGAGGCCCTGGGGGCTTGGCAGGCCCAGGGCAGCCGCAGCTTGTGGTCAGCAGGAACGCTGCAGGGAGGGGAAGGTGCGAAAGCCGTCAGCCTGTCTGGCCAGCCTGGTGGGTGGGAGGCATGCAGGCGGCCCTCAGGAAGGGCAGGCGAGGCAGCAGCGCATCCCTCCCTGCCAGATGTTGTTTGCTGCCCAAGACCAGCATGAGCTCAGCTCCATGCAGAGCCCACACGGGCCTGATTCATCCCTGGCTGTACAGCAGCCAGAGGGCGAGGGCCAGACCTAGGTGCCAGGGTGCAGCGAGGCTCTGCCCGCCTTGGTGGGGACATTGCGCTGCAATGGCTAGAACCGGGCTGAGGGCTGGCCAGGGCACAGCCAGGCAAGCTGGGGTCCTGGCACACATGTAAGGCAGCGTGTGAGCAAGTAGGGCAGTTGTCACTCAAGGACGCCAGCGCTGACCCCTTTCCTCCCTGCCTCCTGCCTGTCCTAGGGCCTCTCCCCCCACAAAACCTGACTGCCTCCCGCGTCACTGCCACCTCTGTGTCCATGGCATGGGAGCAGCCACCCGCCGGCGCCGTGGAGGGGTACATCATCAACGTCACCACCGCTCAGAGCGTGAAGAGCCGCTACGTACCCAACGGGAAGCTCATGTCCTACACAGTGCGGGACCTGCTTCCCGGGCAGCGGTACCGCCTGTCTGTGACGGCTGTGCAGAACACGGAGCAAGGCCAAGTGCACAGTGAACCCATGCACCTCTACGTCACCACCCGTGAGTGCCTGGCTCAGCAGGGCTGGGGTGCTGCCAGTTTGCTGCAGTACAAGGGAAGCGATGGGCTAACGCAGAAACCAGTTGACCAACAGAGTAATGAACCTGTAGGGACTTGCTCCCCCAGAACCAGGTGCCTGCAGCAGTCTATGGGAGCAGGATGCGGGTCCCCTGCAAAGGGAGGTAGGGGTTGCAGGGTGCTGCCTCCATCTGTAGAGGCCAGATGCAGAGTTACAGCTCTGTGGTGCTTCACGGGGACTGGCACTCATGGGCCAGGTATGTGGAAAGTGTGTACATAGCCCCAGAGAGTGCTAAATGGCAGTCTGGGGATGAGGGGACTGTCTGGGAGTTGTGTTACTGTGCTGACTCATGGCCTGCCTCCTGCTAAGCCCAACCCTTCGGTCTGCAGTGCAGAGGGATGGGACTCCAGAGAGACGGTGGAGCCAAGCTGGACACCCCCGGGTCCTGCGCAACAGGCTGCCCCCAGCCTTCCTGCCTGAACTCCGCTTGCTAGCAGATCATGACACAGTTGAGGAGCCCTCACCAGCTCCCAGGTAGGTACTGCTCCAGCAGCAGCACCCCTGGCTCTTCCATTAGCCCTTGGCCCAAGTATTGGGCCCTTTTCCCAGCTCCTGTGTCTGGCTACACACAGGGTTGGACCATACTCCTGCTGGGGCGCAACCTTTTTGCCCGCGCACAGGGGTCCTGAGCCAGGCAGGCCCTTGCCCTCCCAGCAGGTCCCCCACGCTGCCCACAGCTGAGCCCATGGGACTCGCACCAAGCCTGGTGCCACCACTGAGTGTTTTTACCTAGCTGCCTCCAGCCCTAGTACATGGGGCAGCTGTGGCCCTGTACGCTCATGGCTTCCCTTGTCCCAGGTTCACTGAGCTGGTGGATGGCAGAGGGAGGATCAGCGCCAGGTTCGGCACTGTGTTGGGCAAATCGATCACTGTGAAGACACGTAAGTGCTCTGCTGCTTTTCTGGTCCCCTCCTGCCACCCATTGCTGTTCCTATGCCTCCCATCAGGACAGGGTGGCAGCTGAGCAGGCTGCTGTAGGGCTGTGAAAGCCACAGAGGAGGAGGGCAGAGTCCTCTCGCCTCTCCCTGGGCAGACAAACTGCTTGCTAGACCCCTGCCTAGGGAGAGGGATGATGCACAGACAGTTGGGGAGCCCAGAGGCACCCTCACTGATGGGAGGCAGTGCTGGCTGTGGCACAGGCTAGCCTTCTCCCCTGTCAGCAGCAGCAGGAAGGAGCCCAGGCAGGGAGCCTGCAGCCCTCCAGCACAGCCCCTGCCTGCCCAGCAGCCTGAGCCTCCACCACCAAGCACAGCCTCACAATCGAGGAAGGTGCCTGGGCAAGAAGCCCTTTGATAGTTGAGGACTAGCCTCCCATTTGCCATCCCTGGAACACCAGGAATGCAAGTGCCAGCCCAAGGTATCCCTCCAGGCCCAGGAACCCCACACTGTGGGGCAGGAAAGGGGCCTGGCACACCTGACAGCAGCCCTGGGCTCACTGCATGTCTCGGCTCTACCCCTGTCTCCACAGGGCTCTGTCCCACAGCCCTCTGGGAAGGGCAAGGTGGTCACCTTAATTCTAGGGGTGCCAGCTGGGAAGGGGTAAACCATTGCCTCAGGCCTGAGCATCCCCCTGATGCTGCAGGCAGGCTGGATCCCATTGGAAGGGCTGCCTTTGGGTCTAGCCCTAGCTGGAGGTGACATTTGACCCTCTTGTTACCCAGAGCTGGAGGCTCCAGTGAAGCTGGAGAATGTGGAGGTGTCCAGCCAGGGCAGTCTGGCACTGCAGCTGCATGAGGCAAAGAGCATGAGTAAGTCTTGGGGGGGACACACAGCAGCGGGGGCCCAGCCCAGGCCCCACAGGCAGGCTGGGTGCTTGGCACCAGCCTGTTCATGTTGCTGCCCTGCCAGGAGGCACACCAGGAGCATGGTGTGGCCTGCTGCTGGCTGCCCTGTCCCTGCTTGCCTGCTCACAGCTCTCCCGAGGAGCACTCTGGCACGCCGGGGTGGGGTGGGCAGGTCAGTGCCACGGCCCCAGGGTCTGACAGCTGTATGTGTTTTACAGGCGAGGGGCAGAACTGCTTTGTGAACCCCTGCAAGAACAGAGGCACCTGCACCAGGGAGGCCGAGTCCTACCACTGTGACTGCCGCCCAGGATTCAAAGGCCGGCTCTGTGAGCTGGGTGAGTGCCACACTGCTGCCGCAGGGCCAAGCTCCCTCCCACAGCTGCACGGTGTCTGCCCAGCCACAGGCCCCTGGGACGCAGGTCACCCAGCAAAACCCTGTCAGCATCCAGCTCCTCCTGCCCGAGGGGGCTCCCACCATGCCCCGGCTCTGCTAGAGGGGCCTGTGCTGTGCCGACAGCAGAGAGGGGCTGTGCTCTGCTCTTGTCAGTCTGGGCAGATCTGGGAGCCCAGAACTGCTCCGTGCTTCTGGCCCAGCCCTCTGTTTCTGGCACGCAGTTATCTAGGGACTTCGCTGCTCCTGGCGGGGCAGCTGCTGAGCCCAGCCCTCCCAGACAGCAGAAGGGAAGCTAGGGGGCCTCACTGGCCCCTTGCCATGGGGCACAGGCAGGCAGGGCCAGAGATGGGCTTGTTGATAGCTCCCCTCTCCTGTTCCCCAAGCAGCCTGCAAGAAGGTGCCACACTCGTGCACGCGGCTGTACTCGGAAACCAAGTCATTCCCCGTGTGGGAAGGAGGTACCTGCCACTACCTGTGAGTACTGCCTGCGGGTTGTGCTCCCCACTTCCCCTTGTGCTCAGAGCCAGGGATGTCTCGGACCCTGGTTGGCAGCTGCCCCCTCCCCAGTGCAGGCTGAGCGGCCTCATGTGCCCTCAAGAGCCCCAGGGCTGCCCCCTCCAGCTGTGTTTCAGAGCAGGGTGTTGCTAAAATGATAGCCCCGTAGCCATGTTAGCCACCTACACAGCAGGAAGGTTGGACTTGGCATGCTGTGACCCTCAAGCAGCAGCGGCTGCCCTGCCCGCTGCTTGCCAGCCCAGCTCCTAGCTGCCTCTCCACCTGCAAGCAGAGGGCTGGGTCCAGCCCTGCTGCAGTGCCAGGGCATGGGGGGGCCTCTGCTCTGCCCTCCACCCTCTCCCAGCCTTCCTGTGGGGGAGGCACAAGGGCCTGGCTCTGTGGCATCAGCCCGCAGGCATGGCAGGTTCAGCCCCATTCCCACCAAGGCAGCAGCTTGGAAGGAAATGCAGGAGACCCCCCCAGCCTCCCCCATCACACTTGTAAAAGCAGATCTGTCCCTGTTACTCCTTACAAGTTGCCCCTCTGCTGTGTGTGTGCAGGTACAGGAGAGTCTACAAGGTACACCAGGACATCTGTTACAAGGAGAGCTGTGAGAGCACCAGTTCCGAGAAGACAACCAGCAGGTACAGTCTGCAGCAGCACTCCAAGTGCACTGACCTTCCTGAGGCCCAGGACAGGAGGACACAGCCAGCCTGTGTCACCGAGCGTGCGCAGGGGTGCCCAGGCAGGGGGGTGGACTGGGAGAGGGGTGCAGGCACCCTGTGCAGAATGGAACATGAGGAGCAGGCCCCCAAGGGTCAGACACCCAGCTCGGCACAGCCTCCCTGCGAGTGATGGCTGAGGGCCTGCAGAGCTGACCGTGCTCTCCTCCCTTCTCTTTCAGAAAACCAAGCAACAGTCACACACTGAAGAAGCCATAGAGTAAGTACCTGCCTGTGGCTGCCTGTGCCCCCCACACAGGGAACCAGGGAGAAGGGTGGAGGTGAGAGCGGCCCAGGCTTGTGCTGCCATGTTGAGGGGGTGTGAGGGCTCTCCAGCTGCTGTGCTGGCCAGGGCTGGGCATATGGCTGAGGGCTCCTGGCTGCGGTGGAGGAGCAGAAGGCAATGCTCAGCTTCCTCACGGCTCTGCAGCCCCACTAATGAGAGATCCGTGCACTGGGCCTGGTTGCTGCCTGCCTGTGTGAGGCCAAGGCTGGAGCCCTGGGAGGCACACAGGGTGGGAAGCTTTTGGGGTGCACCAGCTCATTCTTTGCTTGTTCCTTCACAGGGTTCAAAGCAGTAGAAGCTTCATCTTTCCACATCTAAGAGCTTTTAAAACACCAGGAAGATCAGATCTGCTCACTTCGTTGAACACAGTGGGGGAACCTTCCTGCCTGGCATCAGCCTCTCCCTCTCCTCCAGGCTGTTACAGACCCACAGCCAGATCGGCATGCCAAGCAGCCCCTCCCTTCCGGGCCAGCACTGCCTTCACTCTGGCTCGCCTGACTCCAGCCGCCTCTCTGCCCCCGAGGAGCTGCACACCAGCCTATGCAGCAGCTGGCTGGTTGCCCCCCCGCAGGGACCAGCCCTGCTCGCCCCACAGGAGAGAAGGGCTCCCAGCTCTGCTCAGGCAGCGGCAGGGCTGCATCCAGCTCCTTGCCAACAGCATCTGCACCAACCTCTTTTCATAATCCAAGGTTATAAATTACCTATAACCCCCCAATAAAACAGTTTAATGCAGACCAAAAGAGCCTTAGCTATCACCTGAAATGTGGCCCACAGCAACCTGGTTTCTGGTTGGAGGAGGCCTTCCCGATGTAGAAAAGTCAGAACTGGTGAGCAGCTCCCTGGAGCAGTGAGGCGAGCACCAGTAGTGGAGGTGCATCCCTGTCTCCTCCACTCTAGTGGAGGAAATTGAGGCAGCTTCTACTGCCTGCCTTTTTTTTTCTTTATAAAGAATCCCTGGTTTTAACCAAATTTCTAGCTCAGAAAGCAACAGAGCACTTAGAAAGAACTTAAAAGTGATCTGTAGGGTGAAGTTTGTCAGCAGAGGTGTAATACTGTGCTTGTTCTGATGCTAATTGCCTCCAAGGCAGGGCAGGGCACAGCGTGGGCTCAGTGAGAAAGCAAGCCCCACGTGCATTTGCATTCCCTGTGGCACCAGCTGGCCCTGGGATACCAGTGCTGTGTTGTTTGCAGAGGTGAGGAATAGCATGCAGTGGCTGCCCAACCACCTGTGGCAGGGCAGGCAAGGAAAAAGTGTAGCTTAGAAATGTTCCTAGTTTGTGTGAGTTTGTATGACAACACTAGTTAAACATAGATTTGTGTATTAACATACACAGTGTATATTATAAATTAATACATACCAGAGATATATCATAGTTGTGGTATAGAGTGTTATTTCCCCAGCAGTGTGGGGGACATCCTGGAGGGGCAGCCTTCCCCTCCTGTGAGCAGTGCAGGGCACTTTGTGTCAAGCTGCAGCCTGGAAGATGCTCTTGGAGCAGAACAGGCCCAGGGATTTTGGTGTTCCAGGCACCACCCTCTTCCTCCCGGGAGCAGGGTAAGAGTGCTCAGTCTGGAGTAGCAGCTGCTGGGGCAGCAGCCTGGGAGGAGCAGGGAGGATGTAACGCCAGGACCAGCAGGCCAGTGTAATGCTCCCCTCCTGCAGCGGCTCTGCTCCCCGAGGAGAACTGGAGTTGCAGCTGGACATGCCTCATTTCCCTCCAAGGCTGCCTGATCCTGCTCCAGTCCCACTGCCCCATGCAAGCAGAGGAGTCCTGCCTCCCCAGGGCTGGGGAAGAAGCAGGGCCAGAGTAGAATCAGAACTATCCACGAGGGATGGGAAGGGCTGGGGCCATGCTCAGAGGCATCTGTACCCCTGCCCAGACAGCTGAAGCACCAGCCCTGCCCGCAGCTGGTCCGGTTTCAGCGCAGCCCCGGGGCCCGGAGGGCACTGCCCTGGGGCCCATCCCTGCAGCGAGGTGCAGCACAGCCCCACTGCAAGCCAGCATGGCACCCTGCTGCCTCCTGCCCCATGTAATGCAGCCAGGAGGTTTTAACCTAGCCTTGGAAATAAATTAGTTATTTCGGTTTGATTTTTTTTTTTTAAATAAAAACACTTTATGGAAACTGGATATTTTAAGTAGTTGCTCAATGAGGAGAAAGGAGGGTTACTGTTGTAAATCCAAGGGATTTATTGCTGCCCCTCCTTGGGGACCCCTGTAGCTGGCAGGATGGCAGGTCCTGCAACCACCATGGCCGTGCCAGTGTGGGGTGGGGGCCCAGAGCACCCAGGATGGCTGTGGGGCTGGGGAGGGCTCAGCAGGGGGGAGCTCAGGCACCTGAGAGCCTCATCTCCTCACTTCCAGGCTGGTTTACTTCCTTCGCTATCCAAGTCTTCCTCGTCCTCTTCGTATAGTGCATCCCTGTCCTCCTCCTCCTCTCGAGCCAGCATCTTCTTGAAGACCTCATACTCCTCTGCAGTGGAGCAGGCCAGGCTGCCCAGGAAGTCCTTCTCCGGGAGCTGAATGATGTCCTTCAGCTTTGGGTTATCGGTCTTGGTCTGGCCTTTGTGCGGGGTCTGGTAGAAGCCCCGGCGCTCCAGGAAGATGTGCCGGTTCCTGAGCTCAGCGAAGGGCATTTGGAAGAGCCGGGCCTTCACCATCTCCTTCTGCCGGAGCCCCATCCTGAAGTAGGCGTACTGTGGAC
>NW_020799111.1:146412-166712 GCF_003259725.1 Athene cunicularia
CTAGCCTTGGAAGGGGAGGGGGGCGTCCCACCCTTCCTACAATTCTGTGTCTGTTTTCAAGGCTCCTTTGTGCACACGAACTCCAGTCAACACCCCAGAGGGCAGTCGGCCAAGATAAAGGTGTTTATTCATTCACTTTTCAGACAGTGAAACTACATCTAAAAACAGCCAATAAAAATATATTCTGAGTCATGAACAATTTAAACAAGACATTAAAATCTTTTCCTTACAGCTTTAAAACACATCCTGTATAAGAACAAGTCTAAATGCTTATTAGCAAGCAGCTGTTCTGGATGAATCGTGCCCAGGCTGCCCTGTCCGCTGCTCATCCTTCTACAAGAGGGAAGTAGTAGCAACCTTTCTACAAGAGTGAAGCGCTTACAATTAATTCCTCTTGCTCCTTGAGTGGGGAGCTATCGTTCCACGGGGAGGGAGGTGTGCTGCTGAGTGGCAGGGAGCCCAGAGCTGACCCTGCACAGCTCGCTCTCCATGCTGGGAGCTGAGTGCCTGTCCCCACCTGCACACTCACCAGAGCCCTTTCTGGATCTGCTGCGTTCTAGGGAGAGACAGTGCGGGGTGAGCCGTAGATCCTGCCAGCCAGTATGCCTATCACCAAACAGAGCATGTCTGGGTATGGGCAGGCTACCTTCTGCAGCACCCTGCTGAGCACAGCTCGGCTTTCTCCGAGAAATCACTGCTGGGTGTGGGGGGGGCCCGCACGGAGGGGTAGCCCTTCAGTAGGGGTCTCACCTGTCACAGCAGAGCTGTAGACCTCTTCCCAGGTATAATCACCCAGGTTCACAGGCTGCTTCAGCCAGCAATTCTCTACTAACGTTGCCAGAGTCATGCGCTGCTCTGGAACAGGATGCAGCAGCCCAGTGATTAAATCCATGAGATCTGGGGAGAGACAGCAGTGAGAGAAACGGCTCAGGCTGTGTTTCAGGCATGCTGGGAATGCAAGATATGGTTTATATTCAAAGAATGCAGATTTTAATTACAAATCCTCCCCATTAATCTCTCATGCCGTACAGTTCTTCCACAGGCTTAGTCACACGTGCTCAGCTCTGGGAACGAGCTGAGTTTTCCAGGTTGTGAAAACAGAAAACTAAGCTCAGTTATGACACCAAGGAGGGCAGAAGTAGAAACGAATGCCGCAGAGGCAACCCTGACTCACTGTTTCCAAGCCCAGTCTTGCCCTGCAGTCATTCTGTGTTTAATCTGTGATTAAAGGTGCATGCAGGGGTGAGGGAAAGATTCCAGAATTCACCAGTCAACTGCAGCACCCTAAAGCCTTACAACCACAGTGCTCCTAAGGACCCCAAGGGAACTTGCTGATGCAGATTTCTTTTAGCCTGACATACAATTAGTTTTCCATACCTCCAACAGAAAACAAGGCCAATGTATTTCTCCTGTGAGGCCAAGCCATAAGATTCATTCAGAAATTACAAATTAACACATCCATCCTAAAAGTGACATGGCATTGATTGGCAATAGTTCAAGTGAGATAAAACTTGCATAAGAGTTACATGAGTGCCATTATTGATCTTAAAGTCATCTACTAGAGCAAACCTTCCCATCGGGCATTATTTGTTCTGGTTTTCTCGGGTATAAGCCTCACTTGGCAAGTTGCTAGGTTGAGTCATCATAATAAATGGGAGCTGGAATTTGAAACTAATAAACATACAGCAGATAGCTGTATTCATTGTGGGCATGAAGAACTGCAGAACTTACCTGAAAAGGATACCTCAGATAACTCCGCTTCATTGAGTATCTTTTAAAATCATTGCAGAGCACATTTGGAAGCATTTTTCCAGCCTTCCCCTTCATTTTCGGGGAATAAATACTTTCCCATGAGATCTGCTCATTTAGAAAAGCAAATGGGAAAAATTCACCTTTTGAGACAGGCCGAGGAGGATTCAGGACAGCTGCCACAGCCTCCTCCAGCTCACAGAAGGGATTCTCTCCCAGTACCAGGGTGTAAAGGGTGACACCAAGCGACCACATCTCGAGCTCAGGGCCATGGTACCTACACAGGAAAAAACTTCCTTAAACTCAGACTGCAAATACATAATTGTGTGCTAAAGAAACTCAAAAGAAAAAAGGCAGTTGATAGCCTTTATTTCCAATTTTTGTTTAACATAGGAAATTTGAGAATTCTATTAAGATTCTCACATGTTTGAGAAGCCTATATTATCCTTCTCTGTGAAAGAAAAACAACAAGAGAACAGCCAACCAATTTCAGTTGATGGGCGTGCACCTGGATTCCACATGCATAAACTGGTGACAAGAGAACTCAGGCCTCCTCCTGCTCCACTATAAGCCAAAACTATCAAGTAAATATTTAAATGGAAGATTAGACACTTAAGTGGAATCCCATTTGTCCCCTCCCACCCCTTTCAAAACAAAAGTTATTTGGAAATCAATATTAATTATTTACATTCCATCTGAGAAAAAGAGAGTTTCTTCACCCGGTGAGAGGCTGAATTCCCAGGGGCAGCCCTGCTTCATCTTCATCTTGTTTCCTGCAGGGATTTCCTCTCCTTGCATAGCTTTCTCCCCCCACCCCGTTAAGAGGAGCTGCCTGAAGGACCCATGAAAACAGCTGTGACATGAGAGCAAGATGACAGTTGTACATACAACAAATGTTTAGCACCCTGTCATGGTAAGGCTTCCCTCCAGGAGGCTACCAGCCTCCAGGTAAAGAGCACTCGAAGGAGGGAATAGAGAAAAGACAGCTAAGATTTGGACAGCACATCCGAGATAGCAGCAAGACAAGCTGCAAGGGAAGAATCCTTGAGCCCAGAGGAGCACAAAAATCAATGGGGAGATGAACAGTGATCAAACTGCAAAAAATTCATACAGGGAAGCAAGTAGGAAAGAAGGAAACAAGTGAGATGGGAGGGGGGAACTACAAAACCCAGACATGGTAAGCTGCAGATGCTCTACAGCAGTACTTGCTAATACCACCTCTCTAATGAACAGCTTTCAGCAGTGACACATCAGTGTGTTCATACGCAGGTATGGTTAGCAAACTGATGTACAGATTATGAAAGATTAAGGAAAAGACACATTCAGGTCACAACACATTCAGACTCTTCTACCAGGCTGGAAATGAAAATCATGGGCTTGTTCTCAAACTCAGCTTTGCAGTAGGACAGACATTAATACAAGGCTTTGCAAAATATCTGACCAGAATCAGAAAGTCTGTCAACAGACTGAGTCAGAAACAACTCCATAGATATTCAAGCCTTTACAAATAATTTCTGTGACCACAGTGCCCTAAATCTCACTGCAGTTTTCCGTGGTTAGATGCTCCAGCAGAGCTCCAATGGCAAAGCAGCTTGGCTTCTCTATTCCAGCCCTGCAGATGCACTTTTTTTGGTCAATGCACAAAAAAATTCCTTTTCAGAGAGTGACATACGGTTTGCCACACAGCACTTCTGGTGAGCAGTATTCAATTGTTCCACAGAAGGTATAAAACAGTTTGCCAGGTTCCAGGTAGGCAGCTGAACCAAAGTCCACTAATTTAATTGTGAAATCTTCAGCAATGACAATGTTTTCATCCTTGATATCTCTGTGAAGGATGTTTCTACAGCGGAGATACCCAACAGCTGATACAAGCTGAAAGAGAAGGAAAGAACTCGTGTTACTACTCAGAAGTGTCCTTCTGGATAATCTGCATGGCAACACAGAGTTCTGATAGCCATATTTTGGCTTGTTTTGAGACTACATAAACAAGATACAGATCCTAATTTTGGTAACTGGAAATGAACTCAGGCATGCCTGTCAGCAGTGCTGCAGTGGGTGTTACAATGCTCTTGGGAGAGAGACTTAAAAAAGCCTTTGCTTGCTTTCCTCTCACAAACGTGCAGGAAGATGACATGCTACAGTCACGATGTGCTTGGCTTTTTTGGTTAGAAACATCAGAGCTTACTGTTACAATCCTATAGGTTACTCTATTTTTATCCCAGTTTCATCTGGAGGGTCCTTTGATTTCTCTAGAAGGATATTACTGTGTGCCTCCAATACTGCAGGATGACAAAGCATTTAAGAGTGAAGTTTGGTATAAATAATGTAGTCACTCAAATTCCATTCTTCTTTCTGCACGATTCATGCTGTAGAGCCATAATTAAGAACAGCATCATAATTATATCACCTTGGAGACAATCATGATCCCTACCACAATACATTTGAGCAAGAAAAGCAGATGGCTGAGGAGAAAAGTTTCTGTTTAATACAAAGCTCCCTCTGCAGAGAAATACCTTACAGGTCTGAAGTAACCGAGCACTTGTACAAACTCAAGGTTGGCTTTGGAAGAGGGATTATCTGCCAGAGGTCCAAAGGGACCATAAACTGCAGTTTATGAATGCACACTGCACAGCAGACAGAGAAGGTGCATCACTTCAGCTACCATCTTCCACCAGCACCCCACGCCAGGGGCATATGGACACAGCTGTGTGTTACCATGTGCTGCATAATTCCTGCATACCTTAGAGTAAGGAATTTAGTCCAAAACACGAGGGGGAATTAGCTGGGGACTACTGTAGTGGTTAACTCAGTGAACAAAGGACAATTCAGCTCTCAGGCAAGCTCCTGACTCCCACTAAACTACCTTGAGGGGTTTTTTTGCATTATGCCATGTTAAAATCCAAGATCATTTCTTGATTTTAAATTCCTTAAGAAGCAGAGGACAGCCCTTTACATCCATAACCAAACTAAACCAAGTATTGATCCAAGTGAAAGTGTGGCTTTGAGTGAGGCTTGGGGCAACTTCTGTGTGCGTTCCTCCTCCCACAGAGGAAATGTAACTGCTACATGACTGGGTATGGTGGTGACAGGGGGGCTGTGCTGCTACAATCACAGCCAAGAGGCCATGGCTCTATGGGAAATCCTCATATCCATTAAGGTCCTGTAAAGGTTTCTTTGTTTGGAGGTTTACTTAGAAACCTCTAAAGGTTTCTGCAGGTAGCATTTCAGTTAGCCAGAAATTATCCCTACAAATTAATGAGGCACAGTTCTGCAGGTATTGAGCATAACTCCAATTCAGCATGCCTGCTGATTAGCCAGTAATTCTTTTGAGTGAAATAGGGTCCTGGTTCTTACATTAACCAAATCTTACCTACATGAGCCAGCTGTACATTCCCAGCTCTCACCTGTCTGAATATATAGCTTGCTAATGGCTCATCCAAGTTGGGCTGATTATCAATGAATGTAAAGAGATCCAGACCAGATCCATGCTTCTCCATCACCAGCTGGAAGAAGTGTTCATTTTCAAATACATCCAGCACCTATAAATAGCAGACTACTTTAATCACACGCTTCATCCTCAAACTGCCTTTGGAAAAAAAAAAAAACACAAAAAACCCCCAAAACCAAACACTGCTTTCCTCTCAGAGATATAATATATTATAGTATATTATAATCTTTGAAGTCTCGCTGAGCACAAATGTTTCTTGAAAAGAGAGCATAATTAAAGCTGAGAGCAGAATTAAAAGCAAGAGGAATTCTTTCTGGGAGAAAAAAATCCCAACAAATAAGAGGAATGAAGATATGCATCCTATCATCTTGAAATAACATACAGGCGTTTTTTTTTTGTTCAGAGTCACACCTTCAGTTCTATGTTTACATCAATTGTTTGGGGTAAAAGTGTTGAAGCAAGAGACAGTCTGCTGTAACAGAGGCTCCAAAACAATGCAGGATAGGGAGGGTCCTTTGTTTCCTGAAAAAGTAGATTTAATACATGACCCTTCCTCACTCCTGAAGAGGGACACAAGAGAGCAAAGGAACCATCTGAAACAGTTCAAACTGAATTCATGCTGAGTTCACTGTACCTTAATGATACTGGGGTGCTGCAGCTTCAACAGGACTGCAATTTCTTGAGTAACTCTCCCCAGATCAGGATCATCTACCCAGCAGTCCTCAAGCACCCTCTCCTTCCAGATGAACTTTACGATGACCTACAAAGACAACAGCATTCAGCATCACCTGCAAAAGTACGGCTTTAAGTGTTTTGCAAGTTATTTTCCAGGAGAAACGTTAGTGAATCATATCACTAGAAAGACAGAAGTAAGCCTGCTTATAGTATCTTTAAACATACTTAAACTAGTTTAGTTCTAGAAGCCAAATAATGCATAGAAATGGAATATATTTATTTTCTTTTTACTGATGCTGTGAATTCCAAAGGCTTTGACAGGCCAGCTCTGTTATCAACCCAGTTACAGCAGTGGTGACTTCTGGTATTAGGGGTACAGTGGAGGGAAACGAGCGCTCAACATCCATGGGGAGAAATACCAGAGCTTGCCTCTCAACACCCTGAATACTTCTGCTGATAAAGAGGAGGGTCCCATAAACTCTACATCTCTACTCCACATTCTTGAGTCATGGCACATTAAAGACTTTGAAGTCTGCCACTCTCTTTAGCAACAGAAGACTAAACCTTTAATCCTGTTAAGTTTATGAAGGAAGTATACTTCTTTCAACAGGTTAAATTAGCTACATGTTCAGTTTCATTCTGTGCCTGCTGTCTTAGGTAACACTCATATACTACCTCAATGCAAACATTTTACTATCTCGTTTCCATGAGGTTAGTGACTTCAGATTTCCGTTTAAACAAAGGAAAACCCCAGACTACTAAATAGCTGCTTTTAATAGTGCAGTGTTGACAGAATATGAACACTTTAACCTTTCAGTTTTCAACCTAAATAATTATTACAATGAGACCTAAAAGAAATATTTAACCTCCTCGTGATGTTTCTTGCCCCTGGCAGTCCAGACAAAGCCAAAAGATCCTTTTCCAATAAGACTAAGAGTGTTGTAATTTTTTGCGTATTCTCCTTCACATGCCCCTAATCTTTCAAGTTCTTCAGCTCTTCGGGAATTCTCAAAAAGTGAAGTTGATCTGATGGCCTAGGTACAGATAAAAAATAGCAAGAAAAAAATAAGTAAGCCACAGAGTCATGTTTATGAAATGAAGTAAATAACTGAAAAGAAAGCACACATCTGCAAGGACAGCTAAAAGGACTGATCTTTGGTTTTGATAGCAAGAACTGTATGTTGATGTAACCATCACTATAGGAGGCAAGTTAAGTCAACAGTCAGATCTCAGCAGCTACAAACACTGCTTAATTCAGAGAAAGATAAAGAAAACAAAAGCATATGCACCTTAGATGCTCGCACAAAATTCTCTGTGCAAGTAGGAAAATGAATTCATTGTGGTCTAACATCAAATGATTTTTTTTTGAGGAATAAGAAATAGGTCACTTTCAACATTGTAACTTTTCCATGATGAATATAAAAGATATTAACTTAACAGTGTTTATCAAACTTTCTGGTAAGATAGCATTCTAGCTCTGTAGATTGGTCTCTTAGCAGACACAAAGAGAAAACAAGTTCAAGGCATACCCTCCTAAATTTTAACACCCCAGTAAAATCCCGAGTAGAGAAACATTGCATGCCTTCCTGCCAAGGCCCGCAACACTGCACAAGAAATTACGTGAAGTTTTTCTTGCTCTGAGGATTGGGCTTGGGGAGGTCTCAGCAATTATTAGATCTCTCCACCAAAGACGGCATCTAAAATGCCCAGCAACAGGACATCTTTATGGCATACACAGTATTCCATGCCAAGAGGAAATACAACAAATCTCACAGGGGCACTTGTTTTGAATAGTGAAATTTGGAGTTATACATTAAATGATCAGAACTGCTTATATTTTGACACATGTGCACGTACATGGAAGATGATTTTCTAAAAGGAAAAAAAGAGCCACCTTATTACTGAGCTCTCAAAAGTCTCATGAAAAATATTTCAAATAGCGAGTTTTGCCAGTAGCCAAGTTTTTCCACTCACATCTACTTTGTCTTTCCGCTCACTGATGAAAGGTGAGGCAGTGGGGGAAAACTACATGTCTAATCTGCAGTACAAACAGCATCTCCTCAGTCCCCTGTAGTTTAGAACTGTCACCACTACATATGTACACTAAGTACACCACTACTTAGATACATGTGTGGTATCTAAGTTTGTATGTACTTCTCTGTTCAGGTCGTCATAAAATCCAGCTACCTATCTCAAGTGATCAAAGATACTATTTTCCCCTCTACAGCCTTGGTCAAAGTACCATCAGTTTCACATCCCATCACTAACTAAAAAGCAGACCTGAGCAGTCCTGTGTTTGAGTTTTACGGCTTTGAGATGCACCTACTGTTCAGCTCTGCGGTGTTGGCTCTCTGTACGCTATACCCCATGCAGCATCTTGAAAGGCAGCCAAAAACTGCAGTTTTCTTTTGCTGACGCAGCCAAACAATTAAAGATTTCAGCCTAGTATTTCCTTTTTTTAGTAATGTTGTGTCATTAGTGCCAGTGTGATTACCTTGATTTAAAAATTAATTTCATCACATCGGTGCAAATCTCTATTGTAGATGGACTTAAAACAGCCTAAGAACAAATTTAGAATTAGGTGCTTCTGTTGTTCAGACTGGAAAGGTAGCTACACAAAGCCAAACACACACTACCAGAAATGTCACCAAATAGCAATTTGTCCTTTTTACAACATTTCTTTTGACATAAAAATAGGGAAAAAAAGAAACAGCAATATCCACCCACCACCTCATGACATTATTTGAATTTGAAAAAAACTTTTCAACTTTAGCTTCAGTTTAAGTCAAATAAGGAGAGAAATGCTCAGTATTACACAACGGTAGAATTTCTTACTTCTCCGAGACTATGTGTAGAAAGATCTGCAATAGACTGGGCAGAGCTTGCTACACTGGAGAGCAAAAGCTGAGTCTTTGCTGCAGCTTCCTTCTGGCTCTGTAGGAGGTCTTTCACCACCCAGACACAGAAAAGTATGGCAGGGTCCTGCAGTTCTACACGTTTCACTTCAAAGAGTATACCTGTAGAAACAGGTGAGGAAGTTAAGAGGGTAGAATGAAAACTTTAGTGTTGAATGAGATCACAGACATTTTAGGACAAAATTCTGAGCTCTTGAAGTGAATTCCTCCATTATTCATTTGGGGAACACCTAGTCAGTAAGGAACCATCAGAGGGGCTGACAAATGCACAGCTACTCTAGAGATACTTGGCAGCTACCTCCATAGTTCCCACCACCTGGCAAAAACTTTTGTCCAATTGTGATTATTAATTTCACACTGTTATTCTAAATTACATAAAAATGGGGATTTTATAGAATAAGCCACAGAATCCAGCTGAAGGAGCAAACAAAACAAATTCCATTACACAATTTAAATACAAGTTTTACAATGGAGTTTGTGTTTTCTGTTCAGAAGTAATCAGGTTCAAACCTTTTAATTGTGTTTTGGGAATATTTCTGACTATTCAGTCTGGATTAATTTTTTAATAACTTTGTATTTTATATCACCTGCTTTTCCTATACCCTCTGAGTAGACTTAAATACCATATTTCTAGATGCTAGAGTTTCTTGCTTCCTCTCCTCTGTGAGCTTCTAACCAGAATTGTTTGCCTTCTGCAAAAATGTGGGTGAAAAAGAGCATCCTGATCAGAGTTTTGGGAAGGGAAGAAATAGGCTTAACTTACTTAATTGTAAACCATCTCTGTGACAGCAATTCCCAGCATAGCTGCCTTCCAGTATCTCCAAGGTCAGAGGAGCTGCTGGACTCAGTCTTCCTTCTCCTTTCACTGGGGTTGATGTTACCTGTATCTCCATGTTTTGCTGCCCCTGCAACTGACCGTCTTCTTTAGGACTACCTTTGCTTTTCAGAGGGTTTCTGTTGACATTGTTCCCCACAGTCTCTGCAACAGTTTCTGGCTTCTCAAGAAATGCTTGGGAAAATTCTTCAGAGTTTTCTAAATGCCTTTGGGAGGCCAGCCACCCAGAACCACCTTCTACGGCAACACCATTCAACAGCTGCTTTTCTTGCCCAGTTGAAAAGACACTGTTTTTCTGAGTTAGCATATTGCCTGAAGCTGAGTCCGCTGCATCAAAGGAGGATGATCCTACAAGAGTTGTAGTAATATCTAAACAATTGTCTGAGTACCCCTTCATGCCAATATTCAGACCCAGTACCTCAAGACCAGAGTAAATACAATTCAGCTCAGTGTCTGATTCTTTAACATCTTCAGAGGCTGTGGCAACCCCTGGTGCAGAAGCACTGTAACCCATTTTATTTCCTAAGCAAGTATCATGGGTAGCATTTCTTCTATTTGCAAAGAGGGATGAAGCATCATTCAGCAGGCAGTTTTCAACAACAGTGTGGTCAAGGCTGGAATGTTTTGCATCACACATCAAGTTTGGTTTTGACAACTGCCCTGTAACCAAGTGGCTTTGAAAGTCTTGTCTGCAGTCTGGTGGTGTCCCAGACCACGGCTCATCTATTATTGGTGTTCCAGGTGAGTTACAAGCAACATTAGAAGGTGGCTTAATTGGGCCACAGGGTTTACTATCTAGCTTGTCTTCTAGCCTAGAACAAACGTGCAACCAGGCAACATTTTCTGAAGAAGCTTGTCTCCAGGCATCAGTGGAGCATTGATGCTTCAGCATTTCATATGGTAACCTACAGATCTGTAGACAATTTACTTCCTTAAGGTCTTGCTGATGAACCTGTAATTGGTTAGGCAAGATACTAGTCTCATTGGCATTTTGAGTCTCAGATGGGCCAGATACTGCATTATCATGGCTTTTTACTGGAATCTTCATGTTCAGACCTAAATCCAACTGTTCCGTATCAGGTGATATGGGAGGGAGCCTTGCAGAGACCATCTTTTGAGAATTATTTGATCTTGCAGTTTCCACTGTTCTACACTGTTCCACTGCTCTGATTCTGTCAAGCCAGGTGTCAGGGTAAGGCTCTCTATGGTGGGCTGACAGCCCATTGGTAGCAATGCTGTCTTCCCTGCAAGGATTCAAAATTATTAGTGATATCGTGGTGACAAAAGCACAAGAAAACCATCATACTATATACTACCCGCTCTTCTGTTACTACGGTCACTATTTAAAACCTGCATCTATTGTTTTATTTTTAAGTTTAAAAGAAAAAGGCAGAAAGCTGCTGGCAGAGGCATCCAAAAATCCTAACAAATTCCATCTTGAGCAAAGAAGAGCAGGTACACTCGAATAGCACTCTTTTCCTACAGATTACTTCCTTCTCTAGCTTAATTTCTAAATATATATCATAGATCATATCCAGCAACAGAAAGCCAACACACGTGGCAGGATACTTCCAGTCTTGAGAACAGAAGATCCCTTGTCTATCCAACAGAAGATGGATGCCCCCATCCATCAGTTTAACCATGGTTCGTTGAAGCCCACAGCACAAGGTATTTTGCAAACATTTCTATTAGTAAAAATGCAAGGTAGAAAAACAATCCATGCAGCAGAGCACTTACAATCCAAGTATGATATGAGAGACATAAATCCACATAAATCCAGAGCACAAGGAAACAGTGAGACTATCAGTCTCTATAAAGCAGCAAGAACTGTGCTGTAATTGTCTATATATTAAAAAGGACAGTAAATCTTTTCTGAGGGTTAGAATTGTTAATGTGTAAGGCTTAAAATTTCAAGACAAACCACATGCATCACATAGGTACTTGTGCAGAACATCTAAACTTGTGACAGGAAAAAGACCTGGAAAGGTAAAATAAAGATGGCTGGACTCTAGTAACACAGTGCCCCATTTTAATGGATAGCCTGACAGTTACACCAAGCACCAGAAAAATAACATTTAGAATTAATTCCAGGTAACCTGGTTTCAAGTGCAAAACCAGCTGTTGGATACCATAGGAAATAAACATCCACTATTTCTGATTTAGCAAAGATAGAGCATTCCCTAGCCTGGGTGAAGCATTTAGGTTGTACAGATTTTAAAAAAAATCTAAGCAGGCAAAACTCAACCTGTCTTGCAAATAACAGCACTCAGATTCTAAAGAGAGCAAAGTGCAGAAAGCTGTTATTACACCTTCCCACAGACATCACAGAGGTGAAAAAACAGCGTTTGCTGGTGATTGTCACCATGACTCTTCATTTTTCAAAGTGAATATGCAGTCCGTGAAATGCCTACCTGTTAGAGGGTGTAGATGCCACTTCAGGAGGTGAGGGAGTAGAAAAGGAACTGATCTCATTGTTTTGTTTAGTCTCATAATGTATTAATTTGTCATCTTTTTGTCTTGGTTCCCATTTCTGCTCTTCATCTCTTGACGGAAAGCTTGCTAAAGATGCAGCCAAGAAGCTGCTGTCTGTACCAAACAAGAAACAAAACCATAACAACTTAACCTTTTATGTTTAGCTTTAGTTAAGAGACTTCAGTGATTAAAAACAATGTTGGAACTGCCTTGGTCTGTCTCATCCTTAAGGAAATGAGTATAAAAGACTTGATTAAGGCAAAGTGGTCCAATTATGAGCACTCCACTCCAATTTGGCCTGAGAAATCATCACATGCAGGAAGCTAAATGTTGCAGGGCTGCTAAAATCTGCTTTCCTATCAAAGTTCTTGGGCAGGTATTAGCCTCCTGGGTTAACTACTTGGATTGAAGTTCAGAGACCTAAAAAAAGGCCAATGACCAGAGAGTGGAATTAAAGTGATTATACAAGTAGCAGCAGCAAAAAGAAGCCCAAAACACATACACTGCTCATTCCAAACACTTAAAATGAAAAGGTTTAGACTGTATTTATGTAACTCACTGAAACTGCAAGACAACAAAAGTATAGAGCCTAAACGTGAGAAAGAATAAGACCTTTTTTCCCCAGTGACAGATTGAGAGAAAAGCATGAGCTTGAAAGATGAAGTCAACCAAGCGTTGTTGCTGCAGAAGGTAATGAGTGAACAGATCTAGGTTGGAATCCAGAACAATCCTTTCATTTAGTAAAGGCTGAGTGCCAACAATGCTTCCTCACTGAAGAACTGAATCACTCCTAGATTAGAGGCATCACTTCATCAAAGAATTACCTAAGAAATTCCACCCTGTCTACCAACTCTTCTTTGTTCCAGCAGTGTGAGTTGGTTTCAATACAGATACGCATTTCTAAGCAAAGACAAGAGAAAAATAAACCAAAAATTCCCCAAAAAAACAAAGGAGACAAAACCAGCATAAAAGATCTCTTGTGATACAGATGAAAGTATGTGCACTTGCTTATGTTCTTGGTTTTGGGCAGAGCTAGATGGAGAAAGACAGATTTGGAGACATGAGGCTTCCTTGCTTGTTTATTCCTGTTGTGTTCAGAGAAATAAAATTCTGATAAATTCTTTTTAAATGCAGCAAGATGCATCAGAGTATGTGATGCCTCCTAACTGAAACAACACAGCAACACTGAATATTAGCCAGCAATATGAGCCAATTCAGAAGAATATTAGAATTTTCCCTTAAAATATTAGTCCTAAGTATCTACAGCTCTGTTGCAATACTGTCACAAAAGCTGTATTTTACATGTATTAAAACATCAGAGATCCTAACAGGGGAGGGAGGGAAAGGGAAGTGATCGTTAAGTACAAAGCATGCTCTGTTACCAGTGTAATTTCTAACTTGTCTATTCAGTTTTATCTTCTTAGCAACAGAGAGAACAACCTTAGTTATAATGCAAATCTAATTTAAAAACTGCACGGAGGTACATTGCTTTTACAAAGCAGGTTCCCATGTTCTCAGGCAAATCTCTTGTCTCCATTCATTCTACCTTTGTTGCAGCAGCCAGAGCCAGTTGTATCTTCAAACATGCACTCACTCTCTGTCCCTATGGAGTCATCAAGAGGAGGTAATGGCAAAGAACAGTCGCTGCTTCTCTCCATGTTGTTATAGAAACCAGGGATCAGGAACGTAATGTTCTAAAACACAGAAAGAAACCTTATAAAGCTAAGCTGTCACAGGTTGGGGGCAATTGCTAACAATCCACGTTTGTGGACCTGTTCCTGATGAACAGCCTGACAAAAATGATCCACATGACTGATGGAGAATATATACCTGCTATCCATCCTAGCTCCTCAGCCCTGCAAGACTTAGCAATTACAGCAAGGGAATTTGTCTATCATACTACAGCTCACTGGACGAACACATGGAACACACAGGTTTGGCAACAGACAGAAATGAGTGTAAAAGATGACTTTACAATTCCAATGGATAGGCTGCCAGACATAGCAGTCTTTTGGAAGGGATTAAAATTCCTACCTTACCTTTCCCAACAGTTCTTTCTCCTCATAGCCGAAGAGCATTAAAGCAAAACTATCCTTGATGCCACAGATGGTTCCATCTGACTGGACAGTAATAAGACCACTGATGGTGGAGAAAACCACAACTGTTGCAGAGTAACAATAGCCTGTAAAAGAGCCACCTTCTTCTGTGTCCAGAACACCATATTTCTGCATTGTTGCTTGGTCCTCCTCCAGAAGATTTACTTGCAGCTTTAAACTGAGAGGAAACATGTTACCCTCTCTGGATTGGCCTACAGCTTGCTGGATCTTGAGGTTCTAAATTAAAAAAAAAAAGAACCAAACAACTAACAAACCAGAAAACCACTAACCAACCAAATGTTTTGTTTTTATTTCAGTATTCACATAAAATTACACAGAAATGTTCTCGGGGAAAAAAAGATCAGGAAAAGAAAACAAACCAATCCTGTGACTATCAAAATGCACAAAATCTGGTCTTCTAAGGATTTGGAAACTAGTGTGGAACTCCTGTATGAATATCTTGATGACAAAGACCAAGAAAGTCCATGCTGCAGCTTGGCTCAGCCAATGAGGCATTAATCAAGGTCTCTTTCAACTACCTAGCTGCACGTTTTCATGGCATATGCAAGATCTGGGTATTCTTTTTTAGACTTTCACTCCTCAGACAGACAAGACTGAAACTGGATAAAGAATCTGAATGAATTTTAGGGAGCTGACAGAGACAGCATTGTTTCTTAAAAAGCCAGGATTGGAGAAAAGTGTCTTTTCTTTTACCAAGACAGATTCCACAGTGAGAGATCAAGCTTGGTCTTTTTCCTAGTTAGGAAATATTCAGACAGCAGCTCCACAAATAAGAGGCATACCCTTTTTCAGGGGACTTACACTTCCCTCTGAAAAGGCTTTCTTCTGTTATATAAGGAGGAAAAGCAGGGTACACCTATGTTCCAAATGGGAAGAACATGGCTGGTGCTTATACTATACCTTTGGCATTTTTTTGCCTGGAGGAGGGATCTGCACAGAAGGAATCAGGTCCTTCATGTGGAGCCCAACTACTTCTTCCAATGTTGGGTAGCCATGGAGATGGGCAAAAAGGAGGTCACATGATGTAATCTCTCCCTTGGGAAGAAAATTTACAGTACTATTTTAATTTTAGCCACAGTCCACTCAATCCTTTAAAAGTTCCTGCAAATACATAAGCAAATGGCAGGAAGTTTCATTCTGCAGTCGCTACATGGATACAACTACCCCAGTAAAAACAAAAAGCATAATGCAATACTTCTCTGACATGGTCAGGCAGAGAGCCTGCCCCTTGCTGTAGGGGAGAAGCAGGGGAGTCCAGTGCTCCTCACACAATGTTTCCTCAGCAAGCTGATCCCTTCACAAGAGGACCCCTGCCATGAATAATCAACCCCCTGCCAAACCATCACTATTCAAGTCTAAGACATCCCCAGAGGAGACACAGTGTATTTAATGAGACTTGTCAAATACATCCAGGTGAGCTGTATGGACGAAATATGCACAGGTCCTGCATGTGCAACCTGCTTTCAGGCAGTGCTAGGTACACACTTCATGTTCACAAACAGTAACGTCCCTACTGGCTTTTAGACATGTTTCATTCACCCACAAACTCTCACAACTGCAGTCTCATTTGACCATTAGAAAAACACTCACATCAGCCCTGAAGGAAACCGAAGATGAAAGTCTCTCCACCGGTTCCAGCACAACCACACAACACTGGTTGTCCTTGTCTCTTATTCGCCTCAGCCAGACCAAGACAGGGATCTTCTCTTTGAGACGGCCTATAACATCCACCTTTCCAGAGGATTCAGAGGTGTAGTCATCATTTAGGAAGACTATGGTTACTTAGTAAGAATTTCAAACAATAAGATACCAAGCCATGATATCTCCCTGCCATTGTTAGAAAAACATTGTTTCTTGACCACTTATTAGTTTCTGATTGAACAAAAGACAGTTTTAAAATAGAGATTAAAAGGTCTGCACTGATCATGCATAAAATGTTGTTGCTTTTTTATCTTCTCTCCCTGCCTCAGGAAGACTAAAGACCAATCTAATAGCTTGCATTTAGTGAAAGGGCCTTTCAGAGATGCCTTCTTTAAGGGATGTCCCATGGTGCTAATGAATACTCATTAGTAAACATAGTTCTTACTTTCAGCTGCAAAAATAGTTTAATTTCCTATGGTGAGAGATTCTTCTCAAATCTTATATCCTGCAGTGTTCAGATCAGCCTTTTATCATTTTTACATGACCTTGACAGAATGGGTTTATGAATCACACAGTGACTCCTATAAAGTACTTGGAATGGCTACAGTTTAGAATTAGTGCCTTTATCAGACGTTTAATTCAATCTTGGATTTTACTGAATCAAACTTAGGTGTTTATTTGTTCTCTCGTATCCAGCTGAGGATTCAGGAAGATCAAGCTCTGAGGTGCTGACAATTTCAGTACAAAAATAACACACTAGGAAGAATATGAGCTCATTTTCCAAATATTTTCTAGTGATAGTTCACAACAGCAGCAAAAGAAAATAATTTAGAGACATTTCGCATGCAATTCTCTTATAAACAACCCCACTATAGGCAAAACATCACTTCCAGTCTTCTGTACCAACTAGGGTGCTTTGTCACAAACATTTCACAGTATTTGACAGAGTTGTAACTTCACAATACACACATAATATGCAATTAAGATAAATTTAAAAATATTTTAAAAGACTAGACAATCAGGAACTTTTCCATAATAGATTTTTCCACGTTAAGCAATTATATTGATTTAAAAAAACCCCAACCTTTAAGTTCTGATTTGGTCAAGTCATCATGACTATACATGTTGGCAGCAGCAAGGCTCTCACAGGTGCCTCCCAAACCATCTTTTCCCCTCTGAATTCCCACATCTACAAACTTTTAAACCAAACAGTCCTACAAATTACATAATTGCCAAATGCCCAGACTTAAATATATCAGGAAATTATATCAAAAATGTCAAAAAAAACCCAACCCCAAACCCCAAATCAACGCCTACAAAAAACACTGCATATGGTGGGGAATATTTCCTTGAACATTTCACATACCACAGTTCCTGAAACCAGCGATGAACATTCATCAGTTCCTATATACTCCTCACCCACAGCTTCCCACACCTCTTGGCTGGATTTGGATATCAAGAAGGACAGCTTTTGACCAATGAGTTCCTGACTACTGCACCCAAGCAGCTTGCAGGCTTTGTCATTAGCCACTAGGATCTAGAAAAGCAGAAAAAAAAACACCAAAACAAAACAAAGACTAAAAGCTGTAAACTTTGTTAATAGATCATCATCATCTCCTCAGGTTGTTCTAATTCCTCTATGTGAAAGTGGAATGGTTCTTTAAATTTCTGAATTCTTCAAAACCAGTTTACTAAAGCTTCTTATTCTAGGACATCCCTTGCCCTCACATTTTCTTGGTTAAGAGGGTTTGCTTTCCTTTTAGGTTTCCCGCTTTCTTTTAACTGCCTACCGGCTCCAGCCTCTTGTGTTGCTTAAACAATTACAACCACGGAGGCAAAACCACAAAGCTGTATTTGCAAGCAAAGCCTGGGCAGACCACAAAATTTTATCCACACCTGAAGGCATACGGTAATCACACCAGTCACTGCCATAACTTAAGCCTGTGTTAGAGACCAAGGCAGGATTAAATGCCTTTAAGATGGGTAAGCTTGAAATGTCAGTTCAAGTTAAAAATGGCAGAGACCCTTAAAGTTTTCAGTACTTAATTTTATATTAGTGTTTACTCTCAGGACAAAGCCAGAGAAATTCTCTCTTTCCCAATGCAAAAGGCTATTTACTGGGCAAATAAAGACACCTCATGCCACCACAAACACATCCCAGGGTTGGAACTTATTAGACAGGTAGCTTGAGGCACATACTGCTTTTCTTCCCTCATGCCACTTCACAGCTGCATTCTTTTTTATTCCCTTTTTTGGTTTGAAAAAAAGACTCAAGACATCCATGCTCCTGATACCATCTTGTATATTTTGCTAACTACAACCTGCAATAGAAATAAATGTATTGCCAGTCTTTACAAGACCACTGAACTTAAGCAGACAATAAAATGCCTTCATGATGCTCTGATTACCTGAAGACACACATGAGAGTAACAGGCATTTTAACCTGTCTAATGTCATACAACCTAAACTAGTTACAACCTGCTAAATTTAACAGTTACTACTGCAAATACCTCTGTTGTGTTGACATCCACGGTGAAGATGGCTTTGTTTGGATTGCGTGAAGGAGTTGAGAGGTGCCGGCTGGATTCCTCCACAGCGAGTGCATGCAAAAAGAAGCGAGAAGCAGAACTTCCAATGGAAGTGGAGAGAGAGGCAGAATCCCACTGAGCCCACAAGTTACCAGTTTTGCTAGTACAAATGTTATGAGCTGCCAGTGAAGACAAACAGTAAGAGCTCCATTTATCCCCTGTGAGAAGATAAAGATCAGCTATGTAGCTATAACAGTCTACTACAAGGAGTATTAGAGGAATGAATAAAAAAAATTAGTTGTCAGCTGAAGCAACCTGCCAAGTAATCCCGAAATATATGCTTCTATATTTTTTAAGAAATTACAAGAAAATAAAATCAATTAAACTAAAGAAGACAGAAACAATTCTAATAAACATCTATTTTGAATCACAGCTCCTGGAACAATTAAACTCAGTCCATAGGCTAGAAAAAAATTGCCAACATCTGTAACATTCAACCAGACTAGACAACTTTTATTTTTCATTTAAGAGTTTAAAAATCTCTCAGGAGAGTTTTGAAATCTTTCAAGTTAAAATTGAAACTGTTATTAAATATAAATTAAATATTAAATATAAATAGTGTTTTCAAGCCCTTATTAGGCAGAAGCCAGTTAATTTACTGTTCACAAGACATGACACTAAAATACCTGTGTTGACACCAACGTTTTATTTTACACAACGCCAAGTGATTGTACTACAGTTTTCCAAAGGTCTGCCTGTAATAAATGTTTCCCTGAGAAGCAGCATCAGCAGCCAAATGTCATCATTCCACTCTCAAAACAGTAAGCAGTTTTGAAGGTTTAGCAGTACTGGAAGAAGCATTATGAACAACTCATCACAAGGACATCTGCATTTATGCACCACATTCAGTATGAATATGCTCATTGTGATAAAACAGGGAGGCCTGTATCTGGGTTCACTGTAAACTGCAAAGTTCTTCCCCTCCTAACAGAATCCAGTATATCATCCTACTCGTCATTTGGAAATTTTCTGTGTTTTAAGTAACAACACAAGATGACAGGGTGGTCCAATGGCAGGCAATAAGGGTTTCCCAGGGACAAGAACAAGTGCAGAGCACTATCCAGCAACAAAGCCTGTAGTAATCTGTGGCTTAGATGATTATTGCTATCACCTCTAGGTTTGGGGGAGGGAAAGAGGAAGGTCTGAAACCATCTAAAACACATCATCTTCACTAACAACACATGAACTCAATCTCAAATGCTGTGCTCACCAGACAGAGAAGCTCTAAGCCGGCAGAGTTGAGAGAGCTGACTTTTCCTGCTTTTGCTGGCACAGGGGTAGGATCTACTTATCTTATCAGAGTCATTCAAGTGAGCAAGGGCTAAGCCTACTGATGAAGGCAGAAGGCCCCCTTCCGAGGGGCTATAAGCCTTGGCTGCCATAATCATTCACTGGTTGCTACACCACACCTAGGGAGCCACCACCTGTAACAGAAACATAAGAAATCCAGTCAGCCTTACAGTGAGGCGCTAACACTCAGGATGCTGGTAGGTAACAATGCCTTCTAACCCCAAGCACAGCTCTGTAAGCTAGTTACACACCTTCTGGCACACCCTGATCAACATGTGGTCTGTGTTGTTAATGCAAAGGTGGCTCTATTGACCATTATATAGGACACCTGCGATGGGCAGAACACCTCCACCATATTTCTGCAAGGACTACCAAGCACCCAGTCGCCACTCTCTTCTCACTCCTGCTCGTTTTAAAAAGCAAAAGCTTTGGTAATTTGGGAAGTCATTCCCAGCGTTGAGACAGCACACCCCCTCCCACACAGGGTACTGCCCGCCCCGCCCACCTTCCCGGGGCTACAGTCCTACCCCGCCAGCAATGAGGATCCGGCACGGCCCTGGCCCCGGCCCC